>NC_133063.1:19158183-19467305 GCF_048771995.1 Taeniopygia guttata | reverse complement strand
TTGATGTAGCTTTATAAATACCACTGTCAGCTGCCTAAATGAGTACTCTTATGAAGAACCAAGAAGAAAACCAATACCAATTTGTATGTGACTTGTGTGAAAAGACTTCTTTAGCTCAAAAATGTGCAACTTAAATCTCAATTAATCCTGGATGGTTTATTAATTAAATTAGACCTATTTCTCATATAAGAGATGCAGGCTGCATATCCACAGTAGATCTGTAGGTATTTAGATTGAAGTAGAAAATAATTGTTTCTAAAAAAATTTAATCCTCAAATTACTTTTTCAAGCTATCATTTTTCTCCATGAGGTATTTGTTGCAATATTTTAACAGTCAAATATTTCCAAAATAAAGGAAGTGTACTTTGATAGGAAATAGATATCCTATGGTGAAGCCTAAAAAAACTGTATGAGTAGTTCCAATGTGTGGTTCCACTGCACCAAAATCAAAGAACAGAGTAATGCATCATGTAGTCTCAATGAATGCCTACCATCTTGTCCCTGAGAAATATGTATATCCATATGTAAGTCCATGTAGACTGCAGTATTACTGAAAAAAAAAAAAAAAAAGCCAAGGCTCTTAGATATTTATTATGCTTTTGAAACAATAATCATGAGATATTTGAAAAGATACCATATTTTAATTGTGTCATCTATTTGGGTCTTTAAGGGTTTTCTGCGTTACTCTACATGACAAAAAATAACAATAGCTCATCTAGTAGAAGCAGCACAGGGCTGGAATTGATAATTAGTTCTGACAATTTGCTATAATGCAGTTATTTTTCCACTGCTGAAAAAGTCAATTCTGCATCAATAGAACACACTTTCCATCTCTCAAACAACATGTATTCAACTTCTTGCAGTAACCTACTGAATACAGATAATATTCTTTAAGCTACTGTTAACTTTGAAGGCTTATCTTGATCAGTACTGCGATTTAGGTCTGTATTGATACATTTTGACCTAAAAAATGCCATTGTTAAAATAAAAAGCCTGGTAATTTGATCATATATTCTTAATAGCTGACCAAACACTTCACACAGTACAATTTGTGGTAGAAAGGATGAAATTTTCTGGATTGACAACTAAAGCTGCAGTGTTTATTCCCAGTGAGGCTGTGAACTGAGGTCTGTTTTTCTGTTCTGGCTTCCACTGTAGCCATAGCACATTGTGGTTGGAAAGAAGAAAACAAGATAGGTATTGTGTGTCTCCACAGAAAAAGTAGGTAGAAGTACAATTTCCAGATTTGTTTCCCATATTTTCCATACTGTGACAGATTGTATGTTAAGTAACTTAAAATAAATTTTAAAAATCTTGTGTGAAAATGTTGAGCTTAAGTTCAAACTTCACTATACAAATTTCATTTACACTCAGGAAAAAAATTCTCACTTGAAATAATAGGTATGTTTCAATACATTTAAATGCAACACATTTTACTACTCCACTCCTCTGTAACAGTTTTTTTTTTTTCCTGTTCAAGATACTTCTTTTACACTAAACTAACAATAGAGAAAATGCATAGGTATAAAAGTTCTGCTTTTCAAGAGTTTCCCACCATATATCTATAATAACACTAAAAAAACAAACAGAAAACCCAACTACAAAACATGAAAACAACCACCTACACTCAAATAACAAGAGATATAGGAGCTCCATTGCAATCTAATTCCTTAGCGTCTTATCTTCTGAAGTCAGCATTCTTTTCTGATATACAGGGAATATAATAAAATTGTAAAGGAAAATTTGGGATTCTAAACATAAAAAAAAAGTGGGACATAAAATACAGGATTATAATTTACTGTATTTACTGCTGTCACAGTGAATTGTGCATTTGCCTTTGATTTTCATACAGGAGACTGAAAATTCTGTAAAACTGGCAGTAAACAAAATCACAAGAAATATTTTTAGAAGGCTCATAGTTCTGAACTTTTGTGAACAGTAGTTTTAAGCTCTTCCAACATTAATTTTTTGTAACAGTTTATTTACAAAAGAAATACTGTCTGAAGTTGCCAAAAGAACATAATTAATCCAGTAGATATGTAACTTTATTTAAGAGGAACAGAAGCTCACTAGTACTCCCTAAATAATTTGTTTTGGAAATCCATTTGATTGTTTTACATTCAAATTATTTGAATGTAAATCATTTGAGCACATTTGATTTGTGCTCTCTCACTATGTCTTCCTAAGACATACAGGCAACAATATTGAACTCATTTCAGTTTTTACAACACTCTGAAATTGTTCCTGCCTTTTCTTATCATCTGAGTTGATGGACTAATTAGAAACAGTAAAGGTTATATTTAGGTGTTCCAATAAAAAAATGCTGCTAATTGCCCCAAGACTAAGAAAAATTCAATTACAAATCTTTTCAGTTTGATTAATTCCTTTCTTCCTAACAAAGGACTATGTTGATGGGTTTCAGGTAATGAAACTGGGTGGCTTAGGGGGGCGTTAAAACATCCTTATAGCTTTAACTAATGTGATTAAGTTTTATAAAGTTTGTTTTTCTTCTTAAAATCTTACAGAGGTCAAGTACTTATGTGATTCTCTTGGAGCAGTGGTTGAGAAGTTGGATGAATTGACAGTAGTAATCGCTTGAAATATGTTCATTAGTTCTAAAAATATTTGAAAAAGTTATTTTCCACTTCACACAACTTTAGTTAATAAATGGGGGGGGGGGGGAGGCGGGGAACACAATGATTTAATGTCCTTAATTAGCAATTTTTACTACAGGACCTTTTCTGACTTAACACCCTGTTACTTGTTCACAGTTCTGTGGTTTATCTACTGAGTAGATAGTCAGGGTTGACAAATATTTTGAAGTTGACTCGTTGAGTTCAAACCTTTGCCCTGTCAGTAATATCAGCTGAACTAGATAATATATCATCATCAACTAGAACAAGAGAGGGGAATTATAATTTTTTTTGAGATTTCCTTTACTTTCCTGTTAGGAAAGTGTGACAGTTAACAGTTTTTCATTGCTTATTTTAACAGTTTAATGAACCTGCATACTCTACAAAATCCAAATAATAATTAATATTAGAAATACAGTAATTTAGGGCTTTAAAATATTGCTAAAATATGTTTATTATTGACTATACGGTGCTTGACACATCAGGAAAAGTGCCAAGTAGTTAATCAGTGTACAAATAAATTACATTGTATCATGAAATATATTTTGGAGTATGAGTGGTAATAATCATACACTTGAAGACACCCATGCCAGTAGTGGACAGATCTTTAACTGCATTTTTAAAGATGTACTGACCATTATTGTCACGGTTTTGGCCTCAGTGATCCCAGGATGGTGTCAGCCAGGAGCAGTGGCTAAATAGAAGGACAGGCACAATTGGGTTACCCGAAACAGAAGAGCTCTAATAAGGAGAATATAACAGAGGGAAGCCAAGAACAGCATGGGGCTAACAACAAAAGGCCAGGAACAAGGGCGGTACAACAATATATACATGGAGGATTTAAGGGCAGATCTGGGGGCAGGGATCCAATTATAAACCAGGATTAGGAATATGTAAAACAATGCAATAAATAATAACCAGTCAGGAGGGGAGACCTGGGGAACATTCTAGAAATATAACCTTGTATGGATAGCTTTTTCAACATACTAACTCCCATGGGGCAACTGTTCTTTAGCTTTCCTTGCCCTAACTAAACAAGCTGGTCTCCCTCCTAGGCTCTGCCTTCCTAGGGTCTGAAGCTAAAGCCTGCTGCATGGTCAGCCAAGCCCAATTTGTTAGATTCTGGGGGACCCACTCTAACAATTACCACCCCTGAACTAGGTTACACACTGGAGGGAGAGGGGTTGCATCACAGACCTGTGGAACTTTCACAAATGCAAGTATGTTCAGTTTGTGATTGATTGGTGGGATTTGGTCAACATTTGTTTGTTTACTGTCATATAAATTATGAAATGTTTAGGTTTTTTTGGATGCCAACATTTTTAAGGAGTGTAATTTTTACAAATGAATGAGCATATATTGATAAAAATACTTGCCATGACACCAATTAAGCGCTGTTTTTAAATGCTTAGAGCCAGCGACAGTATTTTTTTAAATCTGATGGTTCAGTATGAATGAAAGGCATGTTAAAGTACATAGAAGCAGATGTCAAAACATCAGGAGCTCCCTCTGTAGAGAAAATTCAGTTTCTCTGCCATAACCACATGACAAGAAGTGGCAAAGATTTTTTAATGCATGAGTTGTCAAGATGCAAGCTTGCTCTGACACAGATGCCTGGTAGGAGGCCTCAAGCAGTGATACAGTTATCCCTTAGTACTGCAGCTGTGTTACATTCCTGTGCTCATTTTCAAGTCTACTCTAGAGAATCAGTGCTATTAAAAAAAAACAAAAACAAAAACAAAAACAAACAAAAAAAAGCCAAACAAAAAAAAAGCCAAACAAAAAAAAAGCCTGAACAAAACCACAAAGGAAAGATAATTCAGCAGCCCTTAATAAATGTGAAAATCAAATTTAAATTCAAAATTCTGAAATTTCAAAAATGTCAGGAAAAGAGCACAGAAATTAAATTATACCATATTTTCTTCTCATAAACTTTTCCAAGTTCATTATTGAAGCCCATTTTATTTGTGGACTATTTGAAAATATTAAGCAATTAGCTAGATTTTATTAACTTTTTAAAACATTGAATTGATGAAGCAAATATAGACACAATTTCATTCATTCTTTAAATCTTGGATTAAGTTGTCTGTCAAGTTCAAAGATTTTTTTATCACAATGGCATGCTAATTTTCATTGACAAAACAATATTAAAAATGTTATTAAGTAATATTAGCATGTAGATGCTAATATTGTTTTTTAGAGCTCGTTTGCCTTCTGAACAAGGCGTACAAGAAAATTTAGCATATGCCAGTAACGCATCATTTTTAAAGTCGCTGTGCCATGGTAAGAGTGGCCATTACACCTATGAGTACAGTTAAACATATTTTAGTGTCTGTTCACTGTTAATGAATTCTCTCTGGAGCCTCTAGAATTTTTGTCTTGCAGTATTGGCAACCAGAAAGCCAAAACTGATGGATTGATTTGGTGTGGAACCAGATATTTTTTCTGCCTTCTGTAAAAATCAAAACAATAAGACTTTTTAAAGATAAAAATTAAAAATATATATTTCATTTTCTTCCAAACAAGGTCCATTGTGAAACCAGATCTTTCACTGGTATTCAGCGTTTTCGTCTTGGAGTACAGCATAAAACAGTTTAAGGGCAGGATTGTGTATCAGGAAGTATATAATATGTGGCGTAAAAACTTGATGACATTCACAAATAACAATCTAAATTGCATTTTAATTTTTCTTTCTTGTGGTCAAATGTCTCAGACTAAAAATTTCAGTTCATGCAGTTTAAACAAAATCGTTATCAAAGCGATTTATTGGTTTATTAACAACACTTAATACACATGTAATCATTAAATTATGCATTTATTATCAATGTCAATAAAAGAAAAGAAAACTTCTAAATGAGGATGGTAATAGTAGTGGTGGAAAAAATAATTTTCCCCAAATAAGCAGTTTGACATAAACCCTTCTTGTTGATTTGCTATTAGTGCAATTTTCTAAATTTTTCCAGCTTTTGGGTTGTTTGTTGTGTTTGTGGGGTGTTTTCTCTTGAAACATTTTCATTCCCCTATTCCATTGCAAAAACAGAAAACCTAAGTCACAGTCACTGTGTAAAAAGTGTATTATCCCCAGACATCCACTAATTCTCATTAATGCATTTGGTTTTTCATTTTTCTTTTGTGGGGCATCAAAGTTTTTCAGTTCAAGTAAATTGAAAGAGGTAATAAAAAATGTAATTAAGTTGTTTGCTTTCCTTTTTGGTCTGAACAAAAATCCTATTGTGTTTAATAAGCACTGGTTTGTTAAATAAATATGGTTTTGTTGAAGAAAAAACTAATTTTGATTATCTCTAAAAATAAAATTAATATATTTTTTCATGAGGTAATTGCTTTTTTGTAGTATTTTATTAGTTATCTCATAAGGGAGTTTTAAAAGGTAGTGAAACCTCTGCTTGCAAAGACATTTCCATTGCTTGAAACTAGTCTTGATGTAAGTATACATTCAAAATATACATTTTAGAGGCCTTGATTTTGTTTTATTAAACCCTTTTTTGCTGTGTCTGATTTTGAAGTGAAGATGTAAGAGAAAACA
The DNA here is from genome assembly GCF_048771995.1 of Taeniopygia guttata. Classification (NCBI taxonomy): domain Eukaryota; kingdom Metazoa; phylum Chordata; class Aves; order Passeriformes; family Estrildidae; genus Taeniopygia; species Taeniopygia guttata. The sequence continues at coordinate 19,461,128 of NC_133063.1, read as the reverse complement.
ATTGAGATAGTCTGCAAAGTTTATGCTCATTTAGAAACTTAGGGTCACTCAAAATTTTCATCAGAGTAAAGTATTTCCACAAGTATGTTAAATGTCTTTGTTCTGATCACAAGCTTAAACTCAGGATTAAGACAAGTGTATGGAAATGATATAACAATTTTGGATCCTAGTTAAAATGCATCTTGTTTTACTGGGAACATGTTCTGCCATCTTACCTTGTGCCTTTTCATTTTTATCTAAAAATTAGCCATCTCATTGTAATGGTCAAACCAGCCAAGTATTGATATTTTGCTTTATTATTTCTACCCAAGGAATTCATGCTTATGATACATTTTGACTTTATATAGCATCTTTGTGCCAATTAAATTCACTTCAAACTAAAGTTATTGTACTTGACTACATAAATGTGCCTTAATTACATGAATAGAACTATAGCCAGATCCCTGAATCAGTACGAATTAAAACATCATTTCACAGCCAAACAGAAACATGTTCCCAATCACTGCACGTGAATTACTGTTATATAGCTTGGGGCTTGTATTAAAAATCACTGAATAATTGCAATCAGATTATTATAATCAAGTACAGGAGTAGTGATTACATGTTACAGTCATTTTAAGCTGCCCTAAAAGTCACATATACTGATCATATGCATATTAAAAGTTTATGTTAGTGATAAAATTAATGAACAGCATTGTAAGCGCCTGTCTGTGAGATAGGTGTCACATATCTTACCATACAGAGAGTTGACTTTGCAAAGCAACGACACTCAGCCTATTTACATTCTCTTTTTGGGTGTTCTTATCAGAAAGTTATCAACAAGGATGGGGAAAAATACTCCATCTATTTGCAGCATAATCTGCTGCTTTACTCCATCCAAATTTTCATACGTCACAATTTGTCATTGTAAGTTTTCACCAGGAGCATTGTTTTCACTTATTTACTACACTCACTATTAAGACTCAGTATTAACTCATGAGAATTGAGCAAAAGACAAAAAGAATATGAAACTTTTTCAGCATTTAGACACTGGAGAGATAAACATGATGTTTTACTTCTGGTTGCTATTGGAGGATGGCATAGAGTAGGATACGAAGAATAAGTATTAAAACTTTTCCAACATGCTTCAGTGCTTCTTTTGAAGATGTCATAAAGTAAATAGGTGCTTCTGATTTCTTGAGAACTTCACTAAAAACAGAAATCTATGCCATATTAGTATTCTGATTGAAAGAGAAAAAGAAGAAAAAGGGCAAAAATCTTTCTATTTTAACTATAATCATCTTGGTTTTTAAATCAAATTATGAATATGGAATAAGAGATATGAATTGTATTGTGATGGTCTGAGTCTAAAATTAGATCCTAAACCAAAATAATCATAAGGCCTCTTATTGTGGAGCAATATCTTAGAATATGCATACTAACCACAAAATCATTTAATTATGGTTGTATAAGAGGAAGGAAACATAAGTGCAAGAGGAAGGCTAGCAGGAGTGAACATGCAGAGGGACCACATGAAGAAACATGATGTTGAGGGTTTCATATCGCACCAAGGTCTCAAGGGGCATTTTCTGAGAGCCTTTGTTCAGATGGTTAGCAGGGGATTAATGTAAGACAATTAAATGTGAATGAATAAAAAAGCCTTGCAAAGATAGAACACCGGACTATTCCTTTTCTTGCTTCAGACTTCTAGCCACCACAACAGCAGCATAAGCCAGAAAAAAAGGCCAACCAAACACTCAGATGCTGATGCTGGAAAATTATATGCTATGTTTCAGTATCTGGGTTGCAGATAAGCTAAGTTCACCCTTTGGTTACCCAGAGTGGTTGGCTCAAAATGCTGAACAAGGCAAAAAGGGAGTGAGCAACATGAATGGAATTGAAATACAGGCCTCAGAAAAAAGGGTTTGGTCCAATGGGATGACAAATTCTCAGGACCTGGCAGTGAGCTGTAGAGCTTATAAAATATATTCTGTAATTTATGAACATGATTTTATAAATTCACTTTGCAAAAAATAGAAAAATAAATACCCGTTTCATTACTGAGGTGTAACATCTGTGAAGTTCAAACATGTCATCTTCTGAGAGCTCAGAAGAAGTTCAGGAGTTTGGGAAGCCTGGTTCTCACTCGTTACAGTGTTGTGTTCAGCTTCTTGGAGTGAACAGGTTGGCTTGGATGCTAGGAAGGGTGACGCTTCTAACATGTGTATCAAGAGGACTTAAACAAATAGATGGATACACTTCAGACAATTTTTTTATTTTAAAAATGGTGTCTAGAAAATACTTGATGATACAATGGTTTACAACACTGCCATTAGTGAAACATATGTCAGTAGAAAGGACAGATGCACGGATTTTCACTTGCAAAGCATAGTAAGGTCAATTGTTTCCAAAAAATTACTGACATGTACTTCACATCACTCCCATAACACACATTAAAGTATTATGTTTTTCTCCAACAAGCTCACTTAGGAAAAAATATGACTGTAAAAACACTGCATGGGAAAAAAAATAAAGGATAAACCTAAAAGTTTAAACTGCCTGCAGAGGTCAAGAACATTTCCACAATGCAAACAATCATGGTTTTATTGGTATTGAAGTGTATCTACAGCTGCAGAGAAAAAGTATTGCTCTCTTCTCAAGCAGCAGGAATAGCCCTTCTGGCCTCTCTTGTTCCATCTTGTGGATTCACAAGTCTATGCATTTTGAAAAGTTTTCAGCAAGAACATGGCACTTCTGGGGTTTAGATCTGACGCATCACAACTACAGTTAAGAGTGAAGTCCAAAGGACTTCATGTATCATGGACTATTGTATTCACAAAGTTATGTTCAAAATACTTGTCATGGTTTGACACTGGTAACAATGCCAGTGCCCCCATGAAAATGCAATATCTCAACTGAATGCTGTGAAATGCGATCGAGAACAGAGCAAAGCAGGCCCAAGCCTAATAACAAGAAAAAAACTTTATTAAACTACTACCACTATGCTACTATAAAAGAGGGAAAAAAAAAGAAGAAGAAAGAAAACACACACAATTCAAAATGAAAACCTTCCAAAGCATTCCTCCTCCCACCACCCAACTCCAACAAACCACAGTGAGACACAATCTGGACCTCAATCAGGTTTCCACCCTCCAGATAATCAACACCCAGTCCATCTGCAGGGAGAGAGGAGCCTCTCCTGTGCCACAAACCCCCCAAGAAACACAGCTGCCACATCCTGTGCTTCCATGTCACACATGGCACTGCCCGGAGAAAAAAAAGTTTGCCAGTGGTGACCCTCTCCTTTCCATGCACAGTGCTCTCACCACCAATGCATGGATGGAGAGACTGCTTTTAGGATTTTTCCTTTCAAGGATGCCCTGCCAAGAGGGGAAAAAAAAACAGTTCAGTTTTTCATTTTTGGGACCACAGTCCCCCCCATTTTCCCCTGGGGCCGAGGATCCAAGAACAGAGATCTTCTTCTCTTCTTCCTCTGCGAAGACAGGGGGCACCACCACAAACCTCCTTAACTTTTCTCTGTTCGCTCCACTTCTGTCTTTTCCCAGCTGAAGCATGGTCTCTTTGGCTCACTGGCATCCTCCTAAAATACAGTCTCTCTTTGGAGGAGAAGATCAGTTCAGTCTGTGGCTACCAAGAAAAAGTCCAGCCAAAAGCCACTCCATCGTCTCCTCCCACCTAGAATTTCTCCTTCCAACATCCCAAGTCCCAGGCTGTCTCTCTTCCTCTCTTTTCAAACCAAGGAGGAGAAAAATTTCACAAAGCTTTCATTTCTCAAGGAAGGGTTAAAAGTCCCAACTCCCAGAGATGGCTCGCTGCCCAGGCTCCAGCTCCCACAGCCCAGCTGGGCACCTTGCGGCCACCCCCGCTCTTGTCCTTCTCCGTGGTGAACTGATGGCAAAACCACCGCTGTATCTTTCTCTCTCTTGGGAGAGAGAGAGACTCTGGGGGGGAACGAAGACATCCCAGATTTTCTCCACCCTTCCATCTGCAGGGGGCCAGCCCGGTTCCATCTCTCCACCCTTGGGCCTACCTCCAAAGGCCACATGGCTTCTCCCCTACCCCACCCAGCTCGTGGCCGGGCAGGGGAGAGTCCTGCACTGCACACTGACCGGAACCAAAGAGAGCGAGTTCTCCTGGGAATTCTGCTTTTAACCCCTCTGTGTTCTCAGAGGCGTGTCTATCTTCAATTGGTCAATGTCCAAATTGACCTCTTCCTTCTGGAAAAATTCTTTTTACGTGTCAAACCACGACAATACTTCAGTGCCTTTCTGTTAGAAGACTTGCTGGATTTGGACAACTCTGTGGAGAACCATGGAGAAGTGATGGGTGTATGTATAATGAGCAGTAGTTGTGACTGGAAGGGGTTCATCATGAGGAACACCCCACTTGCTGTATGACTGGTCCTGTGAGTATAAGCGAGTAGAAATGTCAAAGTTTCTAGTAACAAGAAAGGACTTTTCTTTTTCTCTCTTACATATTTGCTTTTAAAAGCCTGTGTTTTGCAGCATTTGGGGAAATTCATAAAAACTGAATTTTGATAAGCAAACTGTTGAATGAGAAAAATTCACTGATAGATGCTGGGTAAATAATTACTCCAGTGTTCCCTACAGAACTTTAAAAAAAATTTATTCATTTCTGCTTCTCTAACACACACTTTGAAAGTATTCACCATCCTTTAAATCTTCCTTTAACATCACATTCAAGACTTCAGACCAGATATATTTTCAAGATTTCTTGCAACAACCAAGGCACAGACTCAGACCAGCAGGGATGCTGAGATGTTTATTCAGAGAAACAAGCTGTTTTAATCCACTTCTTCAAGACACAGTATTTCTTTATATGGTATTTTTCAGTAAGCAACCCTATCGCACATTGACATGTCAGCGACACACTTTCTTAATGTTCTTATAGGGGTGATCACGCGTTGTTCAGGTGTCTGGCAGCTTCTGGCTGGCTCCTATCTGAAGGGTGTCTCTATGTAGCACATCCTCCTGCCAAGGTCAGGAGGAGACAAGCTTCTCTGGGCTGCCACTGTTCTGCAGGCACTTCCCACAGCCTGTAATCCAATTCTATCTCATCTCTTGCTATCTCATCTCTCTCTAATTTCTTTGTTATTTTCAGTGTCCTACAGCTTTCCATAGGTCCAAGAAAGGTCAGTTTTCATCCAAGTGGAATCTCATATGAGGAAAATTTAGGTAAATAACTTTGTTCTGATCTTTGTAATTCTGTACATAACACAAAGTGGTCCTAAAATTGTAGCATCTAATCTTAACTTTTGTCATACAAAAGAAAAACAGATGGAAAAGAACAAAACTAATATGCCTCTTCTGTCTGAAATGGTTTTGCATCTCTGTCAGTCAGAGGTGAATTTGGTGTTCCAGTGAGAAGAATTGTCTGTACCATCCTTTGGGATGTTTGCACAACAATATCCCTTTTATTTACCCCTTCTCTTAAGTATTCATTGGATATTTTTGTAATTTTAGGCAGAAAAGTGTGGTGAAAAACATACAAAAAACAATAGTTTTCAGATGCAAGAAAAAACATTACTCCAGTTAAGGTATTCAAAATATGCTGATTAGAGAGGAATCTCTCTACTGCTGGTTTGGGTTTTTTTAGAACAAATTAGAAAATAAATGTCCGAGAATTAATTCCTACTAATGAACTGTATATCTAAGGAATTGTTTTATACACACTTTCCTGGGAACCATTGATTGGTACTGAGCCAATATTGCAAGGTTACTTTATATTATACTTGTGCGTTTTTATGAGTTGCTGTTTTGGTAAATGCATCCACAATAACCACAATCAGCTGGTTTGCATTTATAATGAAATTAAGCACAGTTTCTCTGGAATTGAAAAGCAATCTAAGCTTCCAAAATATTATGCATTATGCTTCATGAGAAAAACAGCCTTTAGTGCCTTGCCAACTGAATTTTAGAAAAATGTCCTCATGCAGTCCCTCTTCAGATTAGATGGATTTGGAGGAGTAGGTTCAGTTTGATCAAATTATGACATCAGGTTGTGCTGACAAAACAGAAGTTTCCACTAGTGTTTATAGAATCTTTAACTTAATGAATCTTATTGGACTAAAATATGTTAAATTCAAAGTATAATCCACAGAGAAGACAAAAGAATCAGAAGGTTCTGGTCCTGGAAGTAGATTGCATCTATTCTACTCAGTCTGGGACTATGAACTCGCCATAAATGTCTTCTGTTGATTAGAGATGGAATTCTTTTGGGTTTAGAAAAATAATTTAGAACTTGGTTATGTTTATAATGCCATTATTTACTTTGGGAAAGGCTTTTTAATACCAAGTAGAAGATAAAAGCTTGAATATTGATGTGCAATGTAGTGACATACTTTTGCTCAAAGTTACATCAATGATCCTATAAGAGTTCTAAGGGGCTATCACCTTGTAATATACTTGAATCAATGACCTGACAGTGCTCCACATTGTACAGCTTTCAATTTAACACCAAATAGTCAAAACAAATTAAATTAATATTACTTATTTTTTCAGATGTGTATATAAACACCTTTTCCTTTAGGCCTACTGCCTATGTAGTAATATTTCTTCATGAGCCATTATGCAAACAGGATGCAATGGAAATTAAAGATCTAAAACTGTAAGACTAATAGAAATTATGTGAATGGCCTGAGGATGTATGAGGTGAATCTCAGCATTTAGAAGAATGAAAAATACTCCCAGGTTTCCTTAAAGCCAGCATGATAATTATATTATTCAATGTTGATCTCTCCACAGTCTCTCTCCTGGCTCCAAGGCACTATGCCAATTGTTTTGCAGATGTGTGAGGTCACCTGTAGACCCAGAAAAAAAAAAGTAGAGTTGTTAGCTCTTTAGCTCTCAGTCAGTGAGATCTTCAGAAACCCAGTTCAAAAAACATTAGCATTCCTATAAAATGGGCATCTTCCAATATGATACTTGGCTTCACAGCAAGTTACTCCTTGTCCAAAGTTTGCTTTGAGGAGAGGTTCTACTAATCAGGTTTGTCCATTATGTCTGCATTGGTGTATAATATTTATACACCAGTGTATAAATATTTATAAATTCATAATATAAATACAAGGCTTGCTCCATTCCTCTGGAGTTTGAGTCTCTGTTTCCTGCATAAAGATGTAAAAATTATAGCACTTCAGTGAATTCACCTAATAACTGAGGCTGGAGGGGCATGATCCTGTGATTTAGGGATTACCTCTAAATCTTAGTAAATCTGAATTTTAGTTAGTTTGATTACTTCATTCTGCCCTCAAGTGTCTCAGGTCTACTGTTTTAACCTTGTTTGCTTTCTCCGTAAATGTTAGGATTTTGGGTATTACCCTGTTGATAGCAGTAGTGTTTTAGAGGAAATTTAACAACAGGTTTCAAGTTTTTAGTGCAAATTACTAAATATGAGAAAAGATAGAATGCTTTCCTCACAGTAAATTTTTGTCCACAGCAGCACAATAAGTAAACATTAAACTCTTTCCAACATGAAGCTCATGAAAACAGACCACATAAACCAGCTTGTGGTCAACTCCTTTTTTTGATGCTCAAAAATGCCAAGACAAAATATCCACATTTACAGTTTTGAAGACTTCACTGGCACCCTCCTTCACCTTTCTTAATTTTTCACTAATATATAGCTGTCAGATATTGTCATCTTAATATTAAGAGCATAGTATTGAATTTATTACCATTGATAATGCTCTGGTACAATCTGGTGTAGCAGAAGCTAAAGTGCTCTACCATTTAAATCATATCTGAATGCATATGAGCAACAGTAGGCCTAAGCAATGAAGTATCTCTAAAACAGAAAATTTCCCTCAGTTTCTGTGTGTTGGAATTATGATGATCATTCTGCTTTCAAAACAGGAAATGCAAAAATAACAAATAAACTTTTTTATTCTCTTTGACATAAAAAACTCTACCACACAAACAGACCTTTAGGAGGGGTCTAATTTAGATTTCACCAGCATTCTCCTGATAGACAATGATGATAAACTGTTATCTTAAATATAATGTGTCATTTAGTACAACAATAAAATCGAATGAGAATCAAGTCTGCCGCTCAACAGAATGGTGGGGGAGGGATGGAGAATGAACAGCAGAATAAATAATTAGAGTTTAGTGGAGATACTAAAATAAATTCCAGTTATGTATTTCTAGTGACTTGAGTCACTAGAATTTTAGCGTTTCACCATGTTCTCAGTCCAGCAAAAACATCTGAAACTAGCACAATAATTTGAAAGATATGGTATAAAAAATCAAGCAGAAAAACTTGACAGAGCAGGGCTCCCGATTGAGCTGTGTACTATTGATTAACACTACTTTTTGAAATGTTAATTAGTTTTATGCTTAGCAGCTTGTCATTGTCTAAAAGGGCATAGGAACAAACCTTTCAGATTAAAGGCTGAGAAGTTTTTAACTCTTTCATGACAGGAATTGGTACACATTCCTTTGCTTTCAGTAGCATCAGGAGAAGACAAGAATTAACTAGCTTTAGTGATCAGTAAGATAAAAGAATGTATCTGAATTACTTAGCAATGACAAGAGGGTGAAAGAAATATGAAGTAAATTAAGATGTACAGAGCAGTTACTGTCCATGAAGTAACTTGAACCTCTTTATCAGGACAGACTACTTAGCCAAAATATGAAATTATTTCCCCATGAGAAAGATGTCTATCAATGTTTGCAATCGCTTTATTCATTTAAGTGCAAGTTGGTGGTGCATTGAAGACTGTAATGTATGGAAAATTGAAGGAAGTGGAAGGAATGAGATAATGATGATGTAAGAATATGGTTTTTTATATGCATTTCCATTTAAGTAGTGACCTTGAAATCTTTGAAGAAATGGGGGGAGCAAGGGTGTAAATATATTTTCCTTATATTCTGGAAAATAAAATCTGGAACAAAATAAAAGAGTTTGTAACTTGGTAACTCCTCATGTGCATCATACATGGACCACAATTTACCTGATAATGTCTCAAATGTTAAGCTAGAGATTTATCAACCAGACATGAAAAATCAAAGTGCAGGTAGGTAAGCCACCCGAGTTGACTTACCACACAGTCCAGTGACAAGCAGAACAAAAAGCACTGTTCTACCTTCACCCCATAAAAGTCACATCCCAGTAGCAGGGAGGGGACCAGGCTGTGTTGCTCCCTGTTTAGAATTTTTTTCAGCAGGCTCAGTTCTCCCAGCCGGCAAGTACTGCATATTTCTTGCACACTAAGATCATGTATACATTTTCAACTACCAGAGAAGTGCAAAAATGTGGTGCTAAATTTGAATTAGACAAACTCATAAGCACTCCATTTGGGTTTCAGATTGGCCACAAAGCTCAGAGAATCTGGCAAAGCAAACAAAGGCACTTCCCACACCTGTGCTAACGGAGTGGTATCTTGTCATGAGGAAATAGTCTTGGCTTGTCCCTGTAGTTTGCTGAACACCTTTCTATATTATTGCAATTTGTGGCATTTGACAGATTTCAGCAAAAATATAAATTCTTTTATTGGTTCATATTTCTGTGTGAAGACTTCAACCAGTTTCATTTTGCAATCAGGCCAAATTGTTTCCAAATGCAGGAGTCATGATACAAAGGATTTTTTTTCTCCTCAAGGGGGATTCTCTAGTAGTGGTTACTCTGTGGAAAACACTATCTATCCTGTGAAATATTTTATTTCTTTTTGTCAGGTGTCTTTTCCCCCTTCAGATGAGGTTCTGAAATTAGTACATTCCAAGTGAACTTTGGCTAAATTTAAAAGCCTTAACTATGAAACATGATACACTAGAAAATCCCTTCATATCAATTCATAATTTTCCCAGAAAAAAGTCGGCTTGTGGAAATAGGACATGTAAATTAAAATCTGGAGACTACTCCATTTTATTGAAAAAAATAACCTTACTGTGTCCATAAGCATAAAAATTTCAGGTCTTTATTCTATTCCATGTATGTTTTCAAGAGAAACAAAAAACCTGGAAATGTTTTTAGAAACTACATAAGCTGTATTATCTATGCACAATGTAGGTATAATACTACATTGATCAGCAACAATCATGTAAAAGGTTATGTTTGAGAATTTTTTATGCTTCTCAGTACTATAAAGGAGTGTGAGTGGATTTTAAACATTTTGATTAACACAACCAAGATTTTAATGCTTTATTTGAACAGTTTGCTATAGAGCAAACACATTTGGTAGACAAGTAAAATGAAAGAATGGGCATCAGGTTCCCCATTTTCTATTAAGTAATGTTGCAAAGTAAGCAGAAGTTGGATTCAGATATCAGATAATTTTCTCCACACCATGTGTCACAGTAAATAATTTTAATTGGTTTAACTTCAGGGACCATTACTGGCCTAATTAGAAACAAGAAAAGGCTACAAGTATTAGAAAATATCCTGAAGGAATGAGAGCATTAGCAATTCTGTCAAGCCATTTTCAAAATAGTACACAGTAGCAGTCACACTTCACTAAAAGGCAGCTTACTTGAAAGGTGCTTTTTAGGAAAATGGTACTTGTGGTTTTTAAATGTGAGAACTTGATGGGCAAGCATGGAGAATTTGTAGTGCTTAACATATACTAATCTGATCCTGAATTCTGTTCTTAAGGAAATGGGTTAACTTTGTTCAGCACAGGAGTTATGAGAGACTGGGGCTCATGAGGAAGTTCACTTGGTTAAAAGAATAAGAAAATAAAATAATATAAAGCACCCAGGTTATGTGGTGTTTAGGAGGATGGGATGTTACAAAAATTTTCAGCAAAATTATGTCAGCCTCCTAGTGCTTTGGTGAAGCTTTGTAAAAATGTCTTTTGAGCTTTTCGCTTTCCAGCTCTGCCTCAAGGTTTTGGATCTTCCATAAGTATCCACACTCCAAATGAGATCATGAGTTGTGCTGAATGACACTTTCTGGTTTAAACACTTCTCTCTATTGCTTTTTAAAACTTCCTGGCCTCGAAGAAGAGACCCTATGGCTTAGAGGTCTGCTCTTTGACTCCTCTGTAACTGCAAGCCAACAGGCAAGCAGTTAGCTCAAGAAGGAGTAATTTAACAGAGCTCAGGTCTGTCTTAACTTCCTTACTCTTGCAAAAACCCAGACACAGAGCTTTCCTTCTTTTTCACTCAATTGATTCATGTAAACATTATGAAAATTTTTTAAATGCCATTGCTTTAATGAGCATATGGTTAGCTTTGAATTTGCTCTGTCACTGTGTTTGACTGTCTACTTCTGCTTACTAAGGGTTTATTTGTTTCTTAATCCTTTTGCAGGTGTTGCTTGCTATTTAGATGTTAGTGGACACCCCTAGATGAGTTACAATTGTGCATCTTTAGAAATAGGGGTTGAAGAAAGGAAGGAAAACATGCTAGTGAATAAAAAACTAATTTGCTGCTTTATCTGGTTGTGTTTTTCAATTAGATCCTTATTCTCTCTTTTGTGGTATTTTATATAATATGTCTAAGGTAGCGCAATATATACCACAGAGGAAAATTTTTAAGACAACCTTAAGGGAATTATTAGTGTTATGCTATATGTTTACCAATAGAGGCAGGGTAAAATCTTGTGTGGGATGAACAATGATGGAGACTGCCAAACGCCTACAATGTTTTACTGATGGAGAAGAGGATCAAAAATTTAAGCAGGTCATACAACTGGAAGATTTGATCAATACCTTCCAAATAAGGGATATTTTTGTTGATGATGAATCCCTTATAGCTATGCATATATAAAATATATGCATCATCTATTCATTATTAATCTCTATTCTTTCATTAACCAGTCGAAATTCCAATATACACATGAATAGCCAAGAATACATTTCTAGCATTTCTCATCTATATCTTAATCTTATTCATTAAGTTCATTATGTAGGCTACATACCACCTAACAAGTAAACTCCTTTATTTTCATCTAGTTGCAGTGACCATTATTTTTTTCTCATAAAGGACATGCTTAGTATATCTTTTTCATAAAGATGTTTTGTCAGGATTTTCGTGTCCCCTCATAAACAAAACAGATTCAATTCTTGCAGAGTGTCTGCACAATATAGCTTTATTCTGCCTGACCTTTTGCTTGTCTACATCTAAAAATGTCTTAGTAAGGCATCATCTGAAAGCCAAATATACTATATAAGGGTACAAAATTTTTTATGAAATGTTACTTTCAGACATTTTCTATTCCTCCTCTAGGATGGAGGAATTTCTACTTCACTGATTTACATTTTTGAAGACCATTACCTATTGAACAAAAATTCTCATTGATTTAGCAAAGGTTTTTCTGATACAAGAGTGCTTACAATGCTTAAATGTGAAAAAGACTGATAGATCATGCATGAGATTCAAAAATAACTCTGCCTAGTCCATTGGTGTAAATACCAGAAAGCATTGAAAGTGCTGAAACTGCTGAAGCTTAGACACACATTAGATAATGAATGAATATGTAAAGTTTTGAATTTGTCAAACTAATGAATATACCAGCATAGTCACATAAGACTTAAAATGAAGTGTTTCAGCAACATAAGGTTTTTTGACTGCTTAGTGTTACAGTTGTATATTATAAGAGGTTTTAATGGTAGCTGGTATCTTTTTGTACTTAATCTGAAAAGGTATTGCAGCAGCAGAATATACAAGAAAGTGGTGAGTAATATGTAATAAAAGTTCCCCTTTGATGACCTTATGTCCAAGATTAAAAAAAGAACGTTTTCCTATTTACCATCTGAGTAGGAGTTGCCTTGAGGCAGTTTTCCTTATCTGCTGTTAATAGCCCCATCAATGCTTTGCCACATGACTCAGAGATAACACCATCCAGGAGCAGATGATTAAGGATACACCTCATGACTCATAATGACCCATTGTAGGATGCTCTGCCCAGGGGGGAGGAGCTAGGCATTCCAACCTGAATAAAACTGGGGATTTCTAGACAGAGGGTCAGCCTTTTCACAGGTTCTCCGAGAAGACACAGCAACTACATCTGCCATCCCAAGAGGACTGCAGCTACTCCAATTTGGACTGCTACCATCACGCTGGCCAGGTTGTATTCTGACTTTGTCAGTAGTCTTTCCCTTTGTATTATTGCATGTATTTTTTGTCCTTTTCCCCTTTTCCCAATAAATTGTATTTCTGATTTGGAGTCTCTCACTGGTTTTGCTTTCAAACCAGAACATATTTTTGGCGCCCAACGTGGGGCAAGAAAGTACTGAGAAAAGTCAGAATTACAATCATGTATTGTAGAGGGTACCTATTCACTATGATGCTTAACATGCTTTTTTGGGTCTCATACCTAGCTCTCTATATTTTCCCGAATGTGGGGAATTATGTGGCAATTGTAATGCTCATGTGTAGACCAGGGTATGGTATGAGAATTGCTTTATTGGTCTACTATGTCTATTGCATTATGACCTCTGAGGCAATGAACATGATTTGGAATATGTACTCAATTCTGTTTGCTTGTCCTAATCTAGGCTGCTATGTCTGGGGCCTCGGCAACCTCACCCAGCCCCTGGGGGGAGGGGTAAAGATGGATTTTTTCCAACCTTTCAGGCTTGACACAGCAGTTTTTGAAAATGTTAAGTTCCCTCTTGGATGCCAAGGACAGCATAATGTTGTTGTTAGTTCTTCTTTGTCTTCTCTGCACAGTCTGCAACATGCTTAGAAACAAAACACTACATAGTGTGGTGCAGCAAAACATAGTGTGATACAGCATCTTCTTGAGGAAGAGGAAACAAGAAGCAAAGCAGCAGTGTCCGTGCCTGTACAGAATACCACAACAGCATCCATGTCAATGCAGACTGCCACAGAGAAAGAAGGAACCAAAAGGAAAACAACAGTGTCAGTGTCTACGCAGACTGTCATGGAGGAACAAACAAAAAGCAAAGCAAAAGTGTCTATGTCTACACAGACTGGCACAGAGGAGGAAGGAACCGAAAGTGCCATCAGCATCTCCACACAAACCATCACTGAACCAGAGCAGCCTGAACCAATAGTAGTTGCCCCCGTTCAGAAGAAGAAATCAAGGAGCAAATCAGTCTGCATAGTGACTGACGAGGACACTGCAGGACCCTCGCACCCAGCGGAAGAGACAGAACCAGAGATCATCACTCGCTCTCTATCCCTGGGTGAGCTACGTGACCTGCGGAGAGAATTCACCTGCCAGACAAATGAGTCCATCCTCACCTGGCTTCTCCGCATCTGGGACGCTGCAGCCAATGACACCATTCTGGATGGAAGTGAGACCAGGCAATTGGGATCACTATCCCGGGATGTGGTCATTGACCAGGGGATTGGGAGAACCCAATAAACTCTCAGCCTCTGGCGGCGACTGCTCACAAGTGTGAGGGACAGATACCTTTGTAAAGAAGACCTCCAGGTGCTCCAAGGAAAATGGAATACCATGGAACAAGGTATCCGATGCCTGAGGGAATTGGCTGTGTTGGAGATAATTTTCGCAGAAGACGAAAGATTTCCTAAGAGTCCAGACTGTGTCCAGTGCACATCACAAATGTGGTTGAGATTTGCACGGCTTGGACCAGAGATGTACTCTCGTTACCTGGCAACACTGCAGTGGAGAGAAGGCGAGGACAGGGTGGGCAACTTAGCCAATAAATTAAGAATTTACAAGGATACGGTCACCGCCCCATTTCGTACCCATGTCTCGTCCGTGGAAACAACACTGGCTGAGCAAGTCCGGGACTTGACTGAAGAGAGTCATAAGAAACTAAAATAGGAACTTAAGGAAGAAGGCTACCATATTTCACCAGAACCCACAAGAATCTCTGCCATTAGGAGCCAGCGCTCCCAAGCCAAGGAGAGAGGATACACTCCACGAGGAAATCTCTGGTTTTTCTTCAAGAGCATGGAGAAGACATGAGGAAGTGGGATGGAAAACCCACCTCTTCCTTAGCAGCCCGAGTACGTGAACTAAAAAGAACACCTAACACAAAAAGAGTCAATGCTGCTCCAGTCTCTCAAACACAGAGTTCCAGACAATATAAGAATAATGATATAACTGATCCTCTTGAAGGAACCTCAAGAACCTATTTACCAGAAGAGAGCAACGTGTACCATGACCAGGAATAGAGGGGCCCTGCCTCTAGCCAGGTAGAGGACAGGGACAATCGGATCTATTGGATCGTGTGGATTCGATGGCCTGGCACATCTGAACCACAAAAATATACAACTTTGGTTGACACCGGTGCCCAATGTACCCTGATGCCATCAAGATATGTAGGAGAAGAATCCATTTCTATTTCTGGGGTAACAGGAGGATCCCAGCAGCTTACTGTATTAGAGGCTGAAATGAGTTTAACTGGGAACGGGTGGCAGAAACACCCCATCGTGACTGGCCCAGAGGCCCCATGCCTCCTTGGCATAGACTATCTGAGAAATGGATATTTCAAAGACCCAAAGGGACATCGCTGGGCTTTTGGGATAGCTGCTGTAGAGACAGAAGACATCCGGAAACTGAATACCTTGCCTGGTCTCTCAGATGACCCTTCTGCTGTGGGACTGCTGAGAGTTGAAGAACAGCAGGTACCAATTGCCATGACAACAGTGCACCGTCGGCAATATCGTACCAGCAGAGACTCTGTGATTCCCATCCATGAGATGATTCGTAAATTGGAGAGCCAAGGGGTGGTCAGCAAGGCCCATTCACCTTTCAACAGCCCTATATGGCCAGTGCGCAAGTCCAGTGGGGAATGGAGACTGACGGTGGACTACCGCGGTGAATGAGGTCACACCACCATTGAGCGCTGCCGTGCCAGACATGTTGGAGCTTCAGTACGAGCTAGAGTCCAAGGCAGCAAAGTGGTATGCGACCATTGATATTGCAAATGCCTTCTTCTCCATTCCTTTGGCAGCGGAATGCAGACCTCAGTTTGCCTTCACCTGGAAGGGAGTGCAGTACACCTGGAACCGACTGCCCCGGGGTGGAAACACGGTCCCACCATCTGCCATGGACTGATCCAGGCTGCACTGGAAAAGAACGCGGCTCCCGAACATCTACAGTATATCGATGACATCATTGTGTGGGGAAGCACAGCAGGGGAAGTTTTCGAAAAAGGAGAAAAAATTATCCAGATTTTACTGAAAGCTGGTTTTGCCATTAAACAAAGCAAGGTTAAGGGACCAGCTCAAGAAATTCAGTTTCTAGGAGTCAAGCGGCAAGATGGACGTCGTCAGATCCCAACAGAAATAATCAACAAGATCACCGCTATGTCTCCACCTACCAACAAGAAGGAGACACAAGCTTTCCTAGGTGCCATAGGCTTTTGGAGGATGCACATTCCCGAGTACAGCCAGATTGTGAGCCCTCTCTACCTGGTCACTCAAAAAAAGAATGATTTCCACTGGGGCCCTGAGCAGCAACAAGCCTTCACTCAGATCAAGCAGGAGATCGCTCATGCTGTAGCCCTTGGCCCAGTTAGGACAGGACCAGAGGTCAAGAACGTACTCTACTCTGCAGCCGGGAACCATGGTTTGTCCTGGAGCCTTTGGCAGAAGATGCCTGGGGAGACTCGGGGTCGACCACTGGGATTTTGGAGCCAGAGCAACAAAGGCTCTGAAGCAAGCTACACTCCTACAGAGAAGGAAATCTTGGCTGCGTGTGAAGGAGTTCAAGCTGCCTCAGAAGTAATTGGCAGTGAAACACAGCTGCTTCTGGCACCCCGACTACCAGTGCCGGGGTGGATGTTTAAAGGAAAGGTTCCTTCTACACATCATGCCACTGATGCCACATGGAGTAAATGGATTGCCCTCATCACTCAGCACGCCCGTATTGGAAATCTGAATCGCCCTGGGATTCTGGAAATTATAACAAACTGGCCTGAGGGGGAGACTTTTGGATTGTCTTCTGAAGAAGAGGAGCAAGTGGCACGTGCTGAGGAGGCCCCACCATATAATGAGCTACCAGAAACTGAAAGACAATATGCCCTTTTTACGGATGGTTCCTGCCGAATCACAGGCACTAGCCGGAAATGGAAAGCTGCAGTGTGGAGCCCCACACGACAAGTGGCACAAGCTACTGAGGGACAAGGTGGATCAAGTCAGCTTGCAGAGCTTAAAGCTGTCCAACTGGCTTTGGATATTGCTGAACGAGAGAAGTGGTCGAGGCTCTATCTCTATACCGACTCATGGATGGTAGCTAATGCTCTTTGGGGATGGCTAAGTTGCTGGAAAAAGGCTAACTGGCAGCGCAGAGGGAAACCCATCTGGGCTGCCGAGATCTGGCAGGACATTGCCTCCCGAGTAGAGAAGCTGACCGTGAAGATTCGACACGTGGATGCACACATACCCAAGAGTCAGGCTACTGAGGAGCATCGCAACAACGAACAGGTAGACCGAGCTGCCAAAGTGAAAATATCACAAGTAGATCTAGATTGGCAGCATAAGGGAGAACTATTCCTAGCTCGTTGGGCCCATGACGCTTCTGGTCATCAGGGGAGAGACGCAACATACCGATGGGCACAAGACCGAGGGGTGGACCTTACTATGGACAACATCTCACAGGTCATGCACGACTGCGAGACCTGCGCTGCAATCAAACAGGCCAAACGGATGAAGCCTCTGTGGTACGGTGGGCGATGGTTGAAATACAGGTATGGGGAAGCCTGGCAAATTGACTATATCACGCTTCCCCAAACCCGCCAAGGCAAGCGCTATGTACTGACCATGGTGGAAGCAACCACAGGATGGTTGGAAACCTACCCTGTGCCTCATGCCACTGCCCGCAACACCATCTTAGGCCTAGAAAAACAGGTCTTGTGGAGACACGGCACCCCTGAGAGAATTGAGTCAGACAATGGAACACATTTCAAGAATGGCCTCATCAACACCTGGGCCAGAGAACATGGGATTGAGTGGATATATCATATCCCCTATCATGCTCCAGCTGCTGGGAAAGTTGAGCGATGCAATGGACTGCTTAAGACCACCCTAAAGGCACTCGGTGGGGGAACTTTCAGGAATTGGGAACTGAACTTGGCAAAAGCTACCTGGATAGTCAACACCCGAGGGTCCATCAATCGACTGGTCCTGCCCAATCTGAACCCTTGCACGCAGTGGATAGAAATAAAGTCCCTGTGGTACATATGAAAGGTATTTTAGGAAAGACTGTTTGGATTAATCACACCCCAGGCAAAGACAAACCCATCCGTGGGATTGTTTTTGCTCAAGGACCCGGTTATACTTGGTGGGTAATGCAGAAGGATGGGCAAACCCGTTGTGTACCACAGGGAAACTTAGTCTTAAGTGAAAACTATGTGTAAGGTTTCATCATGATGAAGATGGAAATAGGAAAAGGGGTGGATAATGTCCAAGATTAAAAAAAGAATGTTTTCCTATTTACCATCTGAGTAGGAGTTGCCTTGAGGCAGTTTTCCTTATCTGCTGTTAATAGCCCCATCAATGCTTTGCCACATGACTCAGAGATAACACCATCCAGGAGCAGATGATAAAGGATACACCTCGTGACTCATAATGACCCATTGTAGGATGCTCTGCCCAGGGGGGAGGAGCTAGGCATTCCAACCTGAATAAAACTGGGGATTTCTAGACAGAGGGTCAGCCTTTTCACAGGTTCTCCGAGAAGACACAGCAACTACATCTGCCATCCCAAGAGGACTGCAGCTACTCCAATTTGGACTGCTACCATCACGCTGGCCAGGTTGTATTCTGACTTTGTCAGTAGTCTTTCCCTTTGTATTATTGCATGTATTTTTTGTCCTTTTCCCCTTTTCCCAATAAATTGTATTTCTGATTTGGAGTCTCTCACTGGTTTTGCTTTCAAACCAGAACACCTTAGTGAAAAATTCCAGAGGCAGAGTGCAGAACACCCGGCTGTGCACCATAAAATGACCTCATAGTGAGGTTTGGATGGAGCCCCTGTACCACAGGCTGATGTTCCCTTCTGTCCTCATCCAGCTGACAAACATGTCTTTTGGCACACACCCATGTGTTTTCATACTCTTGGTGATGGTTTGGATTCCATGTTTTAAAACCATCATACCCACATGATCTCAGAGCAGTCTCTGAATGTCTCCGTTTCCTTCACATAAGGAGGATGAAGATGTAATTTATATGTTTATATTACGTATAAAGATAGAGATATCTATGCACATAACTTAAGATCTAAAAATCACATGTAATATGGACAAAAAGAAAAAGTTCCAGAAGGTTTCCATGAAAGACCACACAAAGTAGAAGGACAAGCCAATGATTAATGAAACAGAAAATGTAATTCCAGTTATATTATGGACATAAAGGGCCAGTGGCATGGAGCTCCAATTGCCCACAGTGTGGGAAGACGATCCATTTTAAAATAAAAATCTTTCCTGTCAAATATGAAAGTATGATTTCACCATCTTTGTAAATATAGAATTATACAAAACAATTTAGCTCAACTTCTTTGTATTTTCCTTCTTTCTGAAAATGCAGTAAGAGTTTGCAGACATTATTTTCTATTCTGTTTTCCTGTCTGTTTTAGGTTGTAAATTGAGGTGTCTGTTCTATTGCCATCTGTTAGAGGAAGGGCTGTTGTCTTCTGTTAATTGGGCCACCTGTTGAAACCATGTGGGGCAGTTTTTTTATCTCTTTCACAATCCATACTCCCTCCAGAGGGATATCTTCTGTTAGTGGGCCATTGGGTCTCACTGCATGACTGATAAAATTACGTAATCCCACTGTGAGATGTTCTGCCCAGGGGGAGGAGCCAAGCATCCCTAACCAGGTATAATCTGAGATTGGAATACCACAGACAGCCTTTTCCACTGGATTCCCAGAAGAGCAGTATTCTTTTCCTCTATTTTCCCAGAGGAAGACCAGGCCCATCTACACCACCACTGGACCTTCAGAGGCAAACTACACCCTTCTACAGGATCACTGCTTCAACAGAACCACATCTGTCACTGCAGGAGGACTGCAGCCACCATTAATGGGACTGCTACCAGCACCCTGACCCACAGAGTACCAGGTCATATTCTGACTCTGTCAGTGTTGTTTGATATTACTGCTTTTTTTGCCTTTTTTTTTTTTTTTCCCAATAAAGAATTGTTATTCCTGCTCCCATATCCTTGCCTGATAGCACCTTCATTGCAAAATTATAATAATTCAGAGGGACAGGGTTTACATTTTCCATTTCAAGGGAGGCTCCTGTCTTCCTTAGCAGAAGCCTGTCTTTTCAAACCAAGACATTGTCTAAGACATATGAATGTGACATTCATTCATTGTTTCTCTTCTGTGTAGCAGGTTTGCATTGGGAAGTGATTCTGCATTTCCAGCTAAGTTTTTTCCAAACAGGATAGAGCTGAATCAGGGTTTATATCTGTGAATGTCTCCAAGTTTCTTTATCTGTCCAAGGCAGCAGGTTTCTTATCTGACAGCCTTATAATTATGAAAGTAGCTGCGTATTAATGATTTGGTGCTAAGATAAACAACTGGCCTGAGAGAAATCTAATGAACTAACTTGGAGGATTTGATTTTGCCTAATTAAATGTAAATAATGTTTAATATTGTATGTGACTGGATTTCTCCAGAAACATAGGAAGGTTTTTATGTAACCGAAGTGCTATTACGAGTGTAGTGAGTGCTATGCTGAACATCATGAACAACTTCATGTTGTTCTTTGTTTTCAATATGTCTTTAAATAGAAAACAAAGATATTTAAGATCTAGTGCAGTCTATGATATTGGGCTTCTCCTCTCCCCTTGCCCGGCAGACAACTGGGGTTGGGGGGGGGGGGGGGCAGCGGGGCAGGGGCTGCCCGGCCTGGCCTGCCCGTGACATGGGCTGGGCTGGATATGTTACCTCTTTTCCAGCTGGAAGGGAATGTTCTTCACTTTCTTTCATCTTTAACATGTGTTTTTCACAGAGGTGTGTACAGATTTTTAGTGGTTCAGATTGTCAATCACACAGAAGCTTTGCATCACTTCCACGAATGCCTCCCATGGAAAACCACCACACCCTACAATCAGTAGAAAAATTATGACTAAATGATACTAAAGAGAAAATATTAATTAATGAATGTTATATTATTATATATCTTATTTTGATAAAGAAAACTGCCAAAATAATGTGGGTTATTTTTACCTCTCATCACTATTTTCTCTCTATATATTTTTATTATTATTTTACTGGTTGTTTTTATAATCCAATTTTCAAAGTTTTTATTCTTATACATACATTTCTACATAGACTTTCAGAATGAGATAAAGAGCTGAATTCTATTCTGACCTAGTTTTGGTGATTTGGCTTTGGTTTTTTTTTTTGTATTTTCCTCCTCATTCCCACTTGACTACACTGAGTTTCCATTAACTTTCCATTGTAAGTGAAAGTGCTAATGAGTACATGAGTAAGATTGAGCTACAGATTCAATGATGTGGAAAGCTGAATTAGATCTTCAGTAACACCCTCAAATATGCACATGTATATGTAGTGAAACACGTTTGCTTTGGCTGTGGGCACAAAGTAGGTAAAGCCACAGAGAAAGAACTGTAATTCCTTTTTCCCCCCTTTTCTTTCTTGTTTTTTTAAGCAAAGAAAAAAATCAGTCTTTTTCTGGTTTGTGCTTATTTGCTCTGTTCTGTTGAGAATTCATTTCAATGGAAAAAGGCTTTGCTTGCTTTCATATTGTATGTATCATTGCATAATTATGATTCAAGGACTTGTAAGTGACACTTGAGACAGGACAAATACTGTAGGCACATGAACTGGTTAAAATCTGTCAAAGTATTGCAACTAGGTCGAGATATTCTTGTAGTTTTCAAAGTGTTATTTGCTGTATTGCATTTCTAAAATATGTTTAAGTATAAAAATACATGATTTCCAAAGCAAAGGTATTTTAAAACCATGATTTTTAAGTGCTTTCCCATATTTCTGGCATGCACTGTAACATTTTTATCTTCCTTACCAGCCATATTCAGAGATTTTATTTTAATAAAATCTTTCATGGTTTAGTTTTAGAGTCAGAAGAACACACTGTAATTTTAACATCTACAGACACAAGTAAAACCCTCAGCACAATGCATAATAATGTCTCATTTGGTGGAATTTGGTAAATACTCTACCAGGGACTTGTGGTATGAAA
Source organism: Taeniopygia guttata (assembly GCF_048771995.1). NCBI lineage: Eukaryota > Metazoa > Chordata > Aves > Passeriformes > Estrildidae > Taeniopygia > Taeniopygia guttata. Next base: position 19,439,051 of record NC_133063.1, on the reverse strand, counting down.
TAGCTATGCCGTGTGAATCCACATTGAGACACACAACAGAACACTGTTCAGACACTGCAAGTCATTTCAAATCAGCTTAGATCTCTCTCAAAACCCATAAATAGTAATGATGATATTGAACATGCATGCAAGGCATCGTGCTTTGCCCTACAGCAACTGTAGTCACAGGTCTGCTTCTTGCCTTTTGTTCCACATTTAACCAGAATAACATATCACTGGTGAACATATATGTGAACATACTGGTAAAAAAAACCCTGGAAGAAGTTGCTGCTTCAATATGAGGCTGTTGTCCCAATACCTCAGGTTCATCAGCCCCATCTCATTGCAATATTTTTTAGCTGAAGTTCTGATCAGGATCAGGATTTGAAGTTGAACTCTAAGTAAGGTTGTGTTCATTTAACAAGATGAGACTGGAAAGATAAATTGAAGATAATAATTTTCGAAAGGTAATTATTTATTGTATCTAGTGTTTTGCTTTCTTAATTTCTTTTTTCCTTAGGTAAAAAACTGTAGCCCAAACAATATAACAAACCAGTTCCAAAGTCAAAGCAACCTGTATAAATCCAGAGTCACATCACTTGCTTCCATAAAATTATCACAGCTATACACCTGTGTTGGTGAGAAGAGAGGCTGTCCAATTAAGCTTAAGCCAATTAATAAAAATAACTTTGCTTCAGTTTTCTACTGATTGAGTGGTTAACATGCTTTCATTGTGTTGATATCGCCTAGTTTCACTTTGCAATGCATATCAACTCAGAGTAGAAATGGTTAAATATGAAGAAGCCAGGTTATTACGCATTTCAATTCCAGAGTCAAATATAAAAATTTCTATTATAGGGACAATTCATTACATCTCAAAATGGCAAATGTGCATCCTTGTCAGGTAGAGTGTACTCTGATGGCCTTTCCTCAAACACTGAATGTGGAGATTTGATCTCTTCTAATGGTGCTGAGAAAAGGGTAATTACGCTATGGTCAAAGCTAATTTGCTTTCTGCCAGATGAACTGTTGTATTTTATTGTACGCTGACATTTTAAAGTAATTACGGCACTGTTGACCTTAGACAATTCCAGTTGTATCGCTGTCTACAGCTGCAGCGTTCTACCTTTGGCTGGCAGACAGCGGCTGTAACGAGGTAATGACACGGACAAAGAGCACCATATGGGGCTCCTTTGAGATACACAAAGCCCAGTGAAAGGAAACAAGAAAATTTTAACATCATCATTTCAGTCACCCATTTCTACAGCCATAAAAGATCCCATCCCCCCTGTACACAAAATACCCATATACTCTATATCTGTGTGTTTTCCTTCTGTAAATGGCAGTGTGCATTAAGAAGAGGTCAGGTAGAACTGAATGTGACGGAATGGTCTTTCTCTGACATGAGTTCAAAGGCTAAAGACTATTGATTGAGATAAAAGCCTAGGTTCTTATCTAATGTTAAAGACACTCCTTGTTGTCTGAAAGCTGTGCACATAATTAGGCTGAAAGAAAAGTACTTCATCCAGAAAATCACTATAAACTGAGCTTCATTAAACATAGATATTAGTTATTTAAAGAAAGACGTTATTTTTCATTGATATATTTTAATGGTTGTCTCTTCAAAGCTAAGAAATATAATCATGTGCAGAGAGCTTCATGGCTAATGTATTCGTGCAAGTCAGAAAAACAGATTGCTATCACTCACAAAGAATAATGCTTTATTCTCTCAGAGAAAAAAAATGTAGGCTGTTGAAGACAAAAATTTATTGTTTCAGAGAGCTGGTAAAAAACTGAACTTTACTGTTGCATTAAACATTTTCCTAGTTGTTTTGTGGCATGGGCAATAGAAATGTTCACTAGTTCAAAGCAGGCAACAGGATTTTACCTGTCATGCTCTACAACTTACATGATAAATGTAAAGAGATAGTGGAAATGATTCTATGATTGTAAATCAGTTAATCTTCATTTGAGTTAGTTTTCCACAAAGAGGTCTTGTTAGAAACAGTAAGAAAAAGGAGATTACAGTTGGCATGTGTCAGAAAAATTACATCTGAAGAAACAGGTTAGTCCCAGCATTCAGTGTTGCTCTCGGCTCTGAACTGATAATATCATTTCTTAGAAATCTAGTTTTCAATTTTTCACAGCTCATCCAGTTGTGGCTGAATATTACATGGAGAAATAACCTATGCATCCTAAAAGGCTGTGTTTTGAGAATACCGTCTCTTTATGAGAAGTTCTGGAATGGGAACGGGTGTTTTGAAAGTTGAACTATGATTGAATATAGAATTCTGTGACTTTGGCTACCTGCAGAAGTTAGACTTCTGGCCCAGAATTTACATGTGAAATGCATCTGTTTCTAATAATTGTCCAGCCTTATGTTTCAGTTCTGGACTCTGGTTATATTTTTGGGGTGGGAGGGAATACTCTGAAGGCAATTTTCTTATCTTGTTTTTCATATTTTAGTACCAAAAGACAAGTAAATGTCTGTTACTCCATACAAAAACATGCCCTGGTGGTGAATGAAACAAGGGTCATCACTCTGTGCATAAAGTCCTATGCTCTCAATCACCCAGAAAAACACCATCCCTGTGCCTGAAAGGCAGAGTGACAAAAAACACAGGCCATGCCAGCTGCTTTATGGCCATGCTTTCTGTAGTGACACTTTGCAAGAGGGCATAAAGAGAAGCCAAAAAAGAAAATAATATAAGCAACCTGGAATTAAAGAGAAAAAAGTCTATCTGTAGCATTGTAGCATAATACTGTAGAGTTGTAAGAGTGAGATAGAGAGGTGCAATATATTTTACTGGAAGACAAACGTGTGGCCTTAACACATTGCAAAGGTGATACAAAGGAGAAATAAATTGTATTCCAGATGATCATATTCACACTGCTAGCCTGAGAGTAGAAATTCAAGGATATGTGATGGAGCAGACGATCTTTTCTTTTATCCAGAAAGGACAAAAGCAAAGCGTATGACAGTTCTTACTAAATCTGATCCTATAATACAATTGTTAGTCTCTGATATCTATTCATCAAGAGTGATGACAAAAATATCTATATGGCAAAAGAGCAATGTAAGATGTATAAACATACAGATATTTCCCCAAGGAATAAGGTTAGATAATGAATCAAGGAAAGTGCATTTTCGATATATGCCTATTTTCAAACTTGGTTGTAATTTGTCCTAAGGCTGCGTTCCAAAGCAGATGGAATTTGAGACTAAAACATCTTTGTTATAATCTTAGGTTAGATGCTGCAGCTATTTTTTTATCACAACTTGCATGCTTGTTCTACATTCTGTACTTCTTGTGTTTGCTCTGTATGTTGCAACAGCTAAAGCTCAAAATATGACTCTGCTTCATGCATAGGTTTGAGCCAGAATGGGTTTTTCTTCCTAAGAAAAGCTAAGCTTGTCTCTGCTGGAAATTGCACTTTACATGTTGGATAGTTCACAGGTAAAGAATTACAAATTGCACCCTCTTATTCTTGTTTTATGCAGATTCCATATGGGACATGCATGGATTGTTATTCATGTAGTTTCACTGGAAAATTACTTGGAATGGGGCAAGAGTAATTTGTGATCTTTTAAATTAGAAATGGGAATACATTTTTATGAATTATTAGCACAGTTTTTTATTTGTAGATTGAAATTTTTGGTGATGCCACCTGCATTCCTTGGTGGAGGTCATGATGCAGGACAAGATCTACTATTGATCTTTGTAGAGTTGTATTTTTACCCTTCAAATTGGCTTCCATTTAATGTGAATTCTTATGAAAGCTAACAAAGAGAAAGAGAATTACATTTCCTGACAGAAAAATAGATTTTGGGAATAGGCAACCTATGACAGGACAGAGAAAATTTATCAGAAAGGAATTTGGAGAATGAAGACAAATAATTTTGGAAACAAGACCCTTAAATGGAAAACTGACAGGATCAAAGATGAGAAAGGGGGAATTTTGAGAAATTCATGAACTAGGGGCATTTTAGGTGAAGGAGTACTCACTTAAAACAATTGAAAAGTTAGGGTGGTAAAAAAAGTGAAAGAATCTGAGAAGAAAAAGTAGAAAACTAGAGAATGGAAATTTCAGGCTAAATTAATCCAGTTTCTGCAATATTTTGTTCCCTCAAGGATTTAATATTTGGATACATTCTTTGTCTTTTGCAATATTTATATTTAGTCATCTTTGCATATGAAGATAATGGAAGGCATTCACAAGAAAATTTTAAACTTTTTGAAAAATTCCAGAAGTTATTTTCTTTTAGAACAGAATGGCTCTCTTAACTCTGTTTCAAATTAACTAGCTTCCCATGGAAAGCTATTTAGTGCTATAAAAGTAACTTTAATCAAGTGTATAGATTCATTAAGGATAATAAATATGTGACCCTCCAATCTGTGTGCAGTTAGCTGTGGTGGTACTATCTCCTCATTACTATCTTGAATTTATTGTCCATTAAATAGTTTGTTGTCTAGTTTTCTATCAAAACAAATATGAAGACACATATCTAGCACATAAAAATATAACTCAGAATACTAAAATTGAGACTTGTTGAGATATAATGAAGCAAAAATATATTGTTAAAAAAAAATCACTTTCTTTTCTTCTGATTTACTCATCCATTTCCAATATCAACATTTTCTTCTTAATTTTATTTATTTAACTTTAAAACTTTTCTGTAGAAAGTAGAATGGTTTCTTAACATTCCCTTAAGAGCAATAAAATTTAAAATGTGGCAGCAATAACAAATTCAAATGCTTTTTAAAAGGGAAATTTTAATTTTTTTCCTAGGTTACGGGTTATTGCAAGCTATCTGATTCCACAGTAGACATGACCACATTATCTGTTTTGAATATAACCCTGATCCTTCAGAGAAGCTAAAATTTCTTTAAACATGGAAATCAATAAAGAGGTAATGACACTTTCATTGGAGAAAAGTATACAGATATATATTTCAAAGTGAATGTTGTTCACTTTACTTATAATTCCTATGTTGTTTATTGTAGTTTGTTGGTTTTTGTTGGTTTTTATTATGTTGTTATATTTTTAGGAGGATGGTAGTAGCATTTTTCCTACACAGAGCTCTAAAAGGCTTAATTTGCCTTCTAGAACTTTGGTATACATAGACAAACCTTTAATCTCGGTTCTGGATTTAGAAAAAAAGAAATAAAATTATTTTTAAAAGTTTCACTTCGACAGTTAATTATTTATTTACTGAAGAAGTACTGGGCTTTTTCTCTCTTTAGGATAATTCCCAACTTGTTTCTTCAAAGTCACTCATAAAAGAGTGTTTCAGCTGGTCTGGGTCAGTCCTTAGTCACAGAATGTTTATCTTCAGAATAACTAGTGTGTCCCTTCCTCACCTTCAAAGAATACCACAGGTTTTGGGAAAGTTGCTTCTTTCATACTCCTTTGGCAGGAAACCTTTGTTTCTTGGAAGCTGTCATGCCTCTGTTGCTCTTTGTAGCAACCACAAAGTCAGAGGCGGAAAATTATTTCTATTTCAGTGCTGAAGTTTAAATTTTTTTCTTTAAAATGCATGATTTTTATAGTAATTAAAAAGCCTGTTACTATGAATAGCTGCTGATTTATAATGTTATAAGACAGTCTGCTTTGTAGGGTTCGCTGCATCCTAATCTAGACATTCTGCAGTGTTTCTGTTGTGCCCTAGCTCTCCTTTTGTTCCTAAACTATTTATTTTAATTGACCTAATTAAAGAATGGCTGTCTACATATAATTCTAAATAAAACAGCTTGAGCTGCAAAGTTCAGATTATATCAGAATTTAGAAGTTTCAGAAGTAATGTGAACTTTCTGCAACATTTAACCCCCTTTGACATAAGTTGTTTTATTTATTTTAGCAAAAGTTTATTACTAATGTCATCAAAGCAGAGTGCAAGATCGCCTCAGAGTTACTTCTAACTCAGTTTATATCAGTTCAGGAGATCAAGGGCACAAATCTTTGCATGTTCAGGCAGCTGATATATATGGTTTTTAATTAATCATTACTCTCTCACAGAGTTAAATATGGCTCTGTTTCAATGAGCTAGAATAAAACTTTCTTTAGGGCTAGGGCCAGGAAAGTTTGCTACAGTCTGTTCTTTAGGGACCCTCCTGAAGGGTACTGAACTCATTGGTAATGAAAATAGGACATTAAAGGAACGGTACTTTTTAAAAGGTGCTCTCTGGAGATGTGTTAATCTCTGGCTAAAGCGGTCACGCAGTTTCTGAGTGAGATCATTCACAGAACTGTGCTTTCTTCCCAGGTCCATACATGAGAGAAAACTGATGACAATGCATCCATAGTATTTTTCTATACAGCTTTCAGATGTTTGACATAGGCAAAATTTAAGAATCTTATGTCTATTTAGCTAACTGTGTACCAGTGGATTTTTATGGTCTAAAGATTTAAACTCCTATTTCCAGACTAGTTGTAGAGGAAGTAGTCGTGTTATCACCTGGTAATTAAATTTTTTTATCTCTGACAAGGTACAGTTATTCTTCAGAATAAAGTAACCAACACCTTTACAGAGGGTGTCATGCCTGCTGAGAGAAACAGAGGGTTTTTTTTTTTGGAAAGGTGTAAGAGAGAGACAGTAAAAGAGGAGGACAGGACCTCAGACAAATTACAAGTGTTAAAGTCTCACAGAGAGATGGAAAGAAGTGTACAAGCATTGCCTATGTAGAACAGAAATTCTGGTTCATTAGTTTATAGGAAAAATAAAATGGATCAAACTGAAGACAGTGTATATTTAAGCTATTCTATATTTTTTTATTTGTATCCTTAATTGTCATATCTTTTGCCTTCTTTTTTTTTTTTTTTTTTTTTTTTTAATAGTACTTGAAATATTTTGGAAGACACTGGAATTTTATAAAGGTGGTTCCATAAAGTTTCTCAACCTTCATTGTGTTCTGAGTGAGTACAGCTGTGTGCAATTCCCTAAACTTCAGGATGAAACTGAGTCCACTTATTTTAATTTTGCTGCCCATTAACTTCAGGCTGAAGACAGGAATTCTAACCTGAAAACAGCATGCATCTCAAATTGGCACAGAAGTATGTTTTTTAAATTATGGCTGGTTTAAGAAACCTCTGAACTGTCATGTACCATCTGAATTAATGAGGTCATACAGGTCTAAGATCTCAAAAAAGGCCCATCTAGATTAGAATTGATTAATCCTGTATTGGGCTGCAGAGTATTATTAGAGTGACAATAGATGTAGGTTTTGTGTAAGCATAATTTCATAAAGATCATCAGCTGTATTCTTTAATTAGTGATGTTCACCTGTAACTTGATTGTAGTGAAAATTTCTCCAAAACCATTAACACACATTTGCTAAGAAGTAATTTTGTGAAGAAAAATAATTGTCAAAGAAATTATTTATAAGTAAGAAAATGTGCTCATAAAAGTTCAATGTGGAACACAAATCCCTTCAAATACCTGAGTTTCTGACAGAATTTCTATTTCTATATCATGCATGAATTTCCACCTTCCTATTGAAATCATTACTTTTTCCCTTTTATTAATAAAATTAACTGTAAAATCAAGCAGTGACTAAAAGATAATGTAACTAGCATATAGACATACCTAAAAGCAAAACTGCAAGTTTGAGCTCCATTTAGCATCGAAGAACTCAAAAATATTCTGATTTAAATTTGACAGCTGCTGTTTCTGTAATCAGTTAATATAAAGCCTGTGATCCGAATACTAATAAGATTTGTTTCCTTTTAACATAAACACTGAATGCTAAGCCCAATGGAGTGCTGAAGACAATGGAATTTTTAATAATAAATGTGGAAAAAGAATAAAAACAAGGAATCTTTGTGGTTTGTTTATCTCCTGGTCTATAATTCTATTGAAATAATTTCATAGGATAAATTGATGGCTTGCTAAAACACCATCTAAATGTTTGTCAACTGTTTGCATGATGTTACTGGTATTATTTAAAAAACCAATTCTCTAGAAGAACAAGGGGCATATTTTGTTAACAGACCTTTTTATTTTTTGCACTGTGGTTTTGAATCCTAATGTATAATCAATTGAATATCACAAAACCTGTTAGGTATATAGCCTTTAATTTTCTACCCTTCAATATTAAGTGGTCAAAATAAGTGGTTGTTTCAGTGTGATTATCATGATCATAATGAGGCCTGACACTTGTGACACTTCAGACATGCAACCACCAGCAGGTCTATCACAGCAAAGGAGCTCCGAGTGCAACACATTGTAGTGGTGGGGAGAGTTGTAAGCTCATGGCTTTGCACAGCAGATGTGGCCACACATCTTTGCACCCCTAAACACACATGCTCAACCAAATTCACATACCAGACAATGGCACAAATAACCCATCACTGACACTTAAACAAAGACTTCATCTCTAAAGAGACAAAACTGCATGCTGAATGTGTTGCCACTAGTAAATTTTCCAAATGGAAAACAATGTTTATTTTATTAATGAAAAATAAATTGAAGCACTGATGACAAATGCATTAGTACTTTTTTTTAACATTTTATGAATGTGTATTCTATTTATTTATAATACTTACCTTCATATCATCATGCAAATGATTTTGTTAATTAGTTGTATATGCTTCCCACAACAAATGCAAGGAAGCTAGGGGAAAGGAAGCTAGAGGACTACACTAAGAGAGACAAAATTCATCAATCAAGTAAAATATGATTTTGCAGTCTTCAGTGTATAAATAGCATTTTTTTCCTTTAATATTTATTTAGACAAAAAAAAATGTTTGTAGTAGAGTCTTTAAAGGCAACTTTACCTATGTAATTGAAAATTTTATTTTTAAAGGAGGAAAAGAAAGCCCAGTTTTCTATTCAACTTAACAGCAACAGAGCATTAAAAAGTGAAGCTAGATATGTGCAATATTTACCATAAGGGAGCAAACTGGGCACTAATGGGCTCTGGAGGCTTATTTGGAAACAGCTACACTTATCATTAATCAGGAAAGTGAAATAGCAGCCCTGGTGTGCTTTGGGTCAGTCACAAATGTAGACTTCAGAGAGCTATAAATCTCCAGCATTACTTCAGCTGCCGAATCTCAGAATTCCCTTCTAGCATTTTCCTATAATTTAAAGATTATGTAAGGTGTATAGTGAGAGTGTTAGATGAAAATATTAATTTAGAGATAAATCCTCTAAATGCTCTAAAGCAGCAGCTTCTGCTGAGCAGTATCATCTTCTGGTACACTTCAAATAGGAATTGCTGCTAGTTTTGTCAACAGTAGGAGGTCATGGATGACTGCCAAACAAAATAAGGACGTTTTCAATAAAATGCTTTCAGTTTTAGGTAGTCACAGAATATCATCCTGTGCCATTTTATTAGTGATATTTATGCTTTGATATATTGTTTCATACTGACAATTCCTTGACAGATATCATAATTGTGAAATGAGCTGGAGTAAAGAGCAATTAATCACAGTTAACTCCTTCTGGCATATCCAAAAAAGATATTTCGTTGTCAATTCTGAATGTTTTGAAGGTATTATCCAGGCTCACAGATTTTGTATCCCACTGTGAGGCTGCTGGTCTTCAAAATCTGATATTTACATGTTAAAATCCAAAGCATTTAGGAAAAGTGGCAACATTTCTTAGCAAATTAACATTTTAATTACTGTGAAATGGAAAAGGGGGTTATATTGATTAAACTTCATCAGCATAAACTATAGGAACAGACCTTTCAGCTTTTAATAATTGAACCTTATAGTTAGGTATGGAGTTTTTTTAGTTTCTGCCTTGTTGGTAGAATTTTTGTAAAATTCTAACTAATTCTAGGACAGGGAGGAAAGAATAAAGTTAAAATTTCAGGGGTTTGTTTTTGCAAGGTAATGTGAAATCAGTGCAAAGTGGCATGTGATAACATGAGCTCAACCTACAAAACTCCCAAGTCCTGTATTCTAATTTAAACACCAATTTTGCAGCCTATGGATTATGCAATAGTTCTACAGATCATCAATATGCAGCACACATAAGCTACATAAGCAATATTAGCTGACCAGGTGAGTGTGTATTTCATAAGTTCCTTAATATGAAGTTGATGATGAAACTTCATTAATTCTGATGATGAAATATATTAGGCATGAAAAGTTGTCTCTTATTACCTGGAAAATGAACATAGCCCGTTACATGCAAAAGGGTCACAACTCTTTTATCTGAAGTACTCAGCTAATACAGCTAATACTTTTGATTTCATATCACAGTGGACTTTGAGATATATGTATTAACAAATGTTATATATGTTTGTGCGTAAACTGTTTAGGATCTCTTTGATCATTCTGCAATCTCAATCAAGTTCAAAAAATGATCCTCTCACCTTTGTGAAAATTGGACAAATGCTTAAATATGTTTCATTAATAGCTAACTAGCTAGATATATAGAGAGATATAGAAATTTTAACTTTAGAGATATATGAAGAATGCTTTCTAACAGTTGTCCAGTTATATTTGCCATGGCAGTATGACATTTCAGTATATGGAAGCTTGATTTACAATTTCAGTTTTCTGTTCTTTTTTAACTGTTGTCTAAGAAATTGATCTAAGGATGTACAAATATACTGCATCATATAGAAGATTATTTTTCCCGTTCTTAGTCCATTGTAAAGTTTTAACAGCACAAAAATTTTTTTTCTTGTTTTATTTTTGTCAGCAAAGTGGACAGTGATAATGAGTGCTTCCCCAGCAAGTTTGCTGGTAATACCAAGCTGTGTGTTGCAGCTGACACACTGGAAGGAAGCTATGCCATCCAGAGGGACCTTGACGTGCTTGAGATGTGGGTCCCTGTAAACCTCATGGAGTTCAACAAAGCAAAGTGCAAAGTCCTACACTTGGGTCGTGGCAATCCCAAACACGCCTACAGGCTGGGCAGAGAAGTGAGTGAGAGCAGCCCTGAGGAGAAAGACTTGGTGGTGATGGTTGATTAAATATTCCGCGTAAGCCGGCAACGTATGCTTGTAGCCCAGTGAGCTGAACACATTCGGGGCTGCATCCAAAGGATGCAGTGCGGTGAGCAGGATGAAGGAGGTCATCTTGCCCCTCTGCTCTGCTCTTGTGGGAACCCCCCTGGAGCACTGTGTACAGTTCTGGTGTCCCAACAGAAGGAGGACATGGAACTGTTGGAGCAAGTCCAGAGGAGGGCCAAGAAGTTGATAAGAAGACTGGAGCATGTCCCCTAAGAGGACAGGTTGAGAAAGTTAGGGCTGTTCAGACTGAAGAAGGGAAACTTAAGTGGAAAATTCATAGCAAGTTTCCAGTAACTGAAGGGGGCCTATTGGAAAGCTGCTTTATCAGGAGTTGTAGGAGTTGTAGTAGTAAGACAAGAAATAATTGGTACAAACTGAAAAGGAGAAATTTAGGCTGGATATTAGAAAGAAGTTGTTTACTGTGAGAATAGTGAGGTACTGGAGCAGGTTTCCCAGGGAGGTGGTGGATGCCCTAAGCCTGGAAGTATTCAAGGCCAGGTTGAGCAAATAGATCTAGTGGGAGATGTCCCTGCCAATAGTATGAGGGTTGGGACTAAATGCTGTTTAAGGATCTCTTCAAAATCTTAATATTCTATGAGTCTATATTTTTTCTTTTCTGTTCATTTCATTCAAATACTTAGAGACACAGAAGGGCTATTGTTTCATTCCTTCCCTATATCAGTTACCAATAACATCTCAGTATTTTGCATCCTAGCTTTGTAGCTGAAATACAAAGGCATAATACTCAGCTAATTAATCTCCTCTGTGTGCTGAAAACATAAAGTGATCTGAATTTAACAGAGATGTGACCTCAGAAATCTTTTATAACCTTAGTTCACCCTGATTCCATGAAAAAAGGTGAATTCTCCTCAGATCAAACTAATATATGTGTAATACATATATTATAGTATTATAGTATATATAGACCTGTGTTACAGAGGGAAGATCATACTCCTGTGATGGGATCTGAATATTTTGACTACCAAGGGAGTTGGAAGGCACTGTAGGACACTGAGGTAAGGTCTCTTACTGAGGTAAGGTTGGTGACCATCAGCTCTCCATACAGTGTGGCTGCCTGTGATGTTCAAAACTTCTCCCTTCATCTTGTTGAACCAGTGTTTCTCATTTAGACCATAGCTTTTCCCAGTAAGAATTAAAACTAACATAAGCTGCTTTTCATACCTAAAGTCTCTGCAAATTTCTCCAGAGCACTAGGTTTCCCTGTCCTAGTCCTTGGCCCGGTAACTACCACCTGGAATTGCTCCCCAGAAGTCTGAGGTTATGTATGCCCGTTTCCTGTGAACAATTCAGGAAGACTTCACAGCCCATATTTTACATTAAGGACCCTGATAAAACACAACCAATTACACTTCAGGTGGGAAATTTTTGAAGTCAATGCACCTGACCACATTCCTATAGATCACTGGCTTCAGAGCACATCACTGAAATAAGAACCAACCTGTTGGCCATTTTAGAGAGACATGGAATCACACTACTACAAAAATACTTTGGGAATTGTCATGTCTTGTTCCCCATGCTCTGGGAGTCCTTTGTCTAGTCTTCAATGGGATCAGGATTCTGTAAAATGTAATAGTATCTCAGAGATACGTAAAATAGGTAGACAGAACACCCTGAAAAGATATGCTAAAATGTAATAACCTGAATGAGGCTAATCTTAACTGCAAAAGTAAGCATTGTTTCTGGAAAAAATACAGTTAATTTTGATAATTTTAAAAATAAATATAAAATATTTTATTTAATTAAATGCATGCAGAAAATTGTTTTGCATGTTACTTCAAAAAACTGAAATAAGTGGCAAGTAACATCTCATGTAATTTTTCTCTACTATTTTCAGTAATTTTGTAAAATGACTGGTTTCACAATCTGACTAGAGCATAAATTTAGATCTCTGTGATACTCAGCTTTTTTTTATGTTCACTGCTTGATTTTTTATTTTTGATTCAAAAATTACAGGGTATTTGTTCTCTGTATACTAGGATAGATAAAATATTTTCAAGTATATGTTGACAACAGTTATTCATAAGCAGTGTCTACAGTATTTTCAGTAAATTTACCATCATTGCTGGGAGAGGGTGAAAAAAGTCCTTTTATTTCTTTATGCAGAGATAAGGAGGTTAAGGAAAGGGAGCCCATGAAGATCCTGCAGGCTTTTATAATTTAGTATGAACAATGCTATCATCTCCTGAATAAGCTATAAGTGTGGAGACTACAATTAAGTATATCTTTCTAGTTGTAACAAAATATTACCCAGTAATATGAGACCATTGGAATAACATGGTAGCTATTCAGTCTGGTTTTATTTCAGGATTTCTGTGTCATAAAATAATGTAATGGTTATGGTGGTGGCTTGACTTGGGGTTTTTTTTCTTGTTTGGGCATTTTTCTTTTTTTTTTCTGGAGACTTTTTTTTTTGGAAATGCTTCCTTTAGAACATGGACTATTTAACATTTTTTTTCTAAAAGAAATAAGGAACTGCACAGCTTAAGAATTCAGCTTGGAGTCCTTCCTTCTGCTTTCCAGCTAAATCAGTTGTATGGGCAAAACCATTTAGGCTAAATCAGTTGTATGCAAAAAAATTGAGGTTTTGAGGAGAAAATTCCAGCATAGCTGAACTGAGTGTACTGTTTCTGTTTAGATGATATCTATAAAAGCACCTCTCTTGATGTTTTCTGTTTGGCATAACCGTTTACCAACTTCATAGTTAATTTACCAACTTCACCATAGCAAGAAGATCAAGTTTTGCGGCAAAATGTTTTGCAAAAGCAGTGCTTTACCAAAGCACCTCTCTAGGCAAAAGCTTCTGAGAGAAACAGGCCATGCTTGGAGCAAAGCTTTCATGAGAAGCCCTCAGGACAGATGAGCTCAAATGGGTAATGGGGGAAAACTGTAACATCCTTTATGGTCTCAGTGCTCTCCTGCAGCAGTATCTGACCTACAAATCTAAAAAATAAGGCTGTTATCTTCCACATGGGACAAGCCCAAGGCAGTTGTTGTAATACGTCCTGCCTTTGGTTGTATTGAATGTCTTTTGAGGTCAGGGATCATAGTGGGTGCAAGAAGGGCTAACCTGCTCTTATAAATCTTATTAAAGAGCTTCAAACCTATATGGAAGAATTTTTGTTCTATGTTACCTCTACATAGCATGTGAAGTAAGACTTTATTGCTACTATTTGTAGGTAGCACCAGGGTTGCTTTGATGTATCTAGTAGACTACAAAAAAATGGGTGAGGGAAGAGGCCATGACAGCTTCATGAGAAATTTTTTTTTTTTTTTTTTTTTTCCGAAGATCATTTGTAATAAATTACAAAGTAGTGTTTGCAACTTTTGGTCAGGCAGCCAAACAAATTTCTGTGACTTCTGGAGAGGAAGGTCTTTAACTTGTTTAGAAAATGTAAATCTGTTAAATAAGTCTCCTTAATAATATTGTTTTGATTAATGGGTTTTGACAGACAGGACTGTATGTAAAATCCCGATCCTTCCTACCAGTAGTTTTCTTTGGTACAGTATTTGTAATGACTTTAATGTCTTGATGTATTGTTGCAGTTTGAACTGGTATACATAACTCATAATTAATGCTGTAATCACAATTTGTGTTTCTAACTATTGTGTCTATATGACTATTTCTCTCATAGCTGTTTAATCATTTTTTTCCATGTCTTCTCTACTTCCAAACACTTCCTGACAAAGTAATTTAGAACAGCACAGTAGATGTAGATGCATAAAGAAAGCAAATTATAAACATAATCAATGTCCTATATTTTTCAGTGCCTTTAAATTATTCTGATTTAGAGCAGTCAGTTGGAGGTGCTTTACAAAATTATAAAGTTTTTTGATGTCTATTCCACAAAATTTCAAGCCTCTTGGATATGCCTTTTAGAGGACGCATAAAGTGAATATACTAAAATTCAGATTTTGATTATCTCTGGAGCAATAGAGGAGAGGAACTCCTAGTCTATATGAATACGCTACTTAGAAAATCAAAGTGTTTGGGTACAGACACAAAAATTTTTAGGAGTGTTTGTGCTAAGCTAGTATGAAGTGCTCTTGGTGATTCAAAAGGCTAGATGACCCAATAGCCTAAACATAGGTTCTAGTGTGGGTGTAGAAGTTTTCTCTATCTATTTCTTATAAACATGTGCTTGTCCTGTCAGGAGTCTGGATATACTCTTTCTGGTGTAGTTTCATGGCTTTTCATGCTCAATATCTGAGGTCAAATAAGATGTACTTTGACAGTGACAAAGTTGCTGAGGCATTTCACCTGTGACTGTTCAGTACTGATTTGCTTTTCTGCCTAAGAATGTGAAAGGCTCTGTAATGAATCTTAGAGTTAAATTAAATGAGCTTGAAGTCTCTTCACCCTAGAATTGCTCAAACGTGTTAATTTATTTCCATTCAATAATTAGCTTAGACTGGGATTCTTATGGCTTTTGGGTGTAATTTTAAAAAATACAGATCATTCAAATGAAACCTCTGAGGAATAGTGGGGAGCAGAAAAGAAGAGCACAGTAGGTTGAATATGAAAATTTTCTCAGCCTTCAAGGACACGTTAAGATCAAATCCAGGATTTTTGGCTGGTGGGCGCTACATTCATTAGACAACATGGAAGACAAGTTTGAGATTCATGTCTCAGTGATTCAAAGCGGGTCTGGGCCTAAGTCTCAGCAATTGCCGACTTTCTATTTTCAGCAGTTAATAGTTATGGAAGTTAACTTTATCACCATCTCCTTGTGTTTCTGTTGTTTACTTGTTGTGCTGTGTGTTTATTACTTTGTGTTTGTACTTTTCAAGTCTTCTGACTGCCACAACAGAATCGTTTCAGCAAAGCAAATAGTTTCTAGTTTTCACACTAGAAAGTGAAAACACAGTACCAGAGTAAACCCCAAATCTTCTGCTCCCAATGTTCCCTGAGCTCAGTGAGCTGTCTGTTATCCTTTTTTCAGCCCCTTTTTGTTTTTCTTTTCTTCTCTTTTTCTTTCTAGGAGAAAGAAATAATCAAACTCTGCCTTTTACACTGTTGTGAAATGAAAATTTGAAGAAAATCTTATCGACCCATGCCACAGAAGAAAATAATTTACTGTCTCCTCTGCATTCTCAAAGTGAGATAAAAATACTCAGGAGGTATTTTACCTCTATAGGTAGCAATTTACTCTGCATTAAGTAGGATGTTCCTGAATTTCCTTCCATGTAAATCAATGTGGCAGAAAATTAAGGTTACTAGACCTTTATGGAGATGAAGAGCATATCTGATAGTTTTCTAACAGAAATAATTAAAAGCATAATAAATTTAAACAAAGCTTTTAATCAGAAAATGCAGAAAGAGTGATTTTCACACTTGCTTAAACTCTTGCCTGAATTGTGAGTCTGATGTATCCAATATGTCCTTTGATTTCTTATTTTACATGCAACTCTTCCTTGTGTAGTCTTTTTCTTTTGTTCCTTACCAGTTGACAATCCCAGCTAACTCTCTGGTGGGCAAGTGAGTAAAAATAAACTCTCATTCCTGCCAATAGCCATTTTGATAGTTTTCATTCATGTCAGGACAGCACTACGTTATGAAAGAAGTCAATGGCTAGGCATAGCCTAAGACGAAGTCAATCACTGCAGCCTGCAAATTGATAGAAACATCACAGATTTATAAAGCCAACTTTTTGAAGATGCAAAACGAAAGCAACAAAGGTAACAGAAGCTTGTAGGGATGCTAGCTTATGAGATGTTATGCAGCAAAATTAGGGGACAGGAGTTTTGTGCTCATGCTCTGGTGGTGTATGCAGTCATAGCTTAAATACTGAAGTGTTAGAGGGATTGGACCAATCACCATCCTGCAGTCTTAACATTATCATGTTATATGACTACTGGATGGTGTTTGGTCCAACCACCAAATCATGTAATGACTACTTTGTTTTCACAGCTCATTTTCTAGTATAAAGCTAATGGTATACAGTAGCAAAAAGTTTTTTAAAGCATGTGGCATTGTATGGAGACTTTAGAGATCCAATTGTGGATATCCCAGTCCCACATAATATTTTGTCATGTGTTAATCAGGAACTAACAATAATAATGATTTTGTGATACTTTTTTTTTCAATGTGCTGACTTATGCTATTTCAATTGAGATTCTAGATGAGAGAAAAAATATAAATATTAATTTTATTTTGAAACTTCAACAAGTGTTTGTTTTAAACCATCCTTATGTGTCATTTTACTACTTTTGACATTCCAATGCATAATGCTGCAAATATAATGTGAGCATATAGGGATTTTTTGTTGGGTTTATGGTATTTTTTGTATTATTTGCTAGAAGTCAAGAAGTTTTACATTGATTAGATAAAAAATTGCAACTTTTCCTTTTCACTTTAATATAGGTCATATTTCTTTTAAGTAAGGTTCATAATTATATTTATATATATATATTTATATATGACTATCCATATCTATATATATATATAGATAGATGGATATGAAAGTTAACATTTTGAAACAAGAATTGAGTTTCTGCTATCTTTAAACTAAAAGCCCAGAAGCAACACTACAGAATAAGCTGTTGAATGCATCAAATAAAGAGTTTTAAAAAAATGAGCGTATTTTTTAAATTCCTCTAGATATTAGCTAGCCATAAAAAAACTGTAGGACTCTCTCTAAATCTAACTGGCACCAGTAGGTTTTGCAGCTGGACTAACTAGTGACTTTGAAAAGTGTTCCTTCACATTGATTTTATATGACACCAAATATTACATGTACTGGAAGTGAATGTGAAACAAATTTTGTTGGTTACAACTATTGCATTAAATTGTCTTCCATAAATTTTCAAACAGGAATCAATCAAAGATTGTGTGGTAATGTGCAAATTTTCACTCAATTTGAACAGATTTGGCTCTTCAGAAGGTTAAGGTAGTTTAATGGTTGAAAGCACATTGCTGTGCAGCAAGCTGCAAAAGTCAAAGGGTTAGGGGATTAGGATTTCATTTCCTTTTAGCCATGGCCATTTCTGTTTTGTGTCTAAACTACTTCTTGTTCGCATTTAACCCATGCTTTTAAAGACAATAGGGGTTAGAACTTGCGGGCCTCAGGCTTCATTTTAACAAGATGTCTCTAACACTTTGGTGTGTAATTTGTCATAAATGCCATAGGTCAGGGAATGATAGAAACCTACAGCCAACAGATGGTCATTATGACAGCAGTTAAGTTTCAGAAGCAAAAGACGCTTTGTGGTATTTAGTCTGGCATGTGAATGTTACACCTCTGAAGAATATTTTCAAGTTCACTCTTAAAATGGACTCCTCCTTTTTATCACTCACTTCTTAACTAGAGCTCATAGAAGCTCCTGAGCTTCTTCCCACTGCTCAGAGAGGTCAGTGGGGTTCCTTCCAGCAGCAAGATGTATCTGTAGAACAGTCCATACACAAAAAAAACTGTTCATACACAAAGACTAGTAATTTTCCAGAATTACTAGATGCAGAAAGACTTTTTATTGTTCTGATAAAGTAGAAAGAATTTCTTTTTCATTCTCATGTTATTTTCTACTCTTTTTTTTTTTTTTCCCAAATATTCTGGAAATGAAGGCTTCTTATAATCACTAAATTGGCTTCTCCTGATAAAACAGTATTTTCATTTGAAATCTGCATTATTTTCATTCACAAGATACCACCAGACCTAAGAAATTTTACAGGATACATTATGACAGCCAATTCACAACATTTAAGATTTTAAAGAGAAGGAGAAGGAGGGAACTGTCAGGAGCAACTTCAACCTTGAAAGTCCTTCAGCTCAAAATCACATTAAAAAAAAAAAATCTCTTCAATATGCATTTGTAGATCACTACACTCAGATCTGCATGGGAATTGTTTTACAGAAAAAAGAAAGAGCTGTCTGTTCCTTCAAGAGGACTGGCTGAGTAGTTGGGTGATCTCATATAAGCCTTATGACAAATATTAATCTTGAAGAGAGAGCAAGGTAGTCTTTTTTTTACAAATCAGCTCTGTGAAAGCGTTTAGTATATAAGGGTTTGATTCACGTAAGTGCAGGAATATAGATGTAAACTTATGTTTGACAAGCTGACAGGCAGGTAAATGGGTTTAATATCATAAGTGAAGGAGGTGGGTGAGTGAAAAGTAAAAGACAAGCCTCTATTTCCAAGATAACTAGTTAAGTCAAAAAACCTTCTGCTATATTTAGTAGGAAGAAGCTATGATCTGCAGATATGCTTGAAGCATCATTCAACAGGTAATCATTCAGAATGAGAGAATTAATTTTCTTGCTAGACACTGAAGAGACTGTTTTACTATGTCTT
The DNA here is from genome assembly GCF_048771995.1 of Taeniopygia guttata. Taxonomy (NCBI): domain Eukaryota; kingdom Metazoa; phylum Chordata; class Aves; order Passeriformes; family Estrildidae; genus Taeniopygia; species Taeniopygia guttata. Next base: position 19,419,795 of record NC_133063.1, on the reverse strand, counting down.
ATCCAGGTCACTTAACTGAACTTTGTGAAGGTCACTAACTGATATGTTTTATGTATGTGAGGAAATAATTACAGCAACAGTAGCTGGAATTTGAAGACATAGTCCGGTTTCCAGGCAAATAAGGCTGTGTGCCTGGTAGTTCCCATTTAGTAATTTTTGACCGATTGTACCATTTCAGACAAAATATTAAAAAAATAACTCAGTTCTGGTAAGTTTCCTGAAAATTAGTGACTGGGTACAAAAGGCAGCCCCAACTTATTCCTGTATTACAAGATTATCAGTAAACAATGCTCTCAGACTCTCAGTGCAGGATCAGTGCTTCCATTGCATAAAACACACCAAGATGTTCTTGTTGCCAAACGAGTGGGTGGTAGATATGATTTTGTTCCAAAAGTCATCATCTCAGTACGGGAATAGGAGGGGTGCAGTGGTAATTATGGCTGTAAATGACCCTATCAAATTCCTCAAGAAGCCACATTCAATCTGTTCCATTTCTAATGGGACATTTTTTCTTCTCTTTTCAAAGTTATAGAATAACTACCTCCAGCAGAAAATGTTTCTTCCTCCTCCAAGCTTTGAACCTCATGTTCCCAAAAATATGTACTTTATGTGTGCTTCATGCATCTTCACAGTAATAATAATTTTCTCATGGTGATGAGGGTTTTCTCAATGCTTAGAGTTTGAAGAGTAGAATCTGTGGTTCTTGGCACCCTCAATGTTTCCAAATTTTGTATAAAGAGCTACCAGCTCCCAGCTTGTGAACCTTGAACCTATCTTCTTGTTTTCCCTTCCAGAATAAAAAGTCAAATACATAGGATGCTTGTACTGCCTGAAGGTAATGAGAGAATTGTGAGGCGATCATTTCTCCAGGGTCACCATAAATGAAATATGCAAAGGCCTCAGATTAGATAAATGAAAACCCGAAGGGTATTACCTTCCTCAACCTGAATTCTATTTTATGCTCTTGCAAGGCAGTAGCCTCCAGAGTCCTGTTGACACGAATAGCTGTCTGTAAGTGAGTGGACTACAATACCTATCAGTCATTACGACAGATTTGATCAGATTTGATCAGCAACTAACTTTATTTAAACACTTTATAATTAAAGTCTGTCCCAATGATTGATAAGTATTGGATCCAGCTCTCTCTGAAATAGTTTAGCTATTCCTAGTCTCTGAATTTTCCAGATCCTGATTGTAACAAGAAAGGAAGTTAGACAACTAAGAGAAAGACATCACAGATGGTACAAGCCTCCATATGGGGGATTATTATTTTATTGTTGTTTGAGTAAATATAAGCAATCCTCAAGAAAACTCTGAAATTCATACAGAAGGTAATAAGTGATACCTCAGACACTATTAAAAAGATACCAGGCCTTTCTAGATTTTAAGTACATGATGAAGCATTATCAATATGTTCTCTAATTTCAGACATAGCAGAAACTATAACTTTCACATGGTAAATTCTCCCTATAGCTTTACTTAACTTTAAGGACATCAAATTTGGTATAACATGAACACATTTTATGTAGCAAATTTTTGTAAACACTTTTTTTGTGTTAGTCCTCCATTTGGAATTTAATATTGCTTGATATTAAGCTTCAAACTAGTAAAATCACACACATTTTTACACAAATATTTCATATAGCCTTAGTGTTTAGTAACTGACAAGTATGTATGTAATGTCTTCTTTTTGTTGCCATTAATTGGTACTATGTTTTCTGCAGCTCCTATTTCATAATTTGAGAATAGGGAAAAGGTCAACAGAAACTTAACATTAAGAACTGTTCTGAAAATTTCCAACATTGACAAGTCATCAGTGAGAAATATTTAAATACATCACTTTGGAATGTAGATCAAGCTATCATTTTATTTTCCTGACAACTGTCTCAGGTGGAATAAAGACATTACTGGATATAGATGTCAAATACTTACGTAGAAGTACAGAAAGTGATCATTAGCCCTTTTCTATTAAACTTATGTGTTGTGGTTTAACACGGAAAAAGAATTTCTGTGCATGAAAAGGAGAGGGTCACCACTGGCAAACTTTTTTCTCCAGGCAGTGCCATGTGTGACATGGAAGCACAGGATGTGGCAGCTGTGTTTCTTGGCAGGTCTGTGGCACAGGAGGGGCTCCTCTCTCCCTCAATGGACTGAGAATCAATTGTCTGGAGGGTGGAAACCTGACTGGGGTCCAGGTTGTGTCTCACTGTGGTTCATTAGAAGTGGGTGATGGGAGGAAGAATGCTTTAGAAGGTTTTCATTTTGATTTTTTGTGTGTGTCTTTTTCTTTTTTTTTTTCCTTTTATAGTAGTATAGGAGTAGTAGCTTAATAAAGTTTTTTTCTTGTAATTAAGTTTAGGCCTGCTTTGCTCTGTTCTCGATTGCATTTCACCGCATTCAATTGAGAGATTGCATTTTCATGGGGGCACTGGCATTGTGCCAGTATCAAACCATGACATTATGAAAAAAAGCAGTTTCTTTTCTCATGTCAAAAATACCATTTTAGACATACTCAACACTTGCCAATTTGTAGGATGCTTCAGAGACTAACCCTTCACGTATACATCCTTGTGAGTACACTGCATCACAGAGAAGAATGTGTTTAGCTTAGTACTTTTGCAGCAAATCCACATTGCTGTATACTTCACACTGAGCAATTTTGCTTACAACTGCAGAGCTTATGCTGATCTTGCAGAGTAGTTATCACAATCTTTCTTGAAGTATAGCTGCTGTATGGAGAGGAAAGAGAGAGGATTTATTGACGTATGACTTGGGATCTTTCTATCCTTAAAAAAGGTACAAACAAAAAAGAAATGTCCAAAAATGACGCCTTCCACAAAGTGAAAACTTACCCACATCCTTTTAACTCATATCTTATTTTTGTAAGGTCTGCTTTTGAGGGGTGAGATTTCCACCAGAGTTATGAGGGTATTATGGTAAAACAGAACATGTATTAACAAAATTATTGTTATTGTCTTCACCATAGTTAGGAAACTATATCTTGGCAAAAGAAAACTTTTTAAAATGTAATCAAGGTTTTCTGAGGGATTTTTAAGTGTGTGGGGTTTTTTTTAGCTATGACATTAATGTTTCATTGGCTTTTTTTTAATTGATACACATGCTACAGCTTCAAAATATAAAGAAGTAGCTTAAGCTTGTGCAATCAATAAAAATGTATAGCTGTGTATGCTGTATTAAAATTTCTGTTTAGATTCCATACATATATAGATGAGATTAAAAGTGATGTAATGACAGCTATCCCTGATACTATTTCCAAGATTTAACATTTAATGGTGTGATGCTTGAACAACATATATATCTTTGAACAAACTGCTTCAAACAGTTACAAGCAACTAACTAGCGGTAACTATCTACCCTCTAAAACATCATTTTTCTTCTCTTTTCCATTTGTATTTTCCTTGTTTCTGTTCTATTCACATCAAACGGCACCAAATTTATAATAAAAAAACCAATTTTGCAGGAAATTTACATTTAAAAACCCACGAAAATATTTCTAACCATCCAGGAAAGGAATCTGAAACTGTGGTTCTATATTACTGATGTGTTGTAGATACAAAAAATAACTGTTATAGTGCTATTTTCCCTCCATCATTTCTGGGTGGCAGAGCATGTAGCTTCGGAATAATGCTCAGTAGACTACTGAGCAATTAGTATAACACATAAATGTAATAAATAAATAAATAAATAAATAAATAAACAAACAAATAAATAAACCCCAAAACTCCTAGGTCTTGAAAGTAGAGGTGGCCACTAATAGTTAAAATGGAGTCATAAATAGCTGTAAATATTTAAGCTTTATAGTTCGATTTGTTTGTAGAGGTAGCTATTTGCCTGCTTGTGAGATGGTAAATTTCTGCCTAGTACAATGCAGCACAACAGGCAGCTTCAGTGTGCATGCAGACAAAGAGCCCCAGGCAGCCCCACCCTCGCCTATTTTGCTTTCCGACAACACCCCTTGTTCACGAAGCCCCTTTCAATTACAGTCTTTGTTGGTTATGTTTACTTTTTTCTTTCAAATCTCTCCTTCCTTGAGTCTCAGTCTTCCAGACAACCAGCTCACTGGAGCCGGCTCAGGGAGACAGAGAAAGAGAAAGTGAAATCCAGCAGATGTCTACTGTGGTCAAAACCACTATCTAATCCAGCCAAAAAACCATCCTGAGGAGGGGGGCAAAGAAATCAGATTATTAATGTTGCTGTTGTTATTGTAGTAATAGGACTGATAGCTGTTGGCATTATTGTTATCATTATTATTGTTGTTGTTATTGTTGCTGTGATGATGATTATGGTGACGATGATGATGATGATGATGATGATGATGATGATGATGATGATGATGATGATGATGATGAAGAAAAAGAATAATATTATTATTATTAAATACATTTTTTAATTCTCCTTGTATTATTACCCAAAACTGTCTCCCACCCCTCACTGAGGACGCAGGTTGGTCACATGCATTTACAATGACAGGAATGCTGCCTTAATGTGCACAGTGAATACCTTTCAACTCGTATCCCTCCTCTTTTTTCCCCAGCTGGTAAAAATGCTATTTATTAGGAAAAGACACTTTTCCTTCTTAGGCAAAATGGCACAAATGAGAATCCATTGTGTGATAATATGCAGAGCTTTTCCTCAGTGCTTTTGGTTTTTTTCTCTTCTGATTTTTATTTCCTCCTGAGCTTGTGGGGATTTTTGCTTCTAGACATGTTTTTTTTTCTTTTGTTTGTTTGTTTTGGTTTTTTTGTTGTTTTTTTAATTTTTGTTGTTGTTGTTGTTGTTTTGGTTTGGGGGTTTTTTTGGTTTTTGGTTTTTGGGGTTTTTTTTTGTTTTTTTACAAAAGCAGCTATTTGCTTTCATGCCTGAAGTGCACCACAGTGTGTTTTGGAGCATATTACAAAATGTGGCAATCCTGCCTATACATGACAGATTGTAACAAAAGGATAAAGCTGTAAAACACTTTCACATAAAGACATTATAATACCAGCTTGCCACTTTGTAAGATGGAATACAAAACAAATAAAAATCAGTAGGTAAAAATGCCTTCTTTCCTCCCCGCCACCTCTTCCCTCCCCCTCCAATATTGTTGTATCAGATTAATTAAGACCAAAAGACGAATACTTTGATCAGGATGTGGCAGCTGTCACTCCAGCTTCTGTAACCTGCATTTCTGGTAGCATATTCTTCCCGTGCTCTTTACTCCACTGATAGAGTTATGTCATGACTCATCTCAACAACTTCGATATTATAGACTGATTTCTACAATGTCTCAAAAATATACATGTATGTGTACATATATGTGCATAAATAAACATAAAAGTATGTTTGTCATTAGAGAACATGTTTCTATGTTGTCCTTCTCAAATTCCACCTAAAAAGCGTTAGCATATAAATACTATAATATAATTAAGAAATATTGCTCCTTTTGTTCCTAGTTGCTTCTGCATTTAAGAGAGAAAAATAAATGGCAGATGAAAACATCAAAGGTATCTTCTCCAGACAGGGGACAAAAATTGGCATAGCTCTAGAGTTTAGTAAAACCTGGAATTTTAGTAAAGTGCTGAAGTCTTCTTGTTTCAAGAAGTTTAGTCACTTCAATGTAAAGTACACAAATGTTGAGAACATTCTCTTTTTTCTTCTTAAAAGTCAAATTTTTGTTTCCTAATTTATGAGATTAAAGGGATCATTATATCTGATTCTATATGGTTATATACATCATGTTATATATAGATATATCTTCTATAATTCAACATATATTTACATTTTGAGCCGGTTTTGCCAAGTCCTTATGACTCCAAACAGCATTTAACTAAGATATTAGTATTTTTTCTTGACCTTTTTTTAGCAATAATCAAAACAGGTGTACTTGTTCTTTTCTTCTGCCTTGAAATTTTTGTCACTTATTAACAAAAAATAATAATCTGTGCTGATCATCCAGCCAAACAAACTCACATACCCTCCACAAGGAGCACCTGTATTCCAGCTCTTCTGGACATTAAAACCAGCCATAAATCCAGTTCCCTGTAAATGAAAAGGTTTCATAGACGACTTAATTTGCTGCGGGAAGCCAAGTTCCCAGTAGGCTGCCCATTTCTCAGCCCATGACTTTTAGTGTGTCCACCTGCTGAAAACCTTGCTTGATTTCTGGACCTGCAAGATGCCATCAGCAACAAAATGGTGACATAGAGGGCAGTGGAGAAATTTGTATCTCTCTGTCATCATTAAGGGGGTTGCCCTGTATTGACAGGAATTAAGGGGTTGCCCTGTGTTGACAGGAATTAAAAGTGTGATTTCATGTGGAAAGTAAAAAAACTAAAGAATTTTAAAAAGGCTGAAAGATTTGCCAAGTGGGCCATTGCAGTTCTTGTGACAAGTGAGATGTCCCTGAGGAATTCACTACAGGCTAAACTGAAAAGGGGATTAAGTCCTTTTAAAGGGAGGAAATGTAACAAAAGGAGCACTTTTATGATGTAGCTGCATAAAATAAGGGACTGCTTTGTGCAGCTGTTTGCCAAAGGTCTCCAAGTGAAGCAGCCAGTGCTGCAGGCCCCACTCCCTCTGAAGTGAGCAGCTCCCTCTAAAGCATGTGCCTACACTGGGATAAGAACACAGCTGTCATTTAGGAATAAATAAGAGATTATTGGTTTGTTTCTATGTACCTTTTTTTTAAATTTTCCACACCTACCAAAAAGTGGCCTGTAGGGAGATTATACTCTAGTGAATGTTGCTGCTAATTAAAACAAGTAATTAGTGTTCCTCCAGGCTTTGTGATTTCACTCACTTTTGCCCGCCAGACAACATTAGTTTAAAAGCAATCCAATTTCTAGCAATAACAGACCATAAAAATGTCACTTAACAAGTATATAAGTGTAAGGTTACAGTTCAGATTTTGATTTATCTCTCCAGGGCTCTTTAGACAGCCAGAGCAAAGTTGGAGGGAGGGGGATGGGAGAGTTAAACAGTAATTCAGGTTTAGATTTGTTGGAGTGTTTTGAAAAGTCACCACTACATTCAGGTGAGCTTCAGGTGACAGCTTTCCAAGCTACATTTAAAACAGAATTGGATTTAAGGCAGTTTTCCAAAAGAAATCTCACTTAGCATTTTGTAAACAGATAATTTCATTAGGATCTTTTGTTTCTGCTCCTGATTCTGACAAAATGAAAACTTTTTTTGACTGTGTCTCTCTGAATAGGAGTTTAAAGGTATTATTGTTTCATGTTAGTACAGACAAAAGTGATTATATACCTATTTTCTTGCTCTACAAGAAACTTAAAGAGATCAGAATAAAATTTCAAACATGGTGATGTACTGACTGACAAAAAATATAATTGCAACACTGCTCCTATCTTTCATCAGTTTCCAGTGTTCCCATCATCACAAAACATACAGCTGGATCACCTTATTTGATGTTGACATATATTGGATTATACTTTCTCTAAGGATATTCCAGCTTGATCTAGACACCTCCAGAGGTTCCATTTTTTTGTGCAAGGAAATTTTTTCATGCATGGATAACACCTAAATTACAAATCTACAATAAGAGCATATATAGGTGATTTTTTCCTATAAAAAGAGAGTACAATTTTCTAAAGTTCAACCAAAGGACACAGATTTTACTCTAAGTTTGACAATCTGCTATTTCTGTTAATGAATGAATCAGAGAATGGAAAATATGATTTTGGATAAGTTATAAAAATATTTTACACTGATCAACAGAATAAGATTTCTTAGTAGTCACACCAAAACAGCTGTAATTCAACACTAAACTGCCATTTTCAATGGGATTTTTTTTTATACACCAAGGAACAAGTCTGTACAGATAAATTGATTTTCCTCTAATCTTAATTTTAAATACACAAAACATACTGGTGTTCATCACAAGCAGAAAAGGTGAAAATGTCCACCAGTTGTCTTTTTTCCTTTCTGCTAAAATTTTAATAATTCAGTCTGACAAGATCCATCAGGTTCTGCTTATATAGATCTTGATAAAATACTTCATCATAATGAGTAATAACAGATTTAAAGAATAGTTCAGACCTTTCTGAATATCAGGATTTTCTTTTATATTTTAAGCATATAAGAATTTGGGGTTTTTTAAACTGATGTTTTCAGCTGATGTCTTCTTCTATAACAGTCAGAAAGAACCAACCAAGTTTTTGTTTTTGTTTTGTGTGTGTGTATTTTGTTTGTTTGCTTTACGGACAAGGAAAAGAGCAAATCTCCATCCCTGAACAGACTGTGGGGCATCAGTGGGCAGGATCTTCTATGCCTCCTGGGCACATAGTGAACTCCTTATAAATTAGCATAAATTATAAAAGGGGAAGTATAACAACTCTAATTTTATGTAGCAAGCCATATTTGCACAACAATTTCATTACAATACAAAAGCCAATCTTCAGAAGCAATTTAGGAACGGCAATGGTGTTCTTGTTGAATCCAAGAAATGGAGAACAAATTTTCTAATGCAATCCAGTTTCAACGCCCAGATATCATCTGTAAATTATTTTAATGGTTATTTGATTCTAATTTAAGCATAAATTTACCTTAAGATTCAACCCTATCTTACATCCACTTTCCTTATGCACTTCTGTTTATTTCAAGTCATAGTTTTTGTCTTATGTTGCTTCCATACTTATGATTTTTCTCCTTAAACACTTTTTAGAGTAATTTTCATTTTATTGACAGTATTGAAGTGGAGAATCTCAACAGCATAATACACAAATCACCTAGTGAAATAACCTGGGAACATCAAGGCAGTAAATGGTACACTGAAGTCACATTTTATCAATTAATTGAAAATAATATTTTTTCCCTCCCCAGCAGTGTTCTTAATTTGTTATTTTTTTGTGTAATAATAAGTACTGAATAAAATCAATAATTTTTTATAATACTGTTTAGTGAGATGTTCAAGAAAATTAAATTAATCTGGCATAATACACAAATCACCTAGTGAAATAAACTAGGAACACCAAAGCAGCAAATGGCACACCGAATTCACATTTTATCAATTAATTGAAAATGATATTTTTTCCCTCCCCAGCAGTGTTCTTAATTTGTTGGGGTTTTTTTTTGTGTAATAATAAGTACTGAATAAAATTAATAATTTTTTATAATACTGTTTAGTGAGATGTCCAAGAAAATTAAATTAATCTGGCATATTGATACAGATGATAATATGCCTACTTACTTCTTACCTCATAAACTTTCTGCTGTTTTAGAATTCAAATCAGCAAGTGAATAAGGATCGCAGGAGGGTAACTTCTCAATTGTGTAGCAACATTATCTGCAGTATGTTATTGGTGTTTTCACAAAACTCTTAGAAAGAAAATGCAGTAATATGCCTAATGCAAAGAACTGTCAAGTTGACCTTGCTTTGAAAATGCTGACATTGATAAGCCATTTTGCTTCTTACCCTTTTTTTAATTCATCCTATCAAAATATATTCTTTTCATTCTTCTCAGAGTTCCTAATCTCGAGATTACATAGCACTGGGATTCGAGATTTCAACCTTGTATTGATCATGAAGACTAGATAACATACAAAGAGCTTTGTGTGATTGGGGGTCAGCAATACAGATAAATTAGGGATAATAGATGGCTTCCATGTTAAACTGTAGCAAAAGTTTTAGTGGTTTGAATTTTTTTAGTGTTTTACTAGACAAAACAATATCAAGAGATGGAAGAAACTAGTAGATTAATTTTATATGTTAGGAAATATAATTTCATAATATTTGCCAGTATTTATGGTGTGTTTTACAAGTCAGGCTGTCAATCTTCAGACACTTTTTCTATGCAGACCAATCAGAAAAGGAGGGAGTGTTCACACTGGAGTGTTTGTATAGTGAAAGCCAAGCACTGACAGAAATTTGAACATCCAGTTTTTTTCCTCTTAGTCCTTATTATAAAAGTCATTTGCAGCCACAGCTCCATATTTGCAGGTATGGTGAACTTTGAGAAGCAAAACATTTCAATTACATGACACAAAAACAAGATGTCCACTATCAATATTTTCTTCTGAAAATATGGACAGAAAACATATTAGAAAGGCTTTCACAAACAGGTACTTCAAGGTCTTCCTGGCAATTCATATTAAGGATAATAAGATCTTGTCATATACACAAGCAGCTTTATATAATCATCTTAAGCCTTCCAGATTTTGGAGGTTACTCCAGAATCTTCTAAACTTTCCGCAAGCAGGAAAAGTAAAAATCCTTCATGGTTCCCAGCACATGGGGAAAAGGCTGTTGTGGCTACTGCATGGAGAAAACCATAGGTATGGACTGGGGGAAGACATGTGCTTCTTATGCTGTACTTCAAAACATATTGTAGAGGATATCCTGCCCCCTGCATGCTCCAAGTCTTGAGAGGGTAAATCAGAGTAAAGCATCTCTGCTGTTTCATGCCATTTGCTTCTGTTAGCGTGTTTCCTTCATACAGTACAATCTACATTAACCAGTGTTATGCTCTCAATGTCCAGCCTTATGCTATGTCTGAGGCTGGTTCAAAGCAGAGCAATTCTCATCTGGTTTTACCAAACTGTCTTGCATACAGAAATCACAAGTAGCTTTGTGTTACTTGCAGGATGCAGGATGATGAGTAATTTTATGCTGTGAATAGGCCATATTGCATCTGGTATAAACCAGCACAAATGTAATCAAATTAAAATGCTTCCTGCAGAACATCATCTCAGTATCTAGAGCAGCCCAACCCAACACTGCAGCTTTTAAAGCGCTGCTTTAAAAATATTCCCGGTCAGAAGAATAAAATGTACAGGGTGTAAAATTTTCTCAGGAGGTCACTTTTTACATGTACAATTAGGTGTTAAAGTCAGAAAATACATTTCGGTTTATTTTGATGTAGCATCTAAGTTCAAATGTTAGTTATCTACTATGCAAGGCTGTTTGATATGTACCACTGTAGGTAGAGTGAAAATGATCAAATATCTTGAAACCTGTACATGACATAGGAACATAACAGTTAATAGACACTGGTTTGCTGTTCTTGTGCTGTTTTTAGCACTAATGGTAGACCTAGTTAGATGTTAAGCATTTTGGTGATTTTGAGAGTCACTACATAATGACATTATATTTAAGGTATAGTTAGAATATACTTGATGTGTCTCACACCGTGAAGACAAGTCAGTATTTTTTTTAATGATAATTGAGTATTCTAACTCTTCTTCAGAAAAAGAAACATAAAAATTTTGTACAGATTTAGCTAAACATCATAGTTGTCTTTTCTACATTCATTATTTAGCTTTCTTAAATGGAAGATATTTTTATTATTTTTACTATAGTCTTAAAGATCTTCACATTGGCTTTATTTATCTTTCACTTTATTTCATCCTAAATTTAGCTGCATAAGAAATGTTGAATAATATTTTTACTGCTTAGGAGACTGACTGGTTCTGAAAAAGTTCAGGATATTAAAAACATAGTAGGGATTACTTTCGTTAGCTTCATTACCAAGAGTTTCAAAGCATATGGGATACTATGGAAAAGCTTAACACACACCACCTCTCCCACAAACACCCTGCACCCCCCCGCCTCCCCCCCCCGCCCCCCCCCCATTGTTGCTTTTCTACTTGATCACTTCTTTTCTTTGATGATGAAAAATATTCAATATTTCTGGACTTTTTTTCCCTCTCCAGTTTTGATAAATACCAAGATATTCAATTCCAGGTAAAAAGACCTTGTACTCACACTATTACTTCTGTAGACTCCTACAAGTCCATACTTCATCTAGCCTCTTCAGAGCAAATGCAATATGGACAAGTGTTAAGAGTGCTGTAGCTTCCCCCTAGCATAAGGCAAGCCTGGCTGATATCAGAAGAAATGTCAGATTAACTTAATGATACTTCAACTCCTGCCCATAAATGAGTTATACTGTACATTCTTGTCTCTAAGAATCAGAAAGATTAGTTCAAAAATTATCCATTTCAATAATGGGAAACATTACTTTTGAATTCATTCAGTATATTAAGTAAAATCACACTAAAAGTACATATTAAAGCGCAGCTGTCTTATTTAGTTGACTAAAGTCATGACACATCATTAGTGGTGCTCCAAAATCAACAGGAAATATGGTTGTCTGTGCATTTTTCAGAGTACCCAATAAAGTTATTGTTACGCTGAAAAGAAGTTTTAAGTACTAAATGGATGTAGAGATTACACTTCCATTTTCAGTTGTGGATCATCTTAAGGTTAAAATCCATTGAAAAAATAGATGTAAGAAAACTTTCACTTCTGCTGCCTGTGCTACTTAACAGATCTCAGTGGTGGTCAACCCAGTACTTTTAACAGATGCAAAATATGCTTCTTTTAAACTTTAATATGGAACAAATCTCAATGGCAATTTGTCCTGTATAAGTGGTTGAAAAACACCTGCTCTGAAATGACCATTCATATTTCTGTCAGCCTTGTCTATTAACATTAAGGGATGGATAACAGGTCAAAGCAAAGAAAAAAAAGATCCATTAAACAATTCATATCCATTTATGGACTTATTTTAAAATTGTCTCAAAATTGCAGTATATTTGAGTTAGGAAACTAGGCGCCGGTATACATATGTTTTTCTCTTTAGCAGATTTGGAGCAACCTTCTTTGCAAGTAAGAATTGTAAAAGCTAATTTTGGAGATGCATAGGTTTTCAAATGTTGTATACTTATCTCTACTTTCACAAGCAGAAGACTGCATAAGGAGTTATAGAGAAGTTGCCCATCAAACCCTTTGATCTGAAAATAATAGGTCTAAACTTCACATAGCCCACTAAAACTAATAATAAATTATTAAGTTTTAGAAAACTGAAAAATCTTACTTTTCATAAGAGAGTCAGAGTAAAGCTCAGAGTAAGTCAGCCACAAGCAGAGGTTATGCTCTTTTCCTACCATTCTTTTCAATTAACCCAAAGGCTGAAGAAAACCAGTAGGGGGTTCATCATTCCAGTTGTCTCCATAATCTTTCTCTGGGTATCAGGCACCTTAGCAAAGCAGAAAAAGCTATTTTTCTTTTCAATGTTACAAAAAGAAGAGAAGGCAATTACTTGAAAACTGTCCTTTCTACACTACCCATCTGAGGTGGTACAGCTTGAATCTGAAAGTAAAGATTACGGTCGGGAGAATTTTTCTCTAGATAAGCCATAGTGTTATGGAAATGTGTAGAAAATGTGGTGTCTCTGTACAGTTTAATTTTTACAACCATTATTGACTATGTACGTCAAGGTAGAGAAGCTATTTTAAAGACAGGCCTGATACCAGAAATTTGATTATAGTGACACCTGTTATAGGAGTTAGTAACTGATGTCTATGTATTTGTCCTCTAAAGAATTTGGCAATCTCTTTGTAGCAAACAAAGGAAAACATGCTCTTAAGGACGCATAAATGGATGCTTTGTGACTCTGTAGTATGTAACAGGCCTTGTCAGGCATAAGAAATTGATTGATTCATTTGCAGTAGGAAAAGGAGTTTTGATTGATTCTCTGAATCAATCAAGATAAGATAAGATACAGATAAGACTCATCAAGAAAAGAAAAAAAATTAAAAGAGACAAGAAAACTGAAAAGGTGAACTTACAGATAAAAAACCTGTTAAAATGATAGCACTGTTTGCTGCAGAGAGTATTTAGGTTAAGGAAAATTGATAGCCTAGGTGCATATGTGTTTTGGTTTGATCTGCATTTACTTGCTATGAATATTAAAGAGGAAGAAAAATATAGCACAATATTATTGCTGCTCAATATATCTAAGAGTAAAAAAGCACCCAGAAAAAGTACCAGCTAGTAACTCAGGCAGGGTGGGTGTGTATGCTCTACCAAGAAGGTCTGTCAATCATTTTGCTTAGTAGTCAGTTCTACTTTTATTGCTCTCCCTTTCATATTGTGCTGATGGTAGTGTCCAGTTCAAGGTCTCTGATCTGCTGCCCAAATCCCTCTAAAGGTTTGATCTGTGATATCCAAGAGATCAGCTTTCCTTCCCTGACCTTTCATGGCAGCAGTTCAGTGCAGTTGTTGACTAACAGGAGGAGTGCTTAGTTACCCACTTCACAGGCTCAGCATTGACTATGGAATTAACTCACACAAGAAATAAGGAAGAGCACAAAAATGACCACAGAGTTAGGCTCCCGAGAAATAATTATCAGAGAAATAATTCTCAGAAAAATAAATCTCAGATATTGTCTGTAAGAAATAATTCCTTCCCATACATATATAACAAACATGCACATGCCTAAACTGTCTCACCAAATGATACAAACAAAGAGAAAACTACCCAGGAAATTAAACTCTTTCCCTTACAATCTCCAAAGAAAGAAATAAAGAAATAAAAGTATTAAGAAAATGCTTTTGCTATGTAGTCTTAATTAAAAAAAAAAAAAAAGTAGTAGAAGATAGATGAATATATAGTAATGACGCAATATCCTAAGTCATATTTTAAATAGGTAGGAAGAGAGTTCAAAGAACGTGAGCATTATGTCCCACCACTGTCATAAACAAGCCAGAAATATTGCTATCTAATTGAAGTTACAACAGGATGTTTCATTCCTGATTTTATGACAATATAATGCAGTTAAATAAGTTACACTTGAAAATTTAGTGAAGAAAATATTTTCCAGGTACAAATGAACCTTTATACAAACTTCAGGTTTCACATTTTTACAGCCCTATAAAGATTATAGAGAGATATCCATATCACATAATAATTCCAGGTGATAAACAAAAAAAGAATTTATGAGAACTGAAGCTTATTCAAATATTTAGCAGGTTTTACTCATTGAAAGGTAAGAGTGTTGTCCAATCACATTTAATTTATCTGGGTAATGATTTAATGAACTTGAGACATTCAAGCATTCTCTGAGTAGATCAAAGTCACAGAAGCAGAATGGAAAACAAAGCTCGAATCCATATTCTGTATCTTTATTGTTTCAATGATGCTCAAATATCTTCTGCAGGATACCTTGCAAACACAGTAATTTGTTAGGTGAAGAATTGTTCTAATCTTGTGTAGGAGTTATAACTGCAACCTTATTATCTGTAGTTTTGGGGGTTTGTTTTGTTGTGTTTCTCTAATTCAGAAGTATGTTAAATTGCCAGTTTAAACACATTTAAGGCATAATATCCTTCAAGAGAAGTATAATTGATTAATAAGACAACAAATGATTTTTTATAAAGAATTCCTTATTAGTTCTATTGTTATCTCCTTTATTTTTTTTAAGACTTTTGTTTGATGAGAAAAATTATAGACAAAATTTCTTTTTCCTTCTTTATTTTTAACCTTTCTCTTATTAATTTTATCTCTACACTACCAGTCAATAAAATTTTTAATACATATTTTGAAGTTCATGCCATCTTTAATTCTTAGGTGTCTGAAACAATATTTATATCTCTTTATTATGACTTTTACTGTTGAAGAAACCAGATTTCAGGAGCAAGTACTCTGATAAAATGCTGTGTCTGTTATTCTGTTCTGACTCCTCGGTGAAGGGAATTTTGTGTGATGGTTTGAATATCTGTGTCTTTATTTTTTCGTCTTCCTGACTGTCTCCTCTTCACACAGCAAGAAATCCTCTGATTTCTTGTCAGAGGAACAATTTAGAAACTGATTAAGATGCTGATTTATACTTTGAGCCCTATTTATGTTCTGCCTTTGGTTGTGTTTCTCATTTGACTTATCTCCTTGGTCTGTGAATCACGCTGTCCCTATTGCAACACAGATGATCATCAGCCCATTTTTGGGAATATCAGCCAATATGACACCAGACAATCTCCTCAGCCTCAATAGCATGTTATTTTCTAGGATGTTCACTGGAGGACAGCAGGGCAGGATGGGTACTGTTATATTAACACTGAGGAACTGAAGTGTGTACTATTTTGCATGTTAAGCCTTCATAAGGAAGACATTAGACTTTGCTTTATGGATGATTTAATCCTCATTAGTCAATTCTCATTATATTTTAGCTCTCTATCCAACAGTGTCCTGTACACAAAATAAATGGTATTAAAGATCATCCTTCATCTTTTCGTACTAACCCCTCTCTTTTTTCCAAAATAATCAATCCATGCTTTACCTTTGCTCTTACACAGCTCATTTCCACAGTACTTTAGAAATTGCACTTTTGTAAAGAAATAGCCCCAAGATTAATTTTTATAGTTCTGTCGGCTTCAGCTAGAAATCCCTCAGCAGAGATATAATCCACACATACTTGCAGCTCATATATCTAACTAGTCTAAATACATTCTAATTAGCACAATAACAAAATAAACAACTTTAAGAAGCTTCCAAAATTTGCAGATCTATTTTCTGAAACTTTTTTTGTTGTTGTTGAAAGTACCCCCAAATTTGCTGACATGTATACCTCACAGAGAGACGCAGAGGGCAGAATTGTGCATTGCATCAGGGAGCTAAAGTTTTCAATGTGACTTGGAATGAAAAATCCAGATATTGAAACTGTCAATGAAAGAATATAAAGAGAAAAAACACTAAATCCGTTAAAGTGGCTGATTTTGTTCAGGTAAGTTTTACATTTTTACTTCAAAATTTACATGCTGCAATATTTAGTGTTGTGGGGAAAAAAGAAGAAAAGCTATATTGAAAAGGCAAACATTAAAAAGGCCATCTAGAGGTTACCAAACATGATTTTTATTTTTCTCTGAGAGAAAATTTTGCCTCAATGAGCATAATTTTCAAAATCCTTTTTTTGCAATAGAGTCATTATAACAATGGAAAATGCTCCATCAGAATTTTGCTTGGAGATCATTTAATAGATGTTTTCATAACTGACACAATACAAAAAAATGTGGGTTTAGTTGACATCTGTTTAACTTTTCTTTTTTTCTTTTTTTCTTTTTTTTTTTTTTTTCTGCGCAGTTAAACAATGGCTGGTACAAGAGCAATATGGCATATTTCAATCACAGATAGATATCAGCCAAGAAAAATTATCCAGGCTAATAAAAACCAAAACATTTTCTGTCACAGAATGTCATTGGTGCTTTGAATTTTTAACAATATTTTAAATAATATTTTTAGTAATATTTTGTGAAGAATTGGTTTGTTTGGGATTTTTTTATGTTCTGGATTTGCAAAGAGGGATTTGAAGGCAGGGGCTGCTTGTACATTTCTTTAAGCAAGAAGTTAAACACTGGCATTTGAAGTTAAGCCAAATCAGATTTACAGATGATATGCTGACATACTGTCGTTTGAAAAGGCGGGATTTATTTTTTCAGTGTTTCACAGTACAATAAATTCTGGGTTTTGTCTAGATGCGGATCCAAGGCTGTGCCTAACAAAGACACAGAAATTTTAACCTTTCAGGTTTCCAGATTTTGATTATTGTAACTAAATATGTTCATTTAGATTTTGTTTCATGAATGGAAATCCAGATCATCTGTGTGATTTTACATATATGAATATGTTGACCCTCAAGCAAAAAAGGATCTATTTTGCAGATCACTGGAAAGATTTAGTAAGAAAAGAGATATGTGAGAAACCCTTTCCCGTATTTTATTAGAAATTATTTAAATGAAGACTTCTCACACCTGATTTTCGGTTATTAACTCACTCACCTATGAACAAATGGAGACAATTATATGCTATTTTTGCCTTCTGTACCCCAGCTATTTTAGATATTTTGCATGCCACTAGATTTTTTTTATTTTTCTTTCTTTTTTTTTTTTTAAATCATGCATTTTTTACACTAATTTCAGACTAGATTCTCATTGCTATTTTCTGTTTGTTCTTACAAAATTAACTGAAAGAAGCGAAATACATATACATTTAAAGGTTTCTGCTTAGCCTTTCCTGCTACTGCCATTAAAGTCTTAAGCTAAAAATAAGAAGTTATCTCTGTGAGAAGTTATGAAGCAACTGAAGTGAGGTGTCGCCTCTCTTCTTGGAGGAATAATGTGATGAGCAGTGAACACTAGAGGGGGAGCTTAACCGTTCAGGAAACTTAAATCTCCAGAACCTCTGGGAGAGGATCAGAGAGATATGATAGCTGCTGACTTAAACAAGCAAAGTTAAGGCATGGACAGCCAGAGTTCAAAAGTCAAGAGGTCAATAATAGTAGAGAGCCAATTTATTGTCATTTTCCAAGAAGGCAGCAAATCATAAGTGAAATTGAGAAGTTTAGGGCTCTGCTCCTACCATGATGGGGTGTACTTTAAAAAACTCTCCAGAGGCAGTTTAACATGAATAGTAGGATTACAGGGATTTTTTTCCAAATGACTGTCTGCCATTCAAATGTCTGAGGAATGATGGAATGAATTATCATAAAATTTTGACAAATGTGATGGCTTAACCAAAGAAGGAAAACAGACTTATTGGGTTTTAATAAGACATGACATATAAATTGAGTATACATGGCAGTTAGACCTTTGCTTTTCCCTTTTTTTTTACCCTTTTTTTCTTTACTTGATTGAGAAATATTTCTGTTTGGAGAGAAGTCATTTATTACTGATGCTTGTTTAAGAATGGAAGGCATGCTCCTTTTAATCCTTGCTTGCTATGTTTTAATAACTTGGTGCCTGTTTAATGTATTGTGCTTCATATATGCTTAAGTTTCAATTTTGCTGGCTCTTTCAGGATGTCTGTTCGTCTTTTATTGCATTAATAAAATGTGAACTCATGTTACAATTTCAGTAGCTTTGCTATAATAACATTAAAAAATTGTTTTTATTTATACTTGTTTAAATAAAATATCTCAATAATTCATTTTTTGTTTATATTAGATATCTCTTCTTATGGAAGTATTGACAGGTCGAATCTGTTTGCTGCTTACACAACCATACAAGTATTTGGGTAAAGTAGCATTTGTGAAGTGTGATTAATTATGTGCTTTGATGATGTGGAAAAGAGTTTTGGGGATGCTATATTATGTTGTATTATTATATGCTGACATCACTGCAGTTGCACTGTGAGCATCCTCATAAGTTGCTTCATTAAAGAAAGAAAATGATTGGATTGGAAACAGAAGCAAGTCCACGCGTTACACAGCACATGGATCCTGCTAGCTTTTAAGAGCACATTTTCTTATGTTTTGTTAGTGCATCTGCAATGATTTTAAATAAGTTTCACTGTTGATACTAATAGGAGAATTTGACCCTGTCTTTGCAAGCATGCTAATTTCTCCTTAGACAAGACCTTTTTAATACTCTCATATCCTTTATTATTTCATCCATACATTTATTGCTTCCCTGTGATATTTGAGGAAAGCAGTAAATACAATTCAGGAAGAAGGAAAAGACAAATAGGTGGTCAGCAACTGTGGAATAAGAGCTGTTTTAAAATCAACATCCACCCATGCCTCACCATACTTCACCTTTTCTTCTCTCTGATCCTTTATTTTCAGTTTACTAATGTATGTAACTGAATCAATTACAGGCTTTTCAAAAGTACTGGGCTGTTGTGAACTGCCCTCTAACAGATATTTTGCTAATAACGTTTACAATGGGACTTTTTTTAATGTAACATAAAACTAATATTTAAACAAATAATATCTGAGTATCTTAGGTGGAACTGATGTTAGAAAAATTGTATGAAAGGCAAAGCACTATATTAGATAATCAACTTTTTATAGAGGCCCAAGATGCTAGGCTTTATATATGGAGATTTGCAATTATGGCAACTCTGAGTGAACTAAGGCTATAACTAGAGGAGTTTTTGGATAAGGTCTGGCT
This sequence comes from Taeniopygia guttata, assembly GCF_048771995.1. Lineage (NCBI taxonomy): Eukaryota > Metazoa > Chordata > Aves > Passeriformes > Estrildidae > Taeniopygia > Taeniopygia guttata. The sequence continues at coordinate 19,400,114 of NC_133063.1, read as the reverse complement.
AGAGAAGACATAAAAACTGGAAAGTCACCAAGAAATCAAGCAAGCCCTAAGGTAATTTTAAAAAGGAGGAGGAGTGGGAAGATGATTGTTTCCAAAGGAAAATGGAAAATTAAACAAATATCAGCTTACTAAACAAAAAGAACATCATAAATTATTTTTCCTGTTCAGTAGAATTCCAAATAACTGAAATTTGAGCTGATATTTTCTGAAATGTTTTGGTGTCTCAAGCAAATAAGTAAAAGAATGGTTTTATGTTGGTGCTGAGAAGAGGTAGTTATATTTCCAAATTTCCTCAGTACAATTCTCCCAGGGCAGAGCTGTATGAAGCAATTCTCATTCTTGAAATGAGAAGGGAAATTCAGGAGGAAGGTGAAACACCAATGCTGTTGATGTTTCTCTAAGAAAATGGCAGTAGGCTGATTTCCATGAGGATTTAGATATTGCAGGAGATCCTCTCCTTAAGATTAAGCTAATGTAAGTGGGTCAATTACAGCATTTATAGAATCATAGAATATCCTGAATTTGGATATTCCTTCCTTGTGGAAGGAATCCTCAAGGATCATTAAAAAAAGTTTTCCTTTATTTCCAGAATCAAAGTAGCATGCCCCTGATCTCAATATTTACTACTCTGTGGTTGAAAGAAGGTTTTTCCTCATGATATGGCTGATTTGGATTTCATCCTTCAGCTTGAACTTCTCTAAGCAAAGTTCTCAGATATGCTATTCACTGAAGACTCAGCCACATTGCTGCTGGATGATTTAACTACCCCATTTTAGGGAATTTTTGCATTGTAGCTGGAGATTACTACTCAAATTCAACATCTGCCCTTAGGAAATACAATGCAGCATCTTGGACACTCTGCAAAGGGCTTAAAAATGGGAATGCCATATCTGTCATAGGTCAGATTGATATGGACAGTAAATTATGGTCTAGGCAACAATATTTACCTTCTTCAGTGTTGTGGCCCATGAGATAGCAAAGATTTAAGGATAATGTTTTTTCATATTGAGCTGTAAAGTATGAAGGAAAAAACTGCCAGGTGTTTCTAGGAATACTGCAATTAGGGGGAGGGTAAGTTACCTTCAAAAGATAAACATTGTGATTGAAATAAGGGATATTGTCTAGAGAGAAAGAATTAAATGAGTAGATGTGAAAGAACCCATTGTCTTCTAATATGCACAGAATGATTCATAACAGATTGCTGCTTTCAGCTCTAAGTGGTTAGCAGCTAGATCTACACAGTAAAAGTTTTTTGTAGTTGTATGGAAAAAGTAATGGCAAAGAAGCCTACTGGGAGTGAAAACAATTAGCGATCCTAACAACCTGGCATTTGACACCAAAATCAGTGCTAACAGGTAAAGCCTTTGCAAATCCTGGTAGAGAAATTGAAATGTACAATTTTGGAATTGTAAGTCTGTCAGTTTGAAGGAATTTACTAGTTTATTTCAGGCCCTTGATTCATTTTAGATTTAATTACATTTCCCATTATAAGCTTGATTTTCTAAATCTACATTTCTGAATTGCTCCAACAAGAAGCAGTCTCTTCATAGGTTACGTGATACATTTCTATCAAAAACTGTATTTTGAAGAGAAATCTGGAGTAAAGAAGCCATTCTAAATTTAGGGCAGATCACAAGCTTTCTTTCCCTTTTTCATTTTTTTCCTTGTTATTTATTTACTTGGCTATGAAAACCATTCTTCTTCTCTTGCTGTTATGAAGAAATACTTTTTAGAACATTTCCATGGGAGGAGAATGTGTCACAGGGGTGGCATGCAAGTGCAGGAGGTTGTGATATCCAGCCCTGGAATGCAGTTTAGAGGAGACAGGAATACAGCTTTGTTTGCTGCAAGGGCACAGATAACATGGTGTAGATAATAGCACATGGACAAGATGCAACTGTTGTAGATTAAACAAGAAAAAGGGTGATACAGAAAGCTAATATAGTATTACAGGGATGACATGGAATCAGAATGAGAAACTGCATGAAAATTTCACTGTTTCAAATGATTTTCAATTTTAATATAAGTTTGTGAATTTATTTTTCTTATGTTTCTTTAGTGGTCTACTATCCCATGTAAAAAAATTCTTCCTTTTCTCTTTCTCTTTTCTTTTTTCTTTTTCAAAGTCTCTGTTTCTATGAAGAAGCATTCATGATTATGAACCACATGCATTGACACATTATTTTCTAGGAAGAAAGCTAAATATTTTAGTTAAAACTACAGTGATTTTTACTTTTGCAGAATGCAGCTAGCTCAGATTTAGGTAAGCTACCTAGCATTTTTAGTGCCATCATATCCTCAGCAAATTCAAGCACTGGGTTGGGTTAATCTCTCAGCAAAGAGAAGGGAAGTAAACAGTAGCTGCAAAGAAAAACATTATTAAAAGAACAATATTTTTCCCTTATCATTTTAGAAATGCTAAAAATATTGTGAACACTTTCTTACTTTCAAAGTAAATCTGTCAAAACAAATTGATTTAACTTAAATCCAAATTAATGAACCAGCTTTATTATTTTAAAGAGATGGAGGCTAGAAAAGGAAAAAACTAGAAAAAGACCCAAGAGTCATAGAATATGTGGTTTACAATGTGTTAAATGTGTTTATTTGCACTTCCAAAGTTCACATTTCCTCATACATTTTCATACTGATAGAGATAAAATGCTAAAGTCTTAAATCCCTCTATGCCATGCTGAGTTGCTAAGGGCTGTTGAGCTTTTGTTATTTCTCCTCTCGAGTTAGGTCTGATTATTCCTGCTGAGTGAAAAATTTTTATTTGCCGACAGAAACAGGAACCATATCACATGTGCTTGCACTCAGCAAATACTCAAATACATCACAAAGATTTGTTCAACCCACCTTCATAGGCCAAATTGAGGATGTTATTTTCTGCCTGGATCTGATCCTGGAGACTATCAGTCAGGAGTGTTTCTCAATCTCAGATTAAAATAAGGCCTACAAAGCTGCAAGTGTTCTTGCACAGTCTCATTAAAGGACTGAATGGAGTGACCCTGGTTTTCTAGCACAAAGCTGTGAGTGAACTTCAAATATAAGAGTGCATCAATCAGATCCAAGCCAGGCTTTAATGTCATTTTTTCTACTTTGCCTTTAAAGTCGTAAAGGAATGCCCTTTTCACTTGTACAGCTAACCATCATTCAACAGCAGCAAACAAACTAACAAAAAGTGAGAGACAGAGAGTAGGGTCTCCCCTCACAAAAGGGAAAGCATGATATTTTACTAATGGGTTTTCTAATATAACAGAAAATATACTAGGCTCAGTGCAGGTGTTCGCAACCTTCTGATTTTTTACACCTGCTTATTGAGGGAAGGAATAGGAAAAAAGTGCTTTTGAGAACAGTGCAATATTTGATCCAGATATTTGGTTCTCAAGCACAATGTCATATGTAATTATTTTCTATTTAAATGTGAGTGACATTTTAATTAATATTCTGAAATGGAAAAATTAAACTAAATAGATATTGCGCTTCACCATCTAAAGATCTTTTTCAAAAGTTGTGATGATGCAGTGAAGTAGGATCATAAATGAATGAAAGATTTTCTTTGAACATACCAAGGATCCAAACATAAATTACAATCCTGGGGTGACTATCCCTGGAAACTAAATTAAAATGAACTAGGGGAGTTTGGAAAACAAAAGAAACTAGGTAAGTGAAACAAGCATTTGCCTGAGGCTATGAGGACCTAGTGTTTAGTTTTTGTCCTTATATAATAGCCTTTTATGTCTGTGTCATGTTTTTTTTTCCCTCTAAACTTCATCAATTATGAAGCAGTCATGACCTAAATACCACGCTAGCTCCTATCATCATATATATATATATATGTATCACATATATATTTTTGCAGCTTTTAAGTGTTGTAGTATTTCCACCATTCTATTTAAATGTTTTTTAATTCAGAGGCTTAGATGCTCAAGCGTTTAGGCAATATTTGCAAATGAGTGCTAGAGCATTTAATCCACTTGATGCCCCATCAGTACTTTCCTTGATGGGGAACTTGTGTAAGTTGATAATTTTAATGTTGTTTATTAATTAGCTTACTGCATAAAAATCATCATGCATTACCTGTTAAAATTTTAATATACTTCATAATATAGTTGGGGTTTTTTTGAGTCTTGAGTTTGCCTTTACTCACAGCATCTGAAACCAGATGTCAAGTTACTTCTTTTTGTAGTTCCTGAAAATCTAACAAGCATGAAGTAATTTTTATTTTCTGACTCCTGGATAGCCACATCTCTTTACTTTCTACACTATCTCCAGTTTAGTATATTATTTAAACTATGTGAATTTTGTCCATTTATGAATTTATAAAGTAATAAGTATGTACTTACATTCTTATTTTTTTTTCAAAATCTACTCGCTAAATCAGCCACATTTACTGCTGATACATTTGCTCTGTTTAGTTACCCAATTCACGATTCCTTATGAGCTTCTGAACACCTTTTTAAGGGGTTGGAGTTTTTTATTTCCTTTTCCTCTGGGAAAAAAATCAAACAAAAAAACCCCAAATTTTTTCATGTTTTCATTTCCAAAGTATCAAAATCTGCTCTAAAATGTTTAGATCTCTTTTTGCAGCTGAGAAATAATGTTTACGTCAATGTTGCAGCCTTTAATTTCTATTTGCAGAAAAATCAAGTTGTCTGATGGGATTACTTGGAGTTTTACCTATTTTCCTTATCCTAAGGTGTAGTGCCTGAAACGTAATGATTCTGTGCCTGGACCTGTGTCGATGGACAGTTGAAACTTCAGAAAAAGATTGTAAAATGACAGACGTCTGAGCAAGTAGTTTTAATTTGAAAATGGCTGCATGCAGTTTCAATATATTGATATATTTCATATATAGAGTGTATCCTGCTATTAAAAATTAATGTGAATCTGTATCTGACCTATATTATTGTTCAAGATTCAATTTCAAGTTTATATTTTTTAGTATTACTTGGTTTTCTCTTTTCCAAAAGTAATTGAAGAGGGGATTTTGAGATTTTGTTAGTTTCCCTTTTGCAAGCCAGGACAGATTGTAGACTAAATGGACATTCAGTGTATTAAAAATAATACAGTGTATATGGCTGTGGTCTTTGAATTAATTTATCAAATATGAAAACTATGAATAGATGTTCTGTCTTCACAGGACAGATTTTTGTCTACACAGAAACTTGCTTGACTATAGCTTTTACAATAATGCTTTTGTAGAGTTCACTGTGTGGTAAATAAGCAAAAATAATTTATGAAAAAGAGAATACTAAACTATGTTAGGTTTTTACTTTTTTCTTTTTTTTTTTTTTTTTAATATACGTGCCAGATCAGTTTTTTTAGCTCTTCCTTGATATTGTCCATCTCCTTTTAGGCACCTTCTACCCACTACTTCAGGATGTCCATTGAATGAACATAAAGCCAGATGAACTACATGCATTTACAGGATGATCTGAGATTATATGGAATTGTGTTCAAATTTTTTCTTTAAATGGGTCATGGCAGATAATATCTCCATGTTGTGATTAAACCAGGTCATGGTGGGCAACAGAAAATCATTGTTGGAGCTAGTGAAAAATGTGTTCTTTAGCTGTACTTGGGCTTTTTTGCATTTTATTAATACCCCGATCTTTGCAAATACCTGACATAAGAAAATGCTTACAGTTGTAATATTTCATATAAGAGAATATACAAATCAAATTCAACTTAGACTGAAGTATTTATTTTTATTCTCATTAAATAGAGTCACAGATTATGATAAATCTTGCATTGCCCTTCAGAGATACATCATCTAGTGCTTGAGGCCAAGAAATTAGTACTTTCCATAATTAGTATGGGAAATTAAATAATTGGACTCTGGTTTATGAGGATTCTTTCTCCAAGAAAAAGCATCTAACTCTCAGTCAAATGGGTTAACATGATTTGTTTATTTAGCACACAATTATCACAATTTCATTTGATATAAATTCTATACTTTTTTTTTTTTCATTTCTTCTTAACACAGCAACACAGCCTTGGTTTTGTTAGCACTTTATACTTATTTTTTTCTGCCTTAATTGTACTTAATTTTTTGGTTAGCATGATTTCTGATTCAGTGTATTCTCTGGCATATTTTTCTGAGTATGGTGGAGAAAAATGTGTTTGTATTCCAATAAATGGAATAAATTGGTATATTTCAGTGGAATTTCACAAGGTGACAAAACACCACTTTAATTCATCTTTTGCCATCATTTAGAAACTTAGCATCTGAATTGTTTATGCTCAAAAAATTTAAAAAGCTAAATCAGTTAAAGTTATCTTCCTTGCTAAGCACAAAAATATTCTTGTGTACTGGTATTTCTAATGTATGTATGTGGTAGTTTAAGCCTAGCCATCAACCAAGCTCTATGCAGCCACTTGCCCACTCCCACACCCAACAGGATCAGTGAGAGAACGGAAAAGGTAGCAGCAAGAAAAGTCACCATTTGAGATGAAGATGTTTTAATAATGAAAGCAAAAGCCACAAACACAAACAAAGCAAAGCAAGGAATTAATTCACTCCTTCCAATGGCTCACAGGTGTTCAGCCATTTCCAGGAGAGCAGGGCTCCATCAAGTAGGATGGATACTTGGGAAGACAAATGCCACCTCTCCAAATGTCTCCCCCAGCCTCTTTCTTTCCCCCAGTTCACATTAAGACCATGATGTCATATGGTTTGGAATATCCCTCTGATGAATTTGTGCCACCTGTCCCAGTTGTGTCTCCCTACAACATCCCCTGCACCCTCAACATCCAGTGTCCAGTGTGGCAGTACCAACAACAGAAAAGGCCTTGGCTCTGTGTAAGTCCTGCTCAGCAACAACAAATATCTCTATATTATTAATTCTGTATTCAGGAGAAATCCAAAACACAGCCTAACACAATCATTATGAAAAAAATTAACTCTACCCCATCCAAAACCAGCACAAATACTTAACTTAAACAAATCACTTCTTTGGATGCACCTGCAAAAAAAATTGTTATTATTACATTTTATTTGGTTTGACCAAAGATCTACTTAGCCCATCATTTCTGTTTCTGTCAAAACAGCTGTAGAAGTTTACAGAAAAATATATGAATATACATAGACAGTAGGAAATACATTATATTCATTTAACAAACCTTAGCCTGAACTTGAAGCTCTTATTCATGTGAATAAAGTTCCCTTGAAATCAGGGGATTAACCTTCTGACAGTATTGTTCTGTTCCACATTTTAACAGAAATAGCATCATGAGCTTACTAAATGGATATTGATCCTCTAAACCCTCTTACAAAAAGCCCCAGTAGAGTTCCCTAAGAGAAGTTAGGATTTACAGAACAGCCAGGGTATAATTTCACCTAAACATAAAATGTGCAAGTGTCAGTATAATTTGTTTCCTGACTTTGACCAAGGAGCAGCTTTTTTGTGGTGAGTTACTTCATATCTCCTCTGAATCCAGTTTTAAGGGGGAAATATTCTTATATGCCATATTTAGAGTTTAAAAAAAAAAACCAAGCAGAACAAAAGCAAAAAATGTTAGGTAGAAAGATATATTAGTGTGATATCTCTTGAATTTTGATGAAATACACTTTCAGCCTTTCTGATGGGAAAGCTGGAAAGTTTAGACCATAAAATAATTTAGTCAGGGAAAGAATCACTATTCTGAGGGGGAAGGGGAAGGGGAAGGGGAAGGGGAAGGAAAGGGAAAGGGGAAGGGGAAGGGGAAGGGGAAGGGGAAGGGGAAGGGGAAGGGGAAGGGGAAGGGGAAGGGGAAGGGGAAGGGGAAGGGGAAGGGGAAGGGGAAGGGGAAGGGGAAGGGGAAGGGGAAGGGAAAGGGAAGGGGAAGGGGAAGGGGAAGGGGAAGGGAAAGGGAAAGGGAAAGGGAAAGGGAAAGGGAAAGGGGAAGGGGAAGGGGAAGGGGAAGGGGAAGGGGAAGGGGAAGGGGAAGGGGAAGGGGAAGGGGAAGGGGAAGGGGAAGGGGAAGGGAAAGGGAAAGGGAAAGGGAAAGGGAAAGGGAAAGGGAAAGGGAAAGGGAAAGGGAAAGGGAAAGGGAAAGGGAAAGGGAAAGGGAAAGGGAAAGGGAAAGGAAAGGAAAGGAAAGGAAAGGAAAGGAAAGGAAAGGAAAGGAAAGGAAAGGAAAGGAAAGGAAAGGAAAGGAAAGGAAAGGAAAGGAAAGGAAAGGAAAGGAAAGGAAAGGAAAGGAAAGGAAAGGAAAGGAAAGGAAAGGAAAGGAAAGGAAAGGAAAGGAAAGGAAAGGAAAGGAAAGGAAAGGAAAGGAAAGGAAAGGAAAGGAAAGGAAAGGAAAGGAAAGGAAAGGAAAGGAAAGGAAAGGAAAGGAAAGGAAAGGAAAGGAAAGGAAAGGAAAGGAAAGGAAAGGAAAGGAAAGGAAAGGAAAGGAAAGGAAAGGAAAGGAAAGGAAAGGAAAGGAAATTATGCCATCTAGCTACAAACTGCAGAGGGAAATTAATATTCAAAAGGTTAAGGTGTCTGTGATAGGTAGGTAATGAGTAACACTCATAGATTGTTACTATAGGTTCATTGCCTCTAACGCTGAGGACGGCACATGGATAATTTACGATTCCCATTGTCCCCTCTGTAGGGATTAATTCTGAATTATTTATGTACCTATATACGCACAGAACTGAAACATTTTAGTTAAAGTCAGCCACTCACTCTCAGTTAAAATTATGCAGCCCTTGTTGCTAAAAATGATGTTAGCCTCTTGTGATTTAAGTCATAACATTTTATTTTCAGTCCCACTGAGAGAAAAGGCTTAGAGAAAGAAAAAAATATATATATTCCTGCAGATATCTCTGAATGCATTTTTTTGAGATTTAAATAGATAATGATAATTTGTTGAGTCAAAACTATTGTTATAATGTGCATATAAATAAACATTTACTTTATTCACTATTAGTGATAATTTTTCTATTGCTTTGTGACAATATTTTTTAGAAGATGGTTATTTTTGAATACAAAATCTTTGCATTTCATTAAAGGTAATCACATCTACTTATTAATTAATCAAAGAATGGAATTTCATTTTGGGAAATTGGTCTTTCTGTCAAGAATTCCCATCGAATCATTGCCTTCAGTACAAATTGAAACTTCACTGCTGTTTCCATTTGAGCTCAAATGATTCCTTGCTGCTCTAAATATCTTTTGGATATATTAATTTTTTAATGGCAGAAAAATGAAAATATTAATAATTTCTTAATAAAATATTAGATTAGGGAGTGCCTTGAGATCTACATCAAGGATAGCGTTTGATGAAGATCTAACCCAGTCAGCATGAACAGGACACAGGCATTTTATTTCAGCTAAATATCGACTTAGTATATTATGTCTGGTTTTAACCAATTTTCTTCATCTGGAGGAGGAGCATGTTTTTTATCCAATTCTCTTTTAATATGACACAATTGTGAGGCAAAATTTCTCGTTTGTCATTATACAGGTGACAACACTATTTTAAGTGCAATTAATAAAAAGGGGAAGAGAAAAGAAATCATTGCTTGAGTAGCCCCAGACCTTTGGGGTTTCATATGAGCTGACCATCTCTTCCTTCAGGAATTGTACCTATAATGATGACTGTTCAAGCAGATAGCACAGCCTGTAAGCAAAGTATTTAATACAGAGTGGATAAAGATGTAAAAGTATTTGACACAAAAAAGAGATTTTAAAAAAAGGTATAAAAGATCAATCCTCCTTTCCCCCCCTCCTGTACAATTCAACAATTGTTAATGAATTAGGAGGAGGAGCATATTGATGTACTGCTTGACTGTAACACAAAGAAGTATAGTTAGCAAAAAGCTGCAGTGGGTAATGAACAGTATTTTAACTCGGCAGTTTAACCTCCGTGTCTGTCAGCAATGACCTTTTACCAACCCCAATGAGAGCCTGATTTCTCACTTTTGCTACTCACTGCTGGATGAGTGAATGTAGAATTTGACAGCTAGAGGTTTTACATGAAAAGGGAAGGTACTTAAAAAGCATGTTTTGTGATGATAGGCTACATTTATTCACTGTTCATTACACTGGGTGTGCAGGAGCGTTTGTGGATTGATTGGGTGTGAGCAGCTTGTCTTCTGGGGCAACGTGGAGACATTATTGACCTGCATGGGAGTCGAGATGGCCTCCAGATGACCCCCCTTTCACCTGGAATTGACCTTGAAAACAACCTAGGGTTCACCCTGCTTTGAATAAATAGAAAAGTGACTTAACAGCATGTGGATTATTAGAATGGACATATTGCACATTTCTCTTTTTTCAACTTTTATAGAGGTGCATGCGTAGGGGGTGGAGGGAGAGTGTTGCCTTTTAGATTTCCAGATACAGCAGCTGCGCAACTTGATATTTGCACAGATTTATGGCAAGAGGCAACTAGACTTTCTCCGGCTTGATGCTAAATTTTGCCATTCATCATTATTGATTAGAGCCTACATTCTATGACAGAGCCCAAACCTTACTATGACAATTGCTGTTTCAGTTGTTATGGGCCAAAATGGGCTATAGGGATGATTTAAAAGAGCACAATAGCTATCTGTAATTACACATGAATAATCCATGAATTCTCTAGCACAGTGCTTATAATCAGACCCTAACAGCCTTCAGCAACTAGACTAGAAGGCACCTCTACATGTAAACTCCACCATAATAGGCCAAAAACAATTGTTTCCTTCTGTGTCCAATCTTGACTTTTCTTCTTGTGCTAAAATAAATCAGTTAAAGAAGAGGGTAATGGCATATTGCATCACTGCTGAGAGTGCAGCCTGCTAATGAACTTGGTTGGGCATGGAGAGTTGCCTGGAGCTGCCTTCTCGGAAGCTGTTTTCTTTGGTTTTATAAGACACAAAGAGTTACATTTTTAAGTTTCTAAACTCTGATAGTAGCTTGCTTCTATGACAACCTTTTTCTGTGTGGAAAGACAAATAGGGAAACATGTACTGGTTCTGAAATTCAGTGTTTGATTTTACATTGGCTTATTTCACGTTGAATATTTTCTGAACTGTTGCCCAACTTTTGCCTGTTTTGAAACATTAAGAGCACTGATCACAAAAGTATTTTTCCTGCAGGTCAGATGCAATTCCTTCAGAGAACTGTATGATGATAAAAGCCTGGCATCATGTAAGTGGCATCACTTACATAAGAAAGCAAGTTGACCCAATTTTTCTTAAACAAGGCCTCTTTAATCTCAGATACATCATTCTGAGCTAATTGGACAAAATCTAGGTGACTAGCACTCTGCAACACCTATACTCACCACTTTGTCTTATATTTATGGTAGTTGTCCTGTGGCTGTCTTAGACTCCCACGTTGGTCCTAGGTAAGCAGAGAGCACTATTTGTGCTGATCAAAAGCATTGTGTAATTTTATTTCCATCAATAATTTTCTGGGTGTTCATGCTGTTTTGGGCTCTGCAAAAAGTGTTTCCTTCCTCATGTTGGGCTGAAGAGGGTGTTTCATTCTCTCAGAGAGACTGTTTTTCTTCCCTTCAAGTTTTAATGCTAAGGTATTGTTAGGACATGCTTTCAAATGCCTTTCTTGCGAAATTAAAATTTAACTTATCCTAAAAAAATGTATTATGAAATAAAGAGCCTGCACAATACTCTTCTGAGTAATGCAAATTATTTTTCAAAATATTATTTCCTCCTAACAGCTGTTTGTACGTTTGTCTGTACATCAGGTAGACACAAAGCAGGGATGTGTCTTCTTTAACAGCTGAGTTTGTACAGAACACACACACACATACACACACTCTCACTCTCACTCACACACACACACTTAGAAGAGGTAACTTCTAAGAGGTATGACATTAGAAAGACATATAGTAGCACAGCTAGCTTCCAGCTCATCTTTTTTCCTACCTCCTTAAAAAAGAAAAGGCAGTTCTGCCCAGAGGAAGAAATAAAAGCGAATCCTTGTTAAAAGGTACATTAACAAAATAAAATAACAATTTTATTAGGGACATGTGCAGAAAAGGATGTTTGAGTAGCAAATGATAATTTACTTTTGAGGTATATTATAAAGGTTTAATCTTACTGATCATGAGTTAAATTGGATGTTTTAATCAGTTAGTGAGTGCCAAAAATAATTATGCCAGAGTGCTTAGTCTGCAGAATGTGTACACAAAGCATATAAATCCTTTCCTTCTCCAGGGATTTCTCAGAATAACACACAACTAGAAGACAAAAGCGATATCAAACTCATATAAATTAACATTGCAAATGATCTGAAAAAAAATACAATAAATAATGTGATTCTATCACTCTGAATATGCTATACAGGAGAGAGTGTCCAACCCAAATATGTTCATTAGTCTCTTATATCCTCACTAAACTTTTTCAGGAAACATTCCTGGTGTTTACTTTTCACAGTTCAATTGAAGGTCATCTTATGAATAGCAAATGTGGGTTAATATCTTAGTACAGAAACCTATAATCTATTCTGAAATGTTCAAAATGAAATTAACTTGACTTTTTCTTCCTCTTGGGAAGAAAAGTATTTGTCAGTATTTAATACACACTCTGAAATCTGGAACAATGCACCCTAATGGTTCTTTTTCTTTAGTTCTGTTACTTCTAACAGAAGTGCATCGAGATTTCATTTATACAGGACCTTTGTTCAATCTAGAATAGTATATAGCTACAGTGTATGTTTGTGTATGTGTGTGTGTATGCATGTATGTGTATTCATAATTACTGAAGATTGGATGTAAATTTAAATGAGATGGCAGCGGTGTAGGTGAAATGATCTTTGCAGCCTTTGCAAAATAATTTTGGGCCTAAATTTTTCATATTTTTCTTGCAAAATGTAAGAACATGCCCATCATGTATGCTATGCATACGCTATATGAAGGCTTTTTTGGAAGCAGAAAAGATATGATTTGTGAAATGTGAACAATAGTTTTATAATTCAAGGGCTATAATAATTTAATTTTTGCAGTTCCTATTTTCACCCTTTCAGTTAATTCTAGTTTATTTAATAAAAAAATCTCACAGGATAAGCCCACCAATTGGGACTAACAGGTTGATTTTAAAAGTATTAAAAATTATTCCTTGTAGTTTTACTTTCTCAAGACACAAAACTGGAAAGGAAAACTGATGCAAAAAAAGAGTGGACATTATGCTGAAATGGTGAGTTTGTCATTATAATATAATCTTGCCCTGCTTCTGGCATGGCTGAGTTTTTTCTCAGGCTTTTTATATCTTGTAAAAGGTCATATATAGGCTTAATTTTTAACTACACCCATTATTTCTCAGAAGTTAAGTCTGCTGAAGGCAACAGAATTAGGTTTGCAAGGGATATAAAGAGGATGCTGCCTTTATTCTCTTGCTATTTACGTACCTCCACTATACCTTCATAAGTATCCCACATGAATGAAGAATTTATTAATAGCTTTTGACAAGACAGTTGCTTCAGATAGTTTAGCCTCTAAAAAAACTTGAATCCATACACAGCACAAACTGTGGGACACAGACAATGTATTAAATTAATGCCTCATGGAAACTTATTTTCAAAACTTATCCATTTCAGATGTAAAATTCAATAATAATAATAATTCCAGAGTAACATTTGAAATTTGGATTACAGTTGCTTTCTTAATATCATATACATAATTATAAACTATCTCTGCCTCCCATGTTTTAGGCACTTTCTACTTGTGAACAGCAAAATTTTTAAAAAATTGAAAACTGGGTACAAAAACTTGTACTATACGTTGCACCCAAAGGGCACTTTAAAGTTTCAGTTACCAAATAAAATCTAACTTTTGTACTGAAATTTTAAAATGGTGATTTCTATATTCCACACTTATTGAAATACTGGCATATAATTAGGTGAGCTAGAGACAGAATATTACCACTAAGCATGAATGTTAAAGTTTTTGTCAGTTAAAGCAATAATTTATTTGATAAAAATCTGCTCATTAATTTTTTTTCAGAAGTTCAGTAATTGTAGCAAAGAAGCATCACAGAAACACCTCAATTATCTTTTTGATAAAGACTCCTGGTGTGAATTAGACAAGTCTTACTAGTAGGATTCTATAGGGTAGTTCAAGTAGTGGTGTAAAGGGCTTTGAAATTTCTATTTCTTTGAACTTTCAGGCTCTAGAACAGTCTGATGAGATTATTGTTGATGAGTTATTATGTATGTAAAATAAATTTCCTTCAATCTCCTACAGTCATGAAAATTAAACTTCTCTCCTAGAGAAAAATTTAATAATTTTGTCAATTAAAATTTGTTCAGTATTGTCTTGAATGTTTAGTAAACTATAAAAATGAGAAGATTTTTTTAGGTTGGATATTCATAAAATCCAAATTTGTATATTGTTATCTCAGGGCAACCAATTTTTAATTTCTGCCATTCTTAATTCCCCTAAGTGTAAAGCAGAACAACAACAACAACAACAACAAAAGACCAAAAGAGACCAAACAAACAAACAAACAAACAAACGTACCCACATTTAAATACATTTATGAAAAAATTAGCATTTATTTCCTGGTTATTTTACCCATAGTATTGTTAATTGTAAGCTCAGCTTGCCTCCACAAGATCTCACCTGCTCAGTAATATTTTAAGTTTGCTTTTTTAAAAGATGGCTTTTCTTCTTTCTATTTTGAGCTGCAGTTTTGTGAATGGAGTGCTGAGTTTTCTTTGCTGATATGAGTCCAGAAAAATGGTCAACAGACAAGCGTTCCTGGGTGGGGGGGAGAGGGAGAGAAGGTAGAAAATACACTTAAAATCAATAGACAAGTGAAAGAGCAGAAATTCACCCCCCAAAAAAATTTCAAAGCACAATGAGAAGGAATAAAACCTTAAAATCTCTCTGATTCACCCACATACTGAGTAACTTTAATTTTGTCTCTGTCACAACTTTCTTATTTGCATATAATCTTACATTGTCTTTTTCTCTCAGTGGATGTTCTCTGCTGTATGCTATTAAAAATACATGTAGCTTATGCAGAAACATACAGGAAAGGAGGCAAAAAAGAGGGGAAAAGAGTATTGAGAGGGTAAATTAAAAATTAGAAGATTGAAGAGTGTAGAGCTGTTATCCTGGGGTGTAGAGCTGTTATCCTGGGAAATGGTTTGAAATAAAGAAAAAATATTTTATAAAAGCAATTGGAAATTAAGTAGATGATAAAAAGTGATAAGAGGTATAGAAACAAGAGAAATTTAAAAAGACAATCTGAAGTATAGAAATATGGCAAATATGTGAAATTAATAAGGTCACAGGTTGGAAATAAATTAAAACCACAGTAATAAAAGCTAAATTGTTTCCAAATATTTTTGAGTACTTTTAATACTTGCTTGAAAGTGAAAAGGAGCTCAAAAACAGAAGTCTTGATTGAAGTACAGCCTGAAAGAAGATGAATAATTACAATATCTGTTTCTGGATTGATGTCTGTCTGCAAGTTCCTAAGGCCAGTTTTAGTTTAAATGAGTTTGGGGAGGTGGAAAATAACATTTTCTTCATTTCACTCACAGGACTGTTTAGTCATTTGGGTTTTTTTTAAATGATTACAAGTGGTTTGAGCCAAATCCTACTGAAAGAGGCAAGTGATCAATTCATAAGACCTCGAAGCTCAATTTCCCCAATTGCAGTTATGCCAAGATATTTTTTAAAAGCAGGGTTATGAATCTTGTGGATGTACATGTGAGTGAAGTAAGAAAAGTCAATTATAGTATATAAACATTTACACCTTCTTTATACAGCTGAACATCAAAGAAACACATTTTAATAAAAAACTTAATTATTTCAGTCTCTTATGTTTTGCCAGTCCCACATCCCATGTCAGTTACTTGCACCCAAAGCAATATCTTGTTTCCAAGGACACAGAGTTGTCTTTGTTCTTTGCTGGAAACTTCTGCAATGGAAAGATTTCTGATAGAAGGTATGAGTTTCCTTCTTATTAACATGTGAAGGTTTGCAGACTTCATAGACATGATTTCAGTGGGGAAAGCTAACTCCCAGTATTCCAGAGTATGTTCTAAAAGTTGTTTTACTTGCTGATGTTTTTCTAACAACTCCAGTGTTATCAAAGGTGGGTTTGTTGGAATTAAAAAAATATCTCTTGTACCAGACCAGACCTCATCCTTTTGCTTGACACAGTAGTAGTCTCACAAGCCCAAGTGCTTGAAAGGAAAGAGATGGGATCAGAAATAAAATTTGTCCTCATTGCAAGTTAATAGAACCCTTTAAATTTTTCTGTGATCATACATATAATTTCCTTGTATAGTATGAGTAGTTATGCATATTGCTGCATTAGAAGTGTAGACAAATATTGTCAAAGATTTTCTGTGATTTGATTGTCTTCTCCAGAGTAGGAGGAAACCTGTTTTAAAAAGATACTGTAATCAAATACCTAAAATATTTGTTTCAACTTAATATCTTACCTTTTATTCCCTCCCATTTTATTGTATTATTTCTTACATTTGTTAAAACAGAGTTTCTCACCCCTAGTCTCATGGCTCTTTTATGTATATGAGGAAATGATAATTGCTTGGTAATATTTACGCATTGAGTACAAACATTTGCATACATTAGTTGTTCTTATTCCACTTCTTTCTATTATTTTTGAAACCTTTTTTTTCTCAGCAGTTTGTAAAGGTAAAATGAACTGTAATTGATTCACAAACTGTTCTCATTTATTAGACTTATGTTTGTATTTTATGGCATTCATAACATTCCTATGGATTTCTGTCATGGGTGAGTAGCCTTTCCATAATTTTATAAAACCCTTGAATGAAAGCCCCTTTAAAGCAAGATTCCTTGCAGAGAGTGTATTTCTATCACATTGCATTTGTGCTGAACTGATAAGCAGATGGACTGCAAAAACTTGCACTTTTCAACTTTCATAGTAAATAATTTTATTTCTGCATATAATGGGTTGTAATATGAACTAGAAACCCCAATATAGAGCTTTTCAGAAGTAGTTAAGTAAAATTAAATATAATATTTCTGTCAATGGTTAATAGAAATGTACTTTCTGCCCATGGCATTTTAAGTACTCATTTCTTTTAGCAGTTCATACATAGAAGTAGAATACTCTTCAAAATCCATTTCTCATCCTGTTTTCTTTGTTATCCTAATATTTATTCAATTCCTGGTGTTGGTCTGAAGATGGGGGAAATCACTTCAATTTGACAAGAATGTTGAGTTCATCTAAGTTACCACAATGTTTCAGCCACATTTTTTTTTTTTTTTAAGAGAGAAATAATGGGAAGAATAAGGTTTAGTGTCCTGGTTTAGAGGGCGGGTGTCTGCCAAGGAAGGTGGGAACCCCCCTTGGAATGAAAAGGACCCCTTCCCTCCAATCATAACAACATTGAAATTACAGGGCTTTCAGGAAAAGGTATGGGAAAAGAAATAAAAATTCTTTACTAGTGTGTATAACAAGGCAAATAAAAACCCAACTACTGCAGCAACAAAAACGAAACACGCAGTAGCAACCTTCCCTCGGCCACCAGGTCCTTTTTTCCTTGGTGCGGTTCCAGTCGTGGCCAGTGGGGGTGCTGTTGGCGCCGGGCCAGGCAGGGAGGGTGCAGTTATGCCAAGATATTTTTTAAAAGCAGGGTTATGAATCTTGTGGATGTACATATGAGAGAAGTACGAGAAGTCAGTTATAGGGGGGTACTGGGGCTTGAGTTCAGCCGCATCTCTCTCACACGGTAATGGCGGCTGCGCCAGCGAGAGAGAGAAAAGGGGCCTCCTTTACCAACGCACCGTGGGCTGCCATTCCTGGTGCTGCTCCAGAAGGCAAAATGGGCTGTAGCAGGAAACTCAGAGCAGCAGACCAGAACAGCAGAGTTGAGCACACCCCCAAATGGCAAACAAAGTGTAGCAAAAACATTGGAGCTGTAGCAGGAGCCATAGTGGTCAGGTGGACATACGGTGTCAGATTGAAGTGAGGTAAAAAACAGCATCAGAAAACAGCGGGGTTGGGCAGTGGCAGCTGGGCCCCTGGAAACAGCTGCTCCCTCCAGAAGTGGGAAGGGGTTGGGGTTCAAGGTTTATCCCGAGGCACCAAAGTAGATGGTGGTAAGAGTCCTTTCCAATGACATCAGATGTCAACAAGGTCAACAGCAGCTCTTACAAGCAAAGCCTCACTCATGGCAGGAGAAGCAGTAAAGATGGAACTCCTCAGTGGCAGTGGATTCTCCTCACAGCAACAACAGCACTATCTCACCTCCAGTACTGAGAGCAAGAGAGCGAGAATCTGAGCCCAGCTCCTCAGCTCCCAGCCAAAAGTTAGTATCTCTGCCCTTCCTGAAAGAAAGCCCCCCTAGCTCAGAGACAGTAGCATACTGCGCACTTCCTCCGCTCTTGGCTACATCTTTTGTCTCTCTTAAGTTCCATCATTCCCATATCTTCGGCAACAAATAGGAGAAAATTCCCTGATTGAAAAGAAAGAAAAAAAACCCAGAAAAATCCTAACCTCCAACACTTGGGTAAGAGGTCAAGGATAGCAGTGCAAAGAATTCCTTCAGAACATCATCATTTTGATCATAAATTGGATCGTAAGTTCGACCTCCTAGATGATAATAATCATGTCTAGTCTCAGAGTTCAGCAGGTTTCTTCTTGGTGATCAAGGTAAGGTGATCAACCACTAGTTCTTTATCAAATGGAAGGGGTCAAGCAATAGTAGCAGCTGGCAGAGTAAAGCATTTCTATCAGCTTCTTTGCGGAACGAGGAAGAAGCATGCTAGATAGATGGGAATTTGCAAGTTAATTAACTATGTAAAATTACAGATTTATTATATGAGTTGACTACAGGCTGTTTAAAGTGAGTGTGAAATTGAGCTTTATTTACTTCATTTTACATGTTAATTTACAGATGTGTAAGAAAAAAATATATGCCTGGTAGGTTTATGCTAGAAACAATGGCCATCGAGAAAGTTCCATTACCTCTCCTACAAGCAGAAAGATAAATAGACAAGTTAGGGGAGTGTTGCTTGTTTATATTTAAATTAAGTTCCTATATTGTAATAACAGTTGCAGACTTCACTGATGCTCTGGTTTTGACCATCAACATGTCGCATGGGATAGGATCTCTGGCATTGTTAGGAAAAAAAACGAACCTGTTTTGTAGAGTCTGTCTGTGAAAAATCTTGGTTTCTAGGTTTTCAGTGAGGGAGAATTAGAAGAAATGGAAAATAAACAACCTCCCTGAAGGCCCCTTTTCTAAAGCCTGAGTTCACTTATAAAGTGTTGACAGTTCCCTATACAAAAAACATCAGAAGTGCCAGATTCCTGAAGTGCCGGGAAATTGCATGATTAGGTGATACGCCTAAGGAAACTGAAGGAAACAAAACAAAGTAATCACTGTAGAGTTTCTTAATTTTTTTTTTTTTGTTAGTGGGTCTTCAACACAGATGCAGAAAATACATAGTTTATCCAACTGATTTATTCATTTCTAGTCATTCTTTGATTGTTTGACAGTTTTTAAGTAATGCTGTTGTTTAAATTGATGTGAATTGGACAGAGAGTGTATGTTTTGGAAAAGATTACTCTGGATTTAAATTTTTATTTTAAAATAATTTCATATGTATCTTGTGCTATTTTATTGCACAACTGCAACCAAGAATAAAAATGAGATTTTAGCAATGCTAGTAATTGGTACTTTACAAGTGATAACAGATGTTAAATGTGGATTTCTAAGACTGATATCAAAACAGTTTTGAGTGAATCATCTATATATTTTCTGGAATATATTATAGAAATGTTAGCAAGGCAGCTGAAAGGCAGTTTCATTCAGATGGTGAATACAGCTGGATTGATTTTTTGTCATGATATCTCTTCAAATCTTATCCTAGATATTCCTACCAACACCTTAGCTTTAGCCCCTCAATGCATTTTCTATTTTCAATACAAATACAAGTGTGTGATGTTTGCTAAAGGTAAGACATGAAATGTTGAACTAAGAGGTAAAAGACACTTCTGTAGTGGGATAAAGGGTAAATTTTAACTCTGCATTGAAAATGTACCTCTTAACAGTGAAATCTTCTAGCAAAAATATAACAAGTTATTGCAATGCACAGCCTTAGTGAAGAATTTCATTGATTTATAGCAACTTTGTAGGTGATCACCTGAGAGAAGACTACATAACTATGGGGAGCTGCAGGATGTAGTATGATCATAGGAAGAAAAGTATGGTAGGTTTAATGCAAGCATGAAGCAAGCACTCTTCCCAAGTAATTCTTGCCCAAAAAAAAGCTGTGCTTGGTTCTTCTGCATAATTAATTACTGAAGCCGTGTCATGGTTTGACACGGAAAAAGAATTTTTCTCGGAAGGAAGAGGTAAATTTGGATATTGACCAATTGAAGATGGACACACCTCTGAGAATACAGAGGGGTTAAAAGCAGAATTCCCAGGAGAACTCGCTCTCTCTGGTTCCGGTCAGGGTGCAGTGCAGGACTATCCCCTGCCCGGCCCGTGGCTGGGTGGGGGAGGGGACCCATGCGGCCCAGCTTGTGATAAGGCCAAAGGGTGGAGGGGCTGGAATCGGGCTGGCCCCCTGCATATGAAAGGGTGGAGAAATCTGGGATGTCTCCGTACCACCCCCCCCCACCCCCCCCCAGAGTAGACAGAGAGAGAGAAAGAAAGACACAGCGGCAGTTTTGTCAGCAGTTCACTGCGGGGAAGGAGAAGAGCAGGGGGGCTGCAAGATGCCCAGCCGGGCTGTGGAAGCCGGAGTCTGGGCTGCAAGCCATCTCTGGGAGTTGGGACTTTTAACCCTTCCTTGAGAATGAAAGCTTTGTGAAATTTTTCTCCTCTTCGGTTTGAAAGAGAGGAAGAGAGAGAGCTTAGACCCTGGGATGTTAGAAGGAGAAATTCTAGGTGGGAGGAGACGATGGAGTGGCTTTTGGCTGGATTTTTTCTTGGTAGCCACAAACTGAAGTGATCTTCTTCTCCAAGAGAGACTGTATTTTAGGAAGATGCCGGTGAGCCAAAGAGACCTGCTTCAGCTGGGAAAAGACAGACGTGGAGCGAACAGAGAAAAGTTAGGGAGGTTTGTGGTGGTGCCCCCTGTCTTCAGAGAGGAAGAAGAAAAGATCTCTATTCTTGGATCCTTGGCCCCAGGGGAAAATGGGGTGGACTGTGGTCCCGAAAATGAAAAACTGAACTGTTGTTTTTTCCCCTCTTGGCAGGGCATCCTTGAAAGGAAAACTCCTAAGAGCAGTCTGTCCATCCATGCATTGGTGGTGAGAGCACTGTGCATGGAAAGGAGAGGGCCACCATGGCAAACTTTTTCTCTGGGCAGTGCCATGTGTGACATGGAAGCACAGGATGTGGCAGCTGTGTTTCTTGGGGGGTCTGTGGCACAGGAGAGGCTCCTCTCTCCCTCAATGGACTCAGTATCGATTGTCTGGAGGGTGGAAACCTGATTGGGGTCCAGCTTGTGTCTCACTGTGGTTTGTTGGAGTTGGTTGGTGGAAGGAGGAATGCTTTTGAAGGTTTTCATTTTGAATTTTGTGTGTTTTTTTTCCTTTATTTCTTTTCTTTTATAGTAGTATAGTCGTAGTAGCTTAATAAAGTTTTCTCCCTTGGTATTAAGCTTGGGCCTGCTTTTGCTCTGTTCTCGATCACATTTCACAGCATTCAATTGAGAGATTGCATTTTCATGGGGGCACTGGCATTGTGCCAGTGTCAAACCATGACAAACCATCATCACAGCTCTGTGCTGTGAAGTCATTCTTCAGAGAGACTGCAGAAAACCTAAAGTCCCATTCAGCTGACTCCTGCTAGGCAAGCAACCTGCAGAGATTGGCCAGCCCTTTCCTGACCATGCTCCACTCATGGAAGGTTTGGCAAGTGCACACCATCCCTTGGCACAGGCAGTGGCTTGGTCTCGTGCAGATCTGCAAGTAAATGGAGGACTGGAATTGGATAGAGGTTGTATTCTCTTTTTTCCCTCCACCGAGTCAATTCTGCATATGGGATTTGGCAGGGACTTGGTTTCTCTGCAGAGTAGAGGTTTCTCAACTTTCTGCACCTTTCCCCACAGCTTTCACTTCTTCTTAGAACTTTGATACGTTTGGGTTTTGGTTTTGTTTTTTGGGCTTTTTTAGTTGACAGGTTCACAGGTTGGTTGGTTGGGGTTTTTTCTGTCACAATCAAGCTAATTATGCTTGGCTTACTGATTTTAAAATAGATCTCAAGGATGGTTTCTAACACCTCCTGAACATACATCTGTGCATGTCTTGAAGCAATTTCCTTGACCAGATCTGACCATGTTTCTGCCTGTCTCTTTGCTATGCTTCTACCTGCTCACCAGCTTTGGAGAGGGAAGGGCAACCTTGCTTCACTGCCATGATATATGTCCTGCATCAGTTTATGAACTCTTGGCATCTTAATGAAACCATTGCTGCTGGAGTTAAACAGGCTAGTTTTCACTGAAGTCTTGTTGTTTGTTTTACCCACAAGGAATCCTAGGTGACTCTTTCCACAACATACTGTTGTACTCAACTTAGTAAATTGCAATAATCCTTCTGCCTTTTAATCTTGTATATCCTTCCTTTTTCACTATGTTAGTCTCTTTGACACAGAGTGCTGTGAGCCATCTCTCATATAGATAAAATTTGAATCACCTCTCGTATAAACAGATTTCCAGTGCTTTGAGTTTCATTTTACAACTTATCAGAAATCTTTTTGTTCACAAGGATAATTTTAAGAGGGTTGTTCTATGCTGCCAAAGAGTTTCCAGTGTGCACTTTTATTGCATTTCAAGGATCAGAACTTGCAGCACAACCACTGTTTTGAAATCACACTGGCAATAGATGTCTTTACATAAGACATTGGAAAGATATTTCTGGTTCTTTGCTTTGAATGATTTGATAGCAATCTTTCAAGAATGCGACACTTTTGCAGAGTAGACATGCACAAAATCCCCCACAATGCTTGAAGTGGGGGCCAAAACAGGCCAAAGTAATCTCTTTTCTCTTTGCCTCTGGCTAGCCCTCAGATATGTTACTTTTGACTACTAGTTGTTAATCTTTACGGGTTTCTAATATCAGTTTCCAGATTTGCTAGGGAAAAAAAAAAAAACCTAAAAAAATCACACCAAAAACTGTAACATGCATTTACACTCTGAAATTCATGTTTCAGCACATGGCTTAAATTAAAATGGTATTTCCATTGTCCTACTATGTATGATTGTTTTTTAACGGTTGGTCTAGTCAGATATTTTGAGGAATGTTTTTTGAAGTTCTGTACTCAGCAATGGAAGTATTTGAAATTATTTGATTCAGATGCTCTGATAAAAAATTTTGTGTTGAAACATATACATATTTTCTAACCCAGTCTTCTTTTTTTCACCACATGTTGAGCAATACATAAATCCAAACTGCTTGTTCTAACCCAGCAAATGAATAATTCCCACAGGAAAAGGAACATCCAGAGATGTATTCAGCATATATTACAGAATATGTAAAGAAATCTGGTTTATGATGACCAAGGTAAAAGAAATGTATTTTCAAGTCTTTTGCTTTAAACACTATTGTAGATGGGTTCCTTTAAATTCCACCTGAATTATCTGGAATGTCTTTCATATAATTAGTATGTCAAACATTACTGATTCTTTAAAGTTACAAGATTAGCTACAGATATGGATTATATGGACATGATAAAAATGTTTATGAAGATTTTATGGGAACAAAAACTCCTCAAAGAAATACTTTCCCAGATTCCTTTAGTTTCCAGTTTGAGTGTGGACTGGGAGAAGGCTTCAAAGTGAGTCATTACTCTGAAATAAACTGGCTAAGTATCACGTACAAAACACATTAAAAATCATCCATTATCTCAATTTTGAGCATAATTATTCAGACTTCTTTGCTTTTTTTTAATATGACATACACCTCTTTTCTCCACTGAAATTACTATGAACATACAACAAAAGAATTTTCTGCAAAATTTTCTGCTGAATACTTCTCAATACTGGCCACTCTATATTCATAAAATAGTTGCCATGACACAGGGTTTCCCTGGTTTCCCTGTTGATACTAAGTGAATTTAAAAACATGATGGAAAATCTCAGTAATTTTTGAAATAAGTACCCTAGATCCTCACACAAACTTCTCAGGACTTCTTTTTTCCTCCCTTTTATTATTTATCCTCTGGTTTGCCCTCTTTATAAACTTAAAGTCTGCTTTAAATTTATTCTAAAGTCCCTGGAATAGGTTTAATGATGTTTAAAGGTTTGATTTAGTTTTAAGAGGGTCTGTTGTAATTTTGTTTTCTGGTTTTTTAAATTTCCCACTCTGTTGTGCAGCTAAATGTTTTATAACACTTTGCTATTTATTTATCAAGAGTTCTCCTAGTCAGAAAGAATATTTACAAGGAAATATTGCTGCTGGAAGAGAAAGTAAAGTAACAAGTGTGAAAGGGAAGACCAACCTTTTTAAAAAAATGTAATACCAGAATTATTCCAACTATTCCAATTTTGTTCAAACAATTTTTGCTGCAAGAGGTGTTTAGTTTCCTCCTCAATATTTAGTTCTCAATCTTCTAATTTTCACAACATCTTGCAGAAATTTTGAAATTAATGAAATTGAAAACTGTGAACCAACTGTCTGAGAACAATCAAAAAACAGTAATGAACTTGGCAGCTTTCTTCCATCATTCAAGTGACAAAAAGAGAGTACTACAAAACCATTTTTTAAATAATTTGTAATTAAATAGCAATTATTTTTAAAGAATTAGTCATGTTATGTTCCCTTTGTTGTCCCTACATGTTTACTAAAACAATAAAAAAATTAGTAACTAGCACACACCCTTACTATTCAACTGATATTCCTTCAACACTCTGCAGCACAGCCTTTCTATTGAACTCATGGCCTTGCAGTTATTCCAAGCCTGTAAATAAGTGAGTTTGCCTAAAATCTAGTGCTTCTGCAGAGAGAGAAATATTTAATAGAAGCCTCATTCAGGTTATACAGAAACACCACAACATCAATAATTTCTTTAAAATTTTAATTATTTATCAAAGAAAAAGCAGAGCTAGGGAATGAGACGAAGTTCAATGGAATCAGTATTTTGGTCCTTTTTAGGTCAGCCCATTGGCACTGCAAAGAAATCTCTGCTTGTGATTAAAATCATGTTTCCTAGCATTTTGCAAAGATAGATAATTATTTCCCTGCTGTGAGATTTTTATCCTATTTTTTTCCCTGTTTCTCTGTACTTGGAGGTAATACCCTCTGTGTTTCATGATGCTGTTTTGCAAATATGCCACTTATGAAGAAATAGGAACTAGAGTTCAGGCGTGACACTGTTTCACCTCAAGAATTCTTTAACACTTCTCCAAACACTGAGTGGCTTTCTGCATTGTTGCTACTTGATATGTTGATGGACATAAAAGCTTCTTACTTGAAGGGTAAGTACAGCTTATTTTATTTTACAGCCATCTGCATCTTTCCCTGGATTTTACCATTTCTATAAGGTAAATTTTGAGCCAACCCTCAAGGGAGTCATCATCGTATTAATGTGCTCACCTTTCTAACCAAACAGCCTAATTTCTGCAGGTGTTAAAGATGGTGTGGAACACTGACAAAATCATAAAACTCTGAGCAGCCTTGCAACTGCATGTTGCAGGACAAGACACTCTGGGAGAAAATCCCAATTCACACACATTGAATATTAACAAGTACAAGGCAAGGCTGAAAAATATTGAGGTGGAAATTTAAAAGGCAAAGAAAGTTCTTACTGTATCTGTAATTTTGTGTTCTTGAAAGAATATTGAACAAATCGCACGAAAACTTCATTGGTATCACCTCCTCAAGCCAACTCAGCTACTCCAAGGATTGCTCTGCCCCATTTTGCAGTTCCCTGTTGCTCTCCCTATTTAGCAAAGAACAATATTACAGGTTAGAAAACACTGAAGAGCTCCAAAGTTGTGGGCTACAGCATTTGATTGTTCCTCACAGTTTTCTTTTTAACGTTCTTTTTTCCTTAGGATTTATTTATTTTCTTGGAATATTTCCAAGAAAATTATTATCCACATTCATATGGAGAGATTTTTATTTGTATCAAACAAACTTGTTTTCAAATATTCTTAAGAAAAACTCAAACTATGCTAACAGATACAGCCATTGTGCAATTTTTGTAGACATGTGTTGTCTTTAATCAGTGCTTTTACATTCATCAGAAATAAAAATCTGTTTACGATGCTGAGGGAATTAAAGCTCTGAAGAGATTGTTTTAGTTCTCTTTATTTATGATGATTTGTTAGCTCTTGACTGCAGAAATAATTTTGTTGTTTGCATTAATCTATGGTGGCAGTATTAACTTCACATCATACATAAATATAATTATTGATCATTACCAGCTGTAATTCAGTGTTAGAATTACAGATTTACATAATTGTGCTATTAGGTGTAAACTTGAACTTCATATCTGGGGTCACAAATAACTGGAGGCAGTAGAAACAGAAAATTCTGATTATATGTCATTCATGTTTTAATATATGCTGTTGCAATTTTGATCAGCGTTAATGTAAATATTTTTGTGTTCTATACGGCAATGAGATGCTAATGGCTAGAAATTACAGCAATATTGATCTAGCTAATAAAATGAAATGCATTAGTAAGACAGGTTATTTATTATCTCCTCCGAAAACTACTATACATCATCTGCCCAAGGAAAATTTCCTCCATCAAAGATTGAAATGACATTCTGGAAATGGTGTAAAGCTCTTCTCAAAAATCAATCACCAATTATCTTGTTTTTTCTGCCAGGAGCTTTTTCACTGATAAAGATTCACAGAAATAAACAAGCTAAGTAAAGGGACTCACTTCTATAATACATTCTCTTCTCCTCATGTCATCTGCACGTAAAAAGACACTCCAGAAAGAACAGTCAATACAGTTGGCCTTCTCCAAAACATCCTCTACAGGCATTAGGGGAATGTGCACGCACATCCCTGTCTCACTGATTGCCTCAAGCACAACCTGTGAACTTGGTGTTGCTTTTGGGCACAGTGTGGTGAGACGTCTTGCAAGATACAGGCCTGCACCAGCTCTTCATCCAGGCTTGTCAGATGTAGCTAACCTAAAACCACACACTGGAAACAGCTGGACTGCCACATATAAGAAGAATGATCTAGATAAGGATAAAAGATAGTTTAAAGTAAAGATTTGTTTAAGATTTGACATCATAGACAGCTTCCCAAAATTTATCCTTTGTGAAAACAAACCACACAAAAGAATTTAATATTCCAAGCAACAGGAGAAGCTCTGTTGATCCACAGGAAGTTGTTAACTTCTCATTTCCTGTGCTTCTGCAGCGCAATAGCTCAAAGTGAAAGGTCACATAAAATTTAAGTCATAGAAAAGAAGCAGTTAAAGTTTAAAAAACAGTTAAATTGAAATTATTATTAATACCAGAAAATTAGCAGCTATTTAATTCAGAAACTGTTAAAGGATGCCTAATTTTTTAATGTGCTAGGTCTGCCACTCTGCGTCCAGCAGAATTTAAGAATTTTAAATATTACTTAATAAATATCTTACTTAAATATCTTAATAAATATATTACTTAAATATCTTAAGATTTAAGAATTTTAAATATTACTTCACTCACATGAATTCCATGATTTCTGAATCAAAAGTTTAGAGAATTGTTTTGAGTATTATTTTGAAGCTTCTTTTTTGGTCTGATTTTCATCTGATTGTTATTCTACAGTTCAGTCAATAATGCCGCCTGGTAGCAGGAAAACTGTAAGATTTCATAATGTTGGAAAATTTCCTTTAGCTCTTTAAGTGAATTGCAAATTTAAAAAGGAAAAAGAAGTTGTTTAGCTATCTGGTTTAGGCTAGACGGTCATGGCAATCATCCCAACACGGATGCATTTGGTTAGATTGCAAGGCAGCTATATCCTGAAGATTACAAAACTGCAGCCCACAGAAATGCAGTCTACAAGCAGTTAAGACTACATTAACCACAGACTACAGAAAAGTTAATGCCAAGCATGGCAACAGGTTCTGTACAGGAATCTGACTGAGAAAATTTTACGGACTACTGCAGCTTGAGAAATACAAAAACTAACTGAAGTGAACTGCAATAAACTTGTCAGCATACCTGTTACTAATACAAAATATAGACAGTTTTAAGTGTCCTGCATTTCAGAGAGCAGCAGAGTTTTCTTGCAAAAACTGCAGGAGTGTTCAGGACTGTCAAACACTCTGACTTGCAAACAATGCAGCACATAATTTGGAACTTATACAAGTAAATTAAAACCACATTGCTTTTGTTTTCCACAATCTCTTTTGTTTTCTCCTCATTAGTTTTGCTTCCCACTTCAATCTGATGGAAATTACTTTAATCACAGGAGGCTGGCTCATCAGCTGTACTAGATTTGTGTTTAGTACATCTGGAAATAATGAGTTTGCAAAAAAGGCTTTCAGCTCACCATTACTCCACCCTGAGTGAACCTAGGGCTGAGTCATTAAATTAATGTCAGGGCTCAGAATCTACAGGCTACAAATCTGAGTTTTTTAGCCTTACTATACTCCTGCTAAAGTACATTTCGATCAGGATCATGTACTGGGGTATGACTCAGGCCACTTAGTAGTTTTATCTCAGCCCAGTGGTGGGTCATGAATTTGCATGAAAAGTTTTCATTAGGTTTGTCCATATTTATGGGTCCCACCAACTAGACATTTGACCAACTCCTACATATTTTAGTGAGCAGAAACAATTTTGCCAGTGCCAAAAATCAAGTTTCCAAGTAGAATGAATAACAAAAATACAGGCAAACAATTTATGTGATATGTTTTTGCATAGAACTTTATGTCCTATACAAACAAACAGGGTTAATTTGCGCAATAGCCAGAAGGAGCCATGGCAGAGACCCAGAGGTTATTTCCCCAGAGGAGCCAGGGGAAGCATATCTTCTGGGAAGAAGGGGTTTGTTCTGGGTCAGTGTAGTGTGGTTGAGGGAGCAGTTGGGTCGTGGTGTTGCTGTGTGAATTGCTCACCTCTTTCTTGTCCCCTCTGTCAGTATAGTTGTTGTACTGTTTGTTCCCTCATCTCATTGCTGTTTCCATCACATTGCTCTTATCTCAATCCATGATCTTTCCCTTCTGATCTTCCAAGTCTCCTCTCCAGCCCAAGAAGGACAGAGAGAAGGGGAGGCTGGGAGTAAGAGAGCAGTGCATGGATTCAGTGGGATCACTAAATTGGAAAGTACCATTCCTAAACCATGACACTATGTCATATAACACCTGGGGACATAGTTTAGTGGTGAATATGGTGGTGCTGGGTTAAACAGTTGGGCTTGATGATATTAGAGGTTTTTTGCAAACTTAATAATGCTATAATTTCTTTTACAATATTAATATCTGTTAAAAATACTGACTAATGTACCAAAGAATACCATCTACTTGTTCAAAAGCAGTCTCCCTGAAAATGTAGTTATGTTAAAGAGAAAAATCGAGGTTTTTCCAAAACCCTTTTTTTTTCCAAACCCAAAATTTTATAGGTACTGTTAAGGTTTAATTGAAGATAATTTAACACGAAAAGACAATATTGAATTGAAAATATCTTCTGGCTTTGTCTTTTCATAAGTGAAGAAAGAGGGTGTCCTGAGGTGACTTTGTGATGGTTGATTGTATCCCCATTCATCTGTTAACCCAGAAATAAATTTTGCACCTTTAAAATTAGATCTGAGAATGAGCGGGGAGAGAAGGAGAAGCAGTGAAATATCTGAGGCAGTTGTATTCAAAAACATAAAAGATAAGAGCTTCAGTATTCTCTCGCACAGACTGTGCTGTCTGCAGCATGGACAGCAGGACAGAACTCTGCTTTGCTTTTAGCTAGTTTTTAGCTAGCTGAGGCAGGGAAGTGCCATGGACTATGTGGTTTTGGGTTTTTTTTGGAACTGATTGGCTCTGCTCTGGACTGAAACTCCAGAAAAACACCAGGAGCTCACATCTGTGGCCCACGAGGGCCCAGGATGCAGCGTATTCCAGGCCAGGAGGGGCTGATAAGAGATTGAGTGAGCCAGCTACACCCCACAGAAAGGACTTTCTGAGTTTTCTATCTCTTCAGAACAGTGAGAAGTTTTATTGTTTAATATTATTCATTTTTTATGCTTGTGAATACTTTACTTGTTAAATAAACAGGTTTTTCCACTTTCCTACAAGGAAATCTTTTCCTGAGCCAGTAGGGTTAGGGGCCACTTGCATCTGCTTTATAGAGATACCCCTTTGGAAGTTTCCTCCCAAACTTGCTCTAAACCAGGACGATTGGTCAAACTGAAAGAAAGAAGAAAAAAATACTCCCTGAAGCTTTTTCCAGAGCAGAGGCAACAATACCCCACAAGTGGTTTTGTGGGATATTTTCAACCAAATTTGTGGTGTGGCTCTATGGCCTTTTTTTATCCCTAGGATATATGAAAATGTATGATGTGTAAGAAGAGTGAGCAATGCTTCATTTGTGATGCCTTTCAACCACTGGTTGCCCTTTGGCATAGAAGAATGACCAGGCATTAATGAGAGTGCAGTATTGTCTGCTGTCACATGACACTGTGGGGTGCCCTATCTCCCCCCAGTCTGCATCAAAGACTGATCTCTTGCTCCCTGGGGACTTCCCACTTTCTTCTCTTGATCCATCTCTTCCTCTCCCTCATTGCATCTTTCTACATGTGTTTTCTGTATGTCCTTCATCTTTATAGGGAAAAGGCAACAATAACTTACCCAATCTCTTTTTACCTTCAGAGGTGCTATGCAGAACTGTTTTGTTCAGGTTTTTTTTTTTTTTTTTCCCAGGCAAGAAGGAAGATTTGACATTTATGAAAAAAATTGAGATTCTGGCTTTGGACCTTTATCTGGGTCATTTTATGTAGCTATATATAATATGATTCAGAAACACCAGTTTCAGACCTAGCACAGTGAAGAGAATTTTCACAAAAAAAAAAAAAAAAATATATATATATATAAAACCAAAATGAGAGTAGAGGCAAAAAACAAAAATAGCAAGATGGAGAAACAGTATAATAGCTCACTATATTAAAAAAATATTCAAACAAAGTGAATATTTTTATCCTCTCTTTTTCTGTAGAGTTTGTCCAGACTCTACACCTTTTTTGCAGAGCAATAGGTTCTGACTCAAACTGTCCTTAACCCAGAATACTGATGCACTTTTGTTTTTTGCAGCAAATTGTAATCAGTCCAGTCATTTCTAACACAATGCAAATAACTTACATAACATGTTGAGCCAGTCTCTAAATACAGTCAGTAAAAACAAAACAAAATACTGAGTGTGTTTGTTAGTTGAAAGGAGAAGAATGGCAAGGAGGATGGTAGATTTGCTCAAGCAGTCTTGCAGCTGAGAATGCCAAGGCCTGGAGAATAAGAGTGGGAAATCATATATTATGCCTAGTGCTGTTTATCCTCTGTCTGCTTTGAGAAGTAGAATTTCTATGTATAGATAATATACATGTTTACAGAGACTCAGTGATACTCCTAGAGACAGGCTTGAGCTTCCTTCCTTCTTCAGATCAAAGCAGGGATCTGAAGAGCACAGCAGAAAAATGCAGGGTGGTAGTAAAATACACATGCATGGGTCTTTGATAAACAGGTGCCAACAGCAGGCCTGACACCCTGCCTAGGGCTGGACAGAGGCTGATAGTGCCTACATCCTTGTTTTGTGTGTCTCTGCAGCCCAGTGATGTTTTAGTATCCTCCAGTCAACAAGGTAATTGAATGAATTTATTCTCGAAACTTCAGCTGCGGTTTTTTCGTTGCCCATAGTCCTGTGGATGTTCTGATTCACACACTGTTTAAGGGCAAGAAGAGCACAGAACAAGAAAGAATTTTCAATAGGACAGATAGTCCATGCACTGCACAAAAACTGGAGAGGTCTGGCTTTCTTCTGTTTAGACACCTATCACTGTAGTCTTGGAGTCTCTCCCTAACAATAAATGGTTTTAATCCACATGTTTCAGCTTCCCTGTAGGGCCCTCAAGGATACAAACTGCAATGACATCCCTGTGAAGGCAGTCCACACAGTAACACTCTATGGGATGAGCAATAAACTGAAGAGGAGCATTGGAACTGCTCTATTAAATCCTAGTGAATGAAGATATACTTAAGTTATAGTTCAATTTCTACTCCAGCAGTGGGCTACACTGCCCCTCTTGAAATTATCTAAAAGTTAGTATTAAGCAAAAACAGAAAATCAAATGGATGGAAAATAAGCACAAATACTGCAAATATTCTAAATCCACTGCAAGATGTAAGCTTAAAGTCAACTGAAGCATCTGCTTGCCAGTTGCCTATTCTTATCTAGAATAACTTCAAAAAATACAATGCAATAGTTATTTCCACACAGTTCAGTGGGATTATGTTATCAGATATATGAATTTTTTTAATAGTTTTATCCAATAGATTGACAAGTTTGTACTTTGGAAAATTATTGAATGAAACTCTAATGCAGGAAAATGAAAATTAAGGATAATGAAAATAAGGTTAATGAAAATTCTTAGACATGTTTCTTACGCTTAATAGTTTGTCTGCACAAGGAGAGTGTTTCTTGGGTATGAATTGGTTGTTAAGCCCATCAATTAAAACCTTGAGGAGCAAATTTTCCACCAAAATTAGAGTTGGAACATGGGTTTATATTATATTTGCTTAAATTTGTACATGAGACGGCTTTCCTGTGCAGACAAAACTTTTGTGGAAAAGATTTACATTTAAACTTCTGTCCTATTTCTTAAAATACATTCTTTTCCTTTTATCAAAGACAGCATAGTAAGGCAAATTATTATTCCAGGTTTTCTGTTTTATTAAAAGTTCCAGAGTTATTAGGACAACATGTTGACTGCTCTTCCTTTTAGTCAATTGAGTAATACAGCAAAGCAGACAGCATTAGTCTTTCAGTGATTTTACAAAAACAAAGAAAAACAAAAGATAAATTACAAAAACAGCCCACCTGATAAATTACAAAAATAGTCCCCACCTCAAGGGTCTTGTGTCTTAGATTGAAATAGAAAAGTAAAAACAGATTTGATGCAACAGTTACACAATGGCTTTTGGGAAGTAAAAATATTAAGCAGGAAATTACATCTACCTTTGTTTTTTTTACATCATATCTGGGACTCTGTCATGGTTTAACAAAAGCCTGGTTTTCAGTTGCGGGGAGGGTAGGGGTGGCTCCCTGCGGGGACCTGCAGGAGCCAATCAGCTAGCTAGTTTTAAAGAGCAAATCAGTTGGCTGAGTTTAAAGACTGACACCCAGTTAAATTGCTTTAAAAAGTTGAACATGCCTCTGTAGAAAAGCACATTTGAAAATGAAGAAAGTCCAGAGAAAGCTTTCTTGACTTCCAGCTTTTTGACCAAGACAGGCTGAGTGGTCAGTAGCAAAAGATGGAGTAATTCCTTGATTGTGGGGCTTAGACAATATCAACCTTTCAACAATACAAAACTCTATAAAACCTGTTTCAATTAATAAAACTTGAGAACAAATGAACTTGCAAACATCAATTCTCTCCCAAATCAGGAAAAGGAAGGGGCAAAGATTTGTAAAGACAACAACATGGGACTCTGAGGTCAGTAAAGTAGGAGTTAAAATTCTAGATAGGAGAGGACTGAGGAGACACCTTAGTCTTGGGCTGAAATTATTTTGGTAAGTTTATAGAGAAGATATAATTGATACATCAGATTTTTTCCTCTGTAGCTCATGAAAATGCATTGGGGGGATGTAGCATTCTAACCCAACTGTGAGCCGAGGCACCGGTATTGAAGCAAGTAGATGTTGCTTTAATCCAATGAAAAACTTGAACAGAGAGAGATGAGAAACTTTGCCCCAGAGATAGTAATAAAAATCCTCTGTTCCCAGAGATAGATGAAGAGAACTTTCTGTTTTATATTAAAACAGCTCATCCTTAAAATAACACCTCAATAAGTTGACATGGCCCATAAAAGCAGCTGTGGGAAAGCTGCAAAGCATGCGAGGGCCTTTTCACACTGCAAACAGATTTTTCTTTTATAGGTGGCTTATTCACTGTGACATTAATGCCGCGACAGAATGGTTTATTGTGGAGAAGTCTCCATAGCATAGCAAGAGAGACTCCTCTCCCCAAGTAGACTAAAGAAAGACTATTCTAGAAGTGGTAAACAGACTGAAAGTCCCAGTTTTTTTCTCTGTACATCGTCAGTGGGGGGGAGGAGAAATGTTCTGAAGGTTTATTCTGATTTTTTTTTCCATATATAATAATGTTTTCTTTGTGTTCTTTAAAGTTTGTGCCTATTTTACCCTCCTTCTCCTAATTCATATATCACAGCAGAATAATGAGTAAATATGAGTAAACGCGTTGGTGTTTAGCCAGCACTAGACCCACTACATAGTTGGTGCATTGACCATAAAACTGAACAACTGGCAAACTAAAACCTCTATAATCTGAAATGAGAACTGCTCTCTAGAATGGTAGCAAAATCTCTTAAACATTTTGTATAGAGTCTTGGTGATGCAAATATGTTCCATGCGTGTTCAAGTGTCTTCTTTGAGAATCATTCACACTACCATTCACAATGCCATCAACTCCAGAATTGACAGTTCATGTTCATCATGTAAATTGAAATAGCGGATCTAAATGGGGATGAATGGGACATATCCATATACCAACTCTAGATTCTTTTCTGCATTAATGCAAAATGCACGAAGTTCTATTCTTATGTGTGAGCACTTCACTTTTCAGCAGATGGCACTGTATAGTACATCCTACCGTGCTTTGCACTTTGCTTAAAATACCCTTTTGCCAACTTGACTTGGAAAACATGTTAAGTGTGACACAGAAAATCTTTGGATGATCTGCAAAAACAGGAAACATTCTGACCATGTAAAGGAAGAATAGCACAGGGTTCCCATCCCACCAGAGGCAGGAAATTCCAATCCATAGAAGGTGTTTTTTCCTGCCATAAAAATATACTTTACAAATTTTTAGTCCTCTGACTTTTTACAGAAACTGTTGGCTAGTGTTGGACACAAGCAAGCAAGAATAACTTTTCTAATTCCCCACATGTTTACATGGAAAATGTTTATTCTCTTAGCATTCTAAGAAGATATTGTCTCTTACAACTATCCATGAGTACTGCAGACTAGGATTTTGGATTCTAGCAAACAACTACCTGGGGAAATATTGTATATTGTCAAACTGCATTTCTCAGGCAGAGCTGTGATCTTTGTGCTGCAGTTGAGTTCCTGATCTCAAGTATTTTAATACTCAGTAGAAAACTTTCTTAGCATATAAAACTACTCAGAATAGCACCTGTGTTAAGTTCAGTAAGGGGGCTTTGGATGTGAGGAACTTCAGCAGAAAAGCTCTAATTTATTCAAATTCTTTTTGAAGCTATGTAACTCTCTATCAAGAGAGAAATGGCCGAAAAGGAAAAATACTTCTGAGCCATACCCTGCTCTCTTCTTTGCTGAGCTTCTAGAAGGTGTGTGTATTACTGGGAGGTCCTCAGAAGTTTTTAAAGTCACCACACCAAGCCTTACCCTTGGTAGCTAAAATTAACTTAGAATCAAGATATGAAAACACTGAGCCTTGAAGATTCGTGTGGTTGTTTTGTTTCTTTATGGTTCAGAGGTAACTGGGATGAAAAAAGTGATAAGTAAAAGATTATTAAAACAGTTTTTGTTTAACTTTCATCCACTAAAATAACACCATGTTTTTCTCTGGTTTTCTCATTCATTGCTGACTCACTCATTTACTATTGAGAAACTGGTTGAGAAAATGTATTTTATATATTTATTTACATCCTTTAAATCTATAGACTTCTTGGCTGAATAGTTGCAAACATACTTGGAAGGAAAATGTAATGGTGATGACTTAGGATTTTATCTTTTATATTTTTCAGATCATGTACTTCTTTAGTGTGTAACTCTAAAGCTCTAAGCCTGTGTAGTTACTGTCTTCCCATTTTATTTAGACAAAATAATTCTTCTCTGGGCCTGAAACTCAAGGACACCTTATTGTTTCAGGCACTGAAAAGTGTAAACAAAAAGTGAGGGGGGGTTGGCGGGCAGGGGGCACAAACTGGGGATATATGACTTTATTACGCAAAGCTGTAATTGGAAGATTAGCCCCTGATATGAAAATAGACCAAACTTATAATTGCCTGAAAAACTTTTGATGATAACCCACCTTGGGTATAGCCCCTCTCAGAGGCTTCTGGCTGCCCAAGGTGTACCTATTGAAGGCCTTTATTAAATACGTGGTTTAATTCCCTTAATCTTGTCTAGCCTCTGTTTCAGGTAGCCACTCCAAGGCATCAACAGCACCATAATTTTGCCAGAAGTTACAGCTCCCACTGGGACTCTGAACCTGTGCAATTTTTGAATGGGAAAGAATGAATGCTGGCAGTAGTATTTGGTCTGTGTTACAGGAGCAGAGTTGAAATTACTCATGGGCTATAGTCAGAGATGACAAAACAGATAGTCTCTATAACAAAATGATGCAGCCTCTCCCATCCCCTCCTCCCTATCTGAATGTACAGAAGTGAATTTCTGAATTAGATGCATGAGTTACTTCAAGAGCTCTCATCTAATCTGCAAGCTTGTGTGTTTCATAACAGCTTAGAATCTGGCCCCTGTTATTGTGCGGTCTTTTTTTCCATGACTTTTGCTTTCATGTAAACATGAATAAGTGTATCTACATTTTACATACTTACTTTTATGTACCTCTTTATATATGTATAGCTATATATACATCTATATAAAGAATTTTTTCATTCTTTATATCCACAGTACAAATAATTGTACACCACAGTAGGTGTTAGAATATTCTTTTGATAGGAAATCTAGTACATAAAATTGTCATTATTCAATTTGTAATCTGGAGATGCATATTTCCTATGAAAAAGCAAAAAGGGCTGGATAAACACAGGAAAAACTTCCCCTGTTTGCTAGCAACTGAGTTTTCACT
Source organism: Taeniopygia guttata (assembly GCF_048771995.1). Lineage (NCBI taxonomy): Eukaryota > Metazoa > Chordata > Aves > Passeriformes > Estrildidae > Taeniopygia > Taeniopygia guttata. The sequence goes on along the minus strand of NC_133063.1, from coordinate 19,363,211 downwards.
TCTCAAAAACCAAATGTCAAATGACAAGCTCTAGCAGTTGTCCTAGTTTAGGGCAAATTTGGGGAAAACCCCCTGAAAGGAGCCCCCAGGAAACCCCCACGGCCCCTCCCCACCCACCTGGTTCAGGGAAAAATTTCCTCTGAGAGGGAAGTGGAAAAGAACCCGTTTATTCAACAACAAAGCACTCAACAATTAACACAAGATGACAACAAGACTCTTTCACCCCTCTGAAGAGCTGAACAAATCCAGAAGGTCTTTCCTGGGAGTGGTCGCCCGGGTCTGGACGCTGGGGATGGCTGCTGCAGATCACCAAATGCAGGCTCCTGGTGTTCCTTGGTGTTTCCCAGATCCCAGTCCAGAGCAGGTTGAATGATGTTCAGAAAGAGGAAAGGGAAAAAAAACAACAGTCCAGGGAAAGAATTGGACTGCTTAACCTAACTAGGAAGCAAAGCAAGAAAGCAAGAAAGCAGGCAAAGCAAGCAAGCCAAGCAAGCAAGCAAGCAAAGCAAGCAAGCCAAGCAAGCAAGCAAAAGCAAAGCCAGCCAGCCAGCCCTAGCCTTTTCTAGCTTTCCAGCAGACATGGGGGGAGGTGAACCAGATGATAACACAGCAAAACAAACCTTCACTTTCAGAGTCAGTTCTGAAAGCACAGAACATAATATCAAACGTAAACAGAACACACGATTGGAGATACAAACACCACAACAGTCACCCTAGGACAGCAGTGTCACTTGTAGTTCTGTTTTTAAAGGCCTTACGTTTACCGCTATTTTTATTTTATTCTGTGGGATGGAAAAATGCAAACCAGACTTGTTATTCTCCTGTAACACCAATGAGACCTGTAGATGTACAGTAATCATCCCTGTACCAGGATGCATGGGGCCAGGACTCTTCTCAGCAAAGGCTCTCCAGATTGGACAACAAACCATAACACACACAAGTTTCCTAGTGCTTGTTGACCAACAAGGGACTCACAGAAATGGGGAAATTTCAAGTGTTAGACCAAACAAACTCAGAAAATAATACCCAAATATTGCTGTAACATAGCTGAAATTATCATATTATCAAAGACTATTAGTTTACTTGCATTTTTAGCAACTTCAATGCAATTATAATTTAAAAATTAGCATTTCTTCAACTCTGTGGTCAGTAGGCCCATGAATACTGTAGACAAGGTAATTAGTCAGCAATCTGGTCCCCTTTAGCCCAGTTCTGTACTGTTGAAACACCATTCTCCAAAGTAATGGTACTGCTACAAGTAATTTAAGTTTTAAAAACCCCATTCTTCAATGGCAAATGATTGCACTTTTACACTGTATACATTGCCTGTAAGTGATCTGTACAGCAGCAGATACAGCATACACTACAGCATTTAAACATGAGCATGTTTTCATAGATTCCTGTACTCAGACAAGCCAACACTATCAGTTCTATGTGGCTGGGACTGATCTGCATATGACTAAACATCTGCTTGTACAAACAGCAAAACAATTCCTTGTGTCACAAGGCCATATCTTGTGACAAGGGCATATCTACAATATACATAAGGCTTTGCATGAGGGTGTAAATATTCGGATTGCTTATGATCTACTTGCATATAGAGTTGTCTAATTTTGCAATTGCACTAGTTTCTCCTCTATTTACGGTGTGTGAGTACAGTGTTAAGGCACACCTTTGGGTGTGTTTATAAAAACATAACCTAAAACAGCAGTGTGTGAGTTCCATTTTAAGACATTAAAATAAATGCAAAAATTCTCACAAAATACTCATTTATTTTAGTCTTTCTCATGATCCTCTGTTCATGTATGAGCAACATAAGATGCTTACTTTAAAGAAATCAAACCTACTTGTAGACCAATACAGTTTGATTCTTCTTGATCCTGTACTATGTTTTCCAAATAATCACTTTTTTGCATATTTTCTAAAACTAACTTTACATTTTAACAAAACATGGGCTTAATCCTTGGGAAGACTCCGTGTGGTGTATGCTACCAAGCTGTGCTCTATTGAATTTCTTGAGCATGGCAACTTCCATAGAGAGATTTATCTGACAGCCCTGTAAAAATATGCTGAGCTCTTGTTGACTGGACTTTTTTCAAATAACTATAAGGACATTCTATACTGGTTTTAGAGCAGCTGCAGTCCAACATAAGATATGAAATTAATCAGTTTCTTATTAGAAAATCATGTATAGACAAGTAATACAAGTTTTATTAAATTTTAGAAAAGAGTTGATAAAAAGCTAATGATATAACAATTTCATTTATGCTATTAAAGCCTCTACAACAATCATTCATTTAAATTTGTAATGGGATTCTGTCACTTGTAGAATTCATAGGGAGATGACACCTACTCGCAAGTCTATAATATGGGGCCAGAACTGTAACAATATTGCATTTCAATGGGGTATTTTATTCTAGAATTCTGTATTTAATGATGGACGTCCTATAGGAAACTGATTTGTATTATTTGTTAATCCTTGAAGCGGGCATCTCACAGGCTAGCTAATGTGACGTGTATAACCTTGTCAGATAAATCCTGAGATTTGGAAGCAGTGAGGAGTAATTCAGCTATACCCTGGAGAGCTCATGGGGTGAAACAAATTAATTTTCAGTAGGCCTATAAATGTTTTTCTTAATCAAGACAAGTATGAAATACATCTGGTTATTTAATTCACTTCTCCACATTGGTGGACAAATGGGAAGTCAAAGTTTTCTCCTAGCAAGTGTGTACTACAGCCAAGGGAAAGTAAAGTAGATTAGCCTGCAGAGTATTGCTGCAATTAGACCTCTAATATTACCTCAAAGTAACTTCAAAACTTGGTAATCTCTGTATTATGCTGTAGACCCTTCCAGCTGCAATGTGAAGGTGTCCCTAGAGCTATAATGTATTAATGTATCCCTTCACACAGCAATGGACTTCACAGTCTCTCTCTAAGTCATTTAATCTATAACTAGAGGTTATTTATTTAGATTACTTACCAGTGACCTTAATTTAACCCATTTAAAAATATATTTACCATTAAACATCAACAATTCAAATAACTAATAATTCTAGTTCAAATGTAAAATGAACAGGTGCAGAAAATCTCTTATATGCATCAAGGAAAAAAAATGTGCAAATAAAGACAAGATTAGTCTGTCACTAAAAAGGATAAATGATAAAGCAATTGTTTCTAATCACTGAAGAAAATGGCTTGGAAAGAATTCTTCCTTTCTTACTTTCATTTTCCATGTGCAAATTTTTAAACAGCTCTTTTGCCTCATGACTAAAATTCTACAGGCACAGGTTTTTTACTGAAGGATTGTAAATGAAGCAAGTGTAGCAAGCACTGGTTATTTAAATCATTTAACTGCCAACAATGATAAAGAATTAAAATTTCATTTTTAAATATCTCTGTTTCTAGGTTTTATGACTAAAAGGAGATCCTTTCACACCCAAATAAAAAGTAAAGAGAAGAAATCACCTTCACTACTAACAGCTGCGTGGAGAGAAACTGAGTTCCCTTCTATGAATAGGCCACTAACTCTGTAACTTAATGATGACTATTTAAAAGTCAAGATTAACAATTTTATCTGAAGTATGCAAATACATTCTTCTCCACTGATGATGAATTTAATAAGAACCGAAAATTTAATTAGTGCCTGCTTTAGCTAGATCAATAGATGAAAGTGATTATATGGTTTGTTTACTTATGACAAGAGGGAACTGGGACAGGTGATTGAGGAGATTCCGTCTACTATCGTGTTCCTTAATATAAACAAATGTGTATGCGTATACTGTGACTCTGATGTATTGAGACACCAGTAATAAAATGGTCTTTCTAACCATATGATACAGTCAAGACATGAGATTGTAGACAAAGTGAGAAAAAAATGTCCCCTAATGTTTGCTCTACATTTTCTTAAGCAGCCACTGAAATATGGCTGGCTAGATAGTTTAGCTTTATGCTGAAACTGAAGGTATCAGTCAATTCAGTTTCAAGTCCCAAAGAGTTTTACCTCGTTTTAGATTAAAAAATGATCAGCTTTTTCCCCACTCTGCTATGACATTTCTGAATCTTCACCCCTAGCAACTCCTCTTTTGTATCCTTACTAGTTTTGATTGCTTAAGTCTTTCACTCATTGTCACTTTTCAGTTAATGAAATCTTAGAAAGTTTAATTCATTTGAATTTGCTACAGAATTTAGAGCTAACATGACTCAAAGAGATGTAGGCAGTGCTGCACTGTTTAAAAATCCTGCATACAGTAAAGTACATGATGTTGTGGTTACATGAAAGCAGTCCAATATTAACCCCTATATGGCTTAATTTCAGTTTTAGCACTCATGTTGCCATGCCCAGAAAACTTGTAGCCTTTCATCACACTACTTAGTTTGCAACTACATATCAGCAGCTCCAAAATGGTGGCCAACATGCAGTTAGGGAGATGCCAGCCACTTCAAAGAACGAGATGTCCTGGTAGGAGACATTTATGTCAATGGTGACACCAACTGCTGGTGATAGCAGTATCTGTCGTGGAGGGGGGAAATAAAGAACTACAAAATAAACCAAAGAGAGTGATGTAGCTCTGATAAAAGAACAGATTTTAAAACAATTTTAAATTACATAGGGTATGTATTTTATTAGCTCTGTTTACATTCCTCAGAGTTTGAGGAATAATCCGTGGAAGAGGCTGGTCAATGACAAGAAAAGGAAGATATAGAAGGATTTTTTTGTAAAGCCAGCAGATGATATTGCATATGTTTTAAAGGAATATGAAGTACAACAATAAAAAGAGAACACTTATTCTTTAAAAGAACAATTTACAATTTCTCTTTTAGGATTTTTAATTTTTCACCGTTTGTTGGGGTTATGTTTCTTTTTTTGTAGGTTTTATTTTTGGCATGTTCTCACATCAAAAATATTTAAATAATTCAAGGAAAAATCTAAATTTCTTAATGAAATTATCTCTGTTAAATTCAAATCAATAGGAAAAAAAGTCACTAACAACTAGGAACAGATCAGGGCTAGGGAATTTGAACAGATACATTTCAGTGAAAGCCATGACTAAAAAGATGTCTGTTCTTAGCAATCCCACACACACGCCCCCTTTTAGAGTCAATCATTCAAAACAATTTTTGCATACTTTTCATGTGTTTCAGAGCCTGCCATAGACAGAAATAGATAATGGATGAAACCACCATCTGATGAATATTGTCCATAGATTATCACAAGCAACTGACTTGAATAAAAAATGATGTTTGTACATGAAGACTTTTTTCTTGCAGAATGTGGTCTGTGTAATAAGAAGAATCATGTGTTAAATTATGAGATTTGAAGATGAGAAGATATAATAGAAACGGAGTAGAATGTTCATAGATCTTGAATTACTTGCCCTGTATACGCACAGAAGTCACACAGATTCTGAACAAATTTTCATGTCCTGACTGTTTTCTTCATTTGGCAGCACTGCAATTACTACATCTATTTCACCCCAAAATAATTCAACTACCTTTATTCACAGCCCAACAGGTAATCCCCCAGGGTCAGAGTGGGAATGCATGGAGAACACCCCATAGATGTGAAGCAGAGGACAGCCTAAAGGCAGTAGATGTTCTCCTTTTGAAAGTACTGACAGAGATATCTCCTAATCTATAGTCTTTGGAGCACTTGTGGTCTCCAGACCACAGTTTGTCCTTGTCCTCTCAAATGTCATGTGAAAAGTGGTTGTTTGTACCTTCAGCAGAGGCTGAGCAGTTTTGGAGTCAGATCTGTATGGATGAAGTATGGCATGGATGCTCTAGAGAAAAAAATGGGCTAGAACTAAATTAGTTCATCCCCTACTGTTCTTTAAATTGGGATTTAATCTCCTTGTTTGCTCTCGTGGGAGAATGTAAATATTTAGTTTTCATAATTAAAAAGTCAATATTTGACAAGAGCTACCTCGTACCTGATTCTGTGTGCTTTCTCTCTTTCTTAGCAGCTATTTGCTCACAGAATCATAAAAAGATTAAGTAATACACATAAAAATTGCTAATGGCATGTACTTTGTTAAACAAATGAAGTATAAGATTAATTTAGTCCTCTGGACAGAGCACAAATTTCTCTAGATTCTGGAAGGAAGCCCAAGATCCTTGTCCATTGTTCATTGTGGCAAACACTGAACATGAGTTTAAATTTTGATTCCTTCAATTTCTTTTAATTGGTCTTTATAAGTGATTTGGCTGTGCTAAGAAAACAGATTAAAAGTATTTATGGGGTTAATCATATAATGTCAAAACATACGCACAACACTTTGCAAGAAGGGTGACTTGAATTTAGGCAGATATCAGGTATGTGCATTTAGGCTGATGAATGCCCATGTATATTTTTTTTATTAAAACAAAAAAAAATTAAATAATTTAAATAATAAAAGTTATATGTGGTACGAGTTCAGTACAGGTCTGGCAAGTTGACAGCTAAATTCTTTGAATGTTTTATCTGCAACAGTATGCTCTTCTAGAGATGAATATTTTATTCTGATGGAAATGTGCATCCAACTACTCTACAAAGCCTGACTACAGTTACTTAGAAATGATAAAGGATATTTAATTTTTGTGTGGCACATATAATTTTAATAAGTCTCATTTTAGTGTATATTAGAATAAAGCATTCATTATTATAATTCAGATTCACTCAGAAGCTACTCAAAGAAATGCTCAAGAAAACATTAACACATTAATAACTTTGTAGTAGTTAGCACAGTTTTTCTATCCCTGAGAATAAACAAGGGCTAAGACAAATAATGGTATGAGAAAAACTAAAAAAAAAAATACTGGCTAGTTACCTATCCACTGAGTACCATTCATATTATTAATTCAGTGAGGCAAAAATTTTGGGGAAGATTAAACATGTAAACTTGACCGACCTGGACATTCCTTTAAGAAGTGATTCCTCACAAAATGTTTGTTCTTTATGTATACAGGGAAAGTTTAGTCCACTAGATGATTCCTGGATGTAAGTAGGAGGGACGCAGTACAAAGGCTCTCTTCTGCCTCTCCAAGCCACCTAAGGCTCTCAGCATGCTGGACTCCTGAAGTACCTTCACAAGAAGGTGTTTAGCCAAGAGGAGAAGGGAGATTGAAAGAATCAGGAAAGTGTAAAGGCAGATGCACAATATCCTAGGAAAATAGTGGGTGGGCAAGGAGAAAGAAGTGACTCAGTCAGGTGTCCACAGCTGAAGTAATTCTAAAAACAAGAGCCTACATATTGCTCTGTTCAGAAATGAAGAGATGGGTACTTTTTTCAAACCAAAAAACAAAACCCACATTGACTGTACAACAAAAAGGCAAAAAAATACAAACAACAAAAGATTAAGATGGAGGATGAAGATGGGCATGAGGACTATATGGAGCAGTTGAATAGCTGTGATGGAATGTCCATGAGTGGGTATGGCAACCTAGTCCAGACTCTGATCATTGACTGAAGCAGAAGGCAGAGGTGCAAAACCCCTCTGGAAACAGTCTCAGAAATCACAGGAGATAACACTGTGATTAAATCTATCATCACAAATTGTCAGAAACAAGATTACCAGGGCAATCTGAATTCTGGCATTAACTAAATTTTAAATATTTGACTTTCAAGTTTAGCATTATTTCATTCCTTTTAATGTCATTTTGACCTCTTTGACAAAATATTGAAGAGATGTGTGCGTATTTGTAGTTAGGATGCAGTTTTAGAGGATATAGTTCCCATGGATTGTGTAAATAAATCCTATTTTTCATAACTGTATAAACAAAAAATCTTTCCTATTCATTTCCGTGACAAACAAGCTTGTGATTTTACCAGGGCTTGGGGTTTTAATATTTGTTAGAGCTGCATGCTATAGTACTATAAGAAACACCCTCATTTTTTTCAATCTTGAGCAATTATATGCTCACAGTATTACTCTTTCAGCACTGCAGAAATGTACATAAATTCTCACTGACTCTAATGGAAGTTGAATCTAAGAGACCTAAATTTTGCACAATTTCTCTAAAGTCACATTTACATCCTTGTTCAGTTGCTCCAGCTGCTTATTGTAAAGGGAAAATAATTTGCAAAAGTGAAGAAATGGAGAACAATTCATGGTTCTTTCCTCATTCTCTTATGATTTAAAAAGAGAAATGTGTTTCACTTAAACATACAAATTCTCTTAAATTATAAACATATTCAAATGAAGCCACAGCGAAACTGCATTGGGAAATAGGTCTTGATGCTGCTAACAAATGTGCAGTGTATGTACAAATGGAAATATGTGAAGGGTTAAAGAAGCTCCAAAAGCCTAATTCTTATTTTCTTATTAATATTTAATGTGATATTTGAACTCCAGAAGTCCACTCTTAGTTCAGATGCATCGGGTTCCTGTTTTGCCATAGAGATAATTTTGCCTAATGATGAAGTCATCATAAGAAATTAGTGACACACAGGCAAGACAAATTCTTGTCAGTTTCTTCTTTTTAAAAGAACTCACTTGGAAATTGTAAATAGGTTTGACACAATTAGAAGCTGCATATCTTTTGAAGTCTCCTCTTGACATTTGTCATTATTTAAAATGTATTTACAGTTGTGTTGTTTATAAAACAAGAACTGATATCCTGTATTATAGACTGTTGTGTTCTGAAGTGCGTAATTCTTCATAAAAATTGGTAAGACTTAATCCCTTAAACAATCTAAGTCAATGTTTGTTTCCACATCTGATTCAAACAAGAAAGCTGCCTCTGCTGTGCTGAGAATACAAGAGTGATTGTGTCAGTACCTGGAAGAGAAGGGGAGGTGAGATTATGAAAATAGGGATAGTTTCTGGTGATGAGAGAATCAGCCGTTGCCCAGGAGGAAGACTTAATACAATACAATTGGTTGGGTGGGCAGTATGAAGTAGGTTATAGTAGTATGAAAAACACCAAGGGCAGAGTAGGAGAGCAAAACCCTTGCACTAACTCTGCTCTTGTTGACAGCAATGAAGACACTGATAATTAAGTTCTCTTGGACTGTACCATAAACTTGCTGAAATATTTGCAGAAAGCGTTACACAAAAAGCAGGAGCAAGGATGCCTTTCAATGGCAGAAGCGAGGATCTTCTGCCTTTTCACTTGGTAAACAGATGCTGCGCATAAAATAATATTCTACCTTCTTGGTCCACCATAAGACATCATTTTAAATGCAACATAACTGCACTCAATAAAACTTACTTGTCTTCTCTCAAAAAGTGTTGTAGCACATAAGTTAAAAAGTTATGTTATGTTCTCAGTTATCATTCATTACAACATTCATCCCCTTTTAAAAATCTCCAAATTAGTAATTATTATTAAAAAATCAACTTTCTTATGAAGCATGGTAATATTTCTTTCTATTTGGCATGACTGCATTCTCATGAAATGAATTCTCATGCTTTTAACAGCTGTATATGTGAAAACCTGTGTGTATTTATGCACATATATATGTGTCTGTGCAGGATGCACTAGAAGGAGAGAATAATGCTAAAGGCTTCAGCACATATAAGCACATTTATTCTTTTGTTTTCTTATATTTATAAGCTACAGTATGAATTTATTTCAAGATATAAAATATTGATTCAGGCTGCATGACAAGAGAACCTTTTTATAGGTCTTTGGGACAGAAAAAATACTGCCATTCCTCATGTCTCATAGCAATATATCTTGCATATAGTTCAGTTCTAGAAATCTATGTTTTGATATGTCTAAGGCTACCAGTTATAATATACTTTTGAAAATAATTCTCATGATTACATGAGTATCACTATCCATTTTGTAACCTGTCATATCTAAAGATCCACAATATCATAGTAAAATATGCTACAACCCTGGATTGATGTACTTTGTTTTAGCCTGTTGACATACAACAGCTTCTTCTAGCTATTGTAAATGTGTTAGTTATTTATAGATACTGAAATTTACAATCAGTCTGTGTTTGCGGCAAAGCATGTAGAAAGAAAAAAAGATGTATGCTTGTTTTATGTAAATATGTATACGTGGTGTTGATGTTAGGTGTAGATTCAAGGGGAAAATTCAAATCAACTTGATACTATTCCAGTGATTTTAATCCCACTGCTAGCTACCTTCTTTGCTGACAAAAGGTCAGGAGGCTTTCAGAACGGTTCAGATGCTGTCTAGCCAGTAGAGGTGAAAATGGAAACTTGCTGCTGGAAATATAACCCTAAAAATCTTGGGTTTATATCTGTTCACATTTCCAACTGATTTTCTAAGGGCAGAGTGGACAATAGCAGTTGTAATGAAGATAAACAGAAACAGGAATTATTTAGACACGGGGGGGACAATATGCAAAACTAAATCAGTGTTATTCATAGTCATAACTAGTCGCATTTAGGTGCCAGTTTTATTGAATGTAGTAATCTATCCCCATTACATGCTAGATGTTTTACCTAAGCTGGGATAAAGAGGATCCCAGTTTTCATACCTGGTGAAGTTCCTTATGAACAGCATAAGTTCTTCCTCTCGCTGTATCACTTTTCTATCACTTTTCCATTCTCATACAATAATAATGGGATTTTGAGTTAAGGTTTAAATAGGCTATAGCTGTAGTGGTTTAAATATTTGTGAAATCCCTACTATATTTATATATAATTTGCTAATAATAAATAGAACTGTTTTAAGATACCACCACTAAAGCGCTCTTTGCTGTTAGGCATGAGTTGTGAGGTAAAAAATCATTCTGGATTTTTGAACAGTTAGGAGGTTTAGCCTCGGGAAAAAGCTATTTTACATCTACCAGTGATTTAAAACATGGGCATTTCAATCCCAGCTCCTACCTACTACTAAATTAGTATGTAGCCCAAAAGCAGAGCTCACAATAATAACAAGATAATGTCACAACCACTGTGGAGAAAAAACAGCAAACTTGTACTTTACAAAATAGGTGTAATTATAACTATCCCCATTTTAGATGATGAACATCTCAAAGGTTTTTTATTCCTCTGCAAAAGGTTCCTGACTTCACTTAATAATGTTATCCATTTCCTGTTTGCAATTAAAAAATATACTGGCTTTTTGGCAAAAAAAAAAAAAAAAAAAGAAAAAGGTGGAGCGTTATGGATTTTAATAGCTCTGACTGCTGAAACAATTCCAGTTAGGAATTCATGAGACTTCATGACTTCTCTTACATGAGCTCTGGCAGCACATACATGGGTAACGAAACATTCATAAGGGCTTTTCAAATGCTGCAGAAAATAGTGTGCGACTCACTTACTATTTTCCAGTGTTCTTTTGAACACTACAGGGAATTAATAGCCCAAGATGGTGCAAAAATATTTATTTGCTATTTCCCTCTATTAAAAAAAGTGAGAATTCTGGAGGGAAAAAAGAAAAATTTAAAAAAGGGATATAACCCTTCCTAGTGCAAGCTTCAGGTAAGAAGCATTGTTGAATCTCAGCAGTAAAATTCATGAGATTTATGATTCACTGCTGAATGATAATTTCCATATAAACTTCTAAAATATAGGATTATATGCCTTATTTACAAATTCATAAACAGATTCTAAAATTTAAAACCTGAAAGAACTGAGATATAAGCTGAGCAGTATGTATTTGTCTCTTTTTGTAGGCCAGTTACTACCTGTTTTGCTACATAATTTTTTTCTAAGCACATACATATTGATCAAAGTATTAAGCAAAAGTGTTGGAGCTAATCACTGCAGATTTACTTTAACATGGCATTTTTACAGGACAACCACTCACAGGATTACAATTTTTTTTTTTACATGCACACCAATATTTAATTGCTCCATGGAATTATATATCACCTGAAAGGCTTCAGCATGAGTATGTACCAGAAACTCTAATATTTTCCCATCCTTTATGGACAAGCCCAAGAAAAGTTTTGAAGTTCTGTCACTGAGAGTGGTAAATAATTTATTCAAGCTGTAATTTTAAATGTTTTAATCAAGCAGAATATTAATTATTATCCAGAAAAATTCTTGAACTTATGCTTAATTACAAGTGTAGATTTATTGGCTCCCACAGCATTCATGTGCCTCATTCCTTTGCTGTTTTGGGTCTAAATGGCAAAACATGCTATAATCAAATTAAAGGCTATCTCACTATTTTTTGCACAGTCTTAAACAAGAGATGATGTTTGTGCAGTCCATCTCACAGTCTACTCTGGAAACATTTTTATTCACAGATATATACAGACCTTTTCAATTTACAACCCCTGGCACTGGCACAATTACTGAAGTGAATTGTGCAAGTGGCTGGGAATCCATTCTCTCAGCCCTATTTTCTCCATATCTTCTGTTTTGTGAAGAGAAGGCTTCATTTATGATGAATACGTGTTGCTGGAAATTTTTTTCCTTTCCTTACTTAATGCAGGCCCAGGAATAGTGAAGCATTCCTTTATGAGGAGACACATAAATGGATGGCTATACTGGAATACACAGCACAGCATAAGAACACAACCACACATTTTTACCTCTCTGCAGTACTGTCCCCTCCTTTGACTATCAAAGTCTGAATCCTACTATTGTCCAGGCCTGAGTATTAATCCCTCCTATACCAACTTAAATACAAATACATTTTCAGTGTTGCCTTGTACCAGTTATTTCCAGCCCCTTCTGTTTCAAGAGTGGAGAGCTCAGTTACTAGAGTAAGGAAGAACTGAATATATTGGTATTTCCGAAGAATTCGGCTGTTACTTTAATCCCTGCAATACCTTTTTTTAATATATTTTTGTTAACATCCATGAAGCGCAACCAGTATAAAAGAAGATATTAGAAAAAATAATAAGCAAAGCAGAACAGAAAAAAATTCATCCAAGTTTTCCCTTGATACCTAGATCTGCATCTGTCTAAAATTTGATAGTTGTAGGACAGCTGTTTCTCTATGATTCAAAATCAATGTAAAATTCTTTTGAAGAAATATTTTTGTTGGCTCTTTTACACTGTTGCTGTCTTCCTTCTGACATGTCTCTGTAGCTTTTGTGAGCTAGATCATGAACTATTTTAAACCTAGAAAGATAAATGCATTTTTAAAAATTGTACCACACTGACAAGCAGACTGATCATTTTGCATTCTAGCTTTTTTGAGGGGGCATAAAATTGCTATATAACATTTTAGATTAAGAAAAAGAAATAATCAGTATTAAATATTCAATATTAAAATTCCTCAAATTTAAAAATTAATCTACAGTCTTTTTATTCTAAAAATGCTTCTGCCAAGTACTGTTGATTTTCATTCAGGAAATACACTATCGAGCTATAGGAGAAAATGCTTTGAAAACTTAGTGACCTGTAGTGTAGCCTATAAGAGTTTTTTATGTTATTGAGAAAATATGTCAAATATTTTTGGACAATTCTCCACTTTCCCATTTTGAGGAAATGTGATGCTGACATCTGTCAGTGCATTCATGAAAAATCTTGATTTCAGAGATATATTTCTGTTAGAACACTCTCAGAATCTCTGCCTTTTTGCCCATTGAGACCGTGAAATATTTAAGATTATCTGCATACATTACTTTATGTGGGGAAGACATAGTACCCCTAGACACAGGATAATCAGTTGATATTCTACCCTAAAAACACAATTGGAAAGTGTTTTTTTTTTTTCTCTTGTCTTGTTAGTTCTTGATCTATTTCTCTCACTAGTCTTCCCTTAATTTTAATTAGTTCATTTCTGGAAATATTAGCATGGTATCAAGAAAATTATGGGAACAAAGGGTTGCACATACAATAATTGTCTAAGTGCCTAAGGGGGAAGTTGGGAGATGACAACCTACTTTGCTGTTGTGTCTTCTTCCTGCAAATCAGCATAGGCCACGCAGTGCTGATCTGACTTCAAGGCTTACCCCTTACCCTGCTTTCAAAGAGAACAGAGGCTCTGCAGGTAAAATGTGATTTGCTGGGATACAATAATGACAAAACCAGGAACAAATCTTGTAGTTTGCCACACAGGGCAAAAAAACACAGCACAGTCTTCATGGTTTCTTTTTTGTTTTTTAAGTATTTTTACATACAAGTCTTATTCAATATACATCCTTAATTAATTCAGAGAGTAAATGTAGTAGGATTCGTAAAGTGGGATACTTCTAATGGTTATTAATATTCATGTAATTCTAAAAGGAAGGATATTTTCTCCAAAGATAGAAGACCTAAAATGTATTTGCCCTATGACTGGATAAGTTGAAATTTATTCCCTCTAGGTAGCTAGTCATCACCCTTCTGCCATCATTAAATCCTGGCAGTATTCAAAATATTCTTAACAGCCATCTTAGTTATGTGGCTTCAAGTGCTAAGCCTTCCTGGAGCAGATTTCAGTTCCAGCACCTGATCTGCAAACTGATATATCTCAGCACCTTATAAAATCTAACATGATGTCTCTAATCATCTTCTAGGTAGCAAGAAGAAATACTGATATTAGCAGCCCTCAGGAAAGAAGGTAGCCTATAAATCATCTTTCAAAGAACAAAATCAACAATATGTTCCACAAAAAAATGCTCAAACCCATGTATTTTTTAATGAAATGGACTAATAACGTCACAGTTATTGAAACATGATGAGTCTTTTTGTCAATATATTCAAGTTAGGAAACCCATTAAAGGACATTTCGTTTCAATAGCAATGGTCATAACTCCATGTGAGTCAGTAGCAATGAGAAGTTATTAAATAATGCTCCACAAAAATCACTTCATAGCTTTGCTACTAAAACAATTAGTAACCAGTAGTAACGCAGGTTTTTAATAGGAAGACTGTGACTTAAACCTATGCAGAGATTGAACCATTAGTATAAGTTTTCAGGATGCACTCTATGGAAGAAAGTTTCCAACACATGGAAGGAGACTGTCAATTTGTTATGAGGGTGTTTCAGGCTGTATTTTGTGGAAAATACTGAACCTAGCTGAGAGAGACGAAAAGCAATGTGTCTCTGAGGGACTTGCATTACCCAACTACAACTTTACACATATGCTGCACCATGTCTTAGTTGATTATCCAGCCTTCTCCAGTAGTTAAGTAGGAGACTGAGTTACTCGTGAAAATATTCATCCCCATAGAAATTATGAATTTAAGACAGTTATGTATGATGAGCTCCCTGAATACACTGGGCCATTGACTCCAGCAGGGTAAAGCCAAGTAAGAAACACAGAAACACCTTTTCTTGATTCACGTTCCAGAGATGCTTTCTTTTATCTAGTGTGGCAGAAACATGGTTACTGTAGCCATGCAACCCAAAACATTCATCCACCAGTGACTGGCTTATGATTGCTGCATGTCTGCTTGTGACAGTAAAAAAATTAAACAAATGTGATCTTTAAAAACATATACAAGACCTTTTATGGTTGTAAAGTCTGTTTTTAAAATCTTTTACAGGAAGCTCTTTTCATCAACAACTACTATAAGTCTTTAACATTCACTGCAGCATTAAATTACATTGTTTGGGTGTGGAAGGTGCAGTGAGACCAGAAGTGAGATAAAAGTTTGGTTTTCACGGGTATAATAGGAAGGCAAGAATGTAATTTTCAAAGAAATATTATTTACATTTCTCTTGAGCAAATGACATGATTAAATATTTACCTTCATAATTGTAGTCAGATGTTGGCTATAGAAAGAAGTCCATATAAAA
This sequence comes from Taeniopygia guttata, assembly GCF_048771995.1. Taxonomy (NCBI): domain Eukaryota; kingdom Metazoa; phylum Chordata; class Aves; order Passeriformes; family Estrildidae; genus Taeniopygia; species Taeniopygia guttata. The sequence goes on along the minus strand of NC_133063.1, from coordinate 19,347,622 downwards.
AGGTGATTTTCTAAGCCTGCCTCAAAAAACTGATGCTCTGGATTTAAGCAATAAATGCATTGAAACCTCTACAGATCCTACAATATATGCAGAGCCTGAAGTTATTCAGCAAACTTATTTGATGACTTAAATGAGAGTATACCTTCTAATTTGTTTTCATCCTTAATTACCAATTTATTCTTTTGATTCATACACAGTAAATTTCATACCATCGATTCCCTCTTGACCTTGTGCTTGTAACTGAATCCTGAGTTCTGGCTTGTGGCCCAGGAATATGTAGAAAATTGTTTATATTAACAGCAAGCTGCCTTGAGCTGCAGTGCTTTGATTTAATGTTATAACTGTACTAAAAGTAGCATAGCTTTCCCATGTACTCTCTATTCTGTTCAAATCCCTTGTCATTATAACAGATGTTTGGATTATTGTTCTGTAAACTATGTCAGAATTTCAACCTCTAGTATCTGTTTATTATTCTCTGAGGGTGATATTACAAATGTTCTCATACACGATTGATACAGCCTGTCTTTTTCCCATAAAAGCGCTAAGCAGAAAGTTTTCACTAATCAGCATAAATACTAGTTTTAGAAGAAAAAATTTTTGTTTCAAATCTCCTTTGAGAAAATGTTTGCAGCTGGAAGTGGTGGGTATCACTCCTTTTCAAGGTATGTATCAGAGGAATGTGAGATAGTATTTGGATTACTTATTATAATAAAATGATACAAAAATGTGAAAGTTTTAGGTACTTGTATTAAGAAATAAAATTGACATACAATAATTTAATTATTTTATTCTGAAGCCATAATAGCTCTGCTATAATTTTACATTAGTAATCTAATTGTCTGAGATTTTTAGTTCCGTTTGTTAGATCGTGGTGCTAATAAACCTAGGTTGTGGATTCAATCCTTCTGTGGGCTTTTTATTGGTGTTCCTTGTGGGTCTCCTCTAACTCAGAACACTGTGATTCTGTAATTGCATGCTAAGTTATAAATGCATGTTTGCTGAAAAAACATATTTAACCTTCTTGCTATAGACTATGAAGTAATAATACTCTAAGCTGATTATTAGAATCATAGAGAGCAGAAGACTGAGATTTTTTATAAAGACTTCAAGATGTAGAGGGAAGAAGATTCTAGGGAAGCTTCCTCTTCTAGGGAAGATAAATTTTTGTAAAAATCCTTATTAGCTCCAAAATAATACCCATTTCAAAAAGAGAGGGGTTTACTAATTGTTTTTGAAGCTTGAGTATTACTTTTCATCTGCATTTTAAATTCTTGTAGTAGATCTCTCATACACCTGGAATGTGTTTCCTGAGGTGATTTGATCCAGTCTGAGGTTGCCTAAATAACAGTCAAAAGAATCCATTTAATTTTGTGTTCTCTCTCTGTAAACACACACATATGTACACAGGACAAACTTGTGCACACATTACACCAATACATAAATTTATGGTCTTACAAACAGGAAAATCAGTATTTAAAAAGACAACAAAATATTTTTTTTTTGATAATAACCCAGTCTACTATTCACCTTTCTAGTTCTGTAAATGTAAGCTAAGGCCCTCAAAGGAAGTTCATCATTTATACAGATGAAAATTGTATATGAAAATAATTTATCCCATTTAACGAACTTCCTTTTCCTTTTTTCTCCTCTTCCTTTTTTCTTTTTTTAATATATTCTGTTTATCATTAGGCTGTATTGTCATTGTCTGCTACAGAATGTTTCTTAAGGGTGATGTCTATCTGTGGATAATTATCTCCTTTAATATACTATAGAAATCTCTTACTGGGATGAAAAAGGCCTCAGACTTAAAGAAAACTCTTCATGCCTTAATAGAGACAAGAAACAGGGTGCAATTTTAGGGTGCTCAGGCAATTATCAGCAAAAATTACCCCAGAGAATATAAGGTGATGGTATTTTTTTAATTACTTTGCCTTAACAAGGGAATCCAGCTACATAGACAGTAGACTTCAAAGATTTTGCTGGAATCCCTACACATATTATTTTTGCATTTAAGATTAAAAAAACCAAGGTCAGCTTTGGAAATGATTAATGCCTTTTTGCTGAAAGCTGTACCAAACGTCCTTGAGTTTAATCAAAACTATTTGTTTTTAGTCAGCTTTGCTGTTGTCTCTTTTAGTCTTGTCCACTGATAGCTTGACATTAATGACATCATAAATCATGTGAAGTGGCGGCTGGTGTTTGGTAGCATTTCAAGTGTTTGTTGAGATGTCCTGGACTATTTGAGGAGCTGGTGTGAGGAAGGATATTGGGTTGATCTAAATCTTTAGTCTGCTGCATTTTTCTGTTGCTAAAATCAAATAATACACGCATCAAAAATGTGGGCATTTTCCAAGATGGCAATCTACACTTAAATTGTTAGATTGTAGAAAATTAGTCTGTGATTATTTCCCCCACCATATCAGTGGGTTAGAATCTTGTGAAATAGATACATTTATTGCACAAGAAAATATCTTGGGTTTATAAATTCCTTAGTCATTCCTTTTACATGAAGGCAGGGGTCTAAGCCCATGCTTTGCCCATCCCTATGTGATACAGTCAGTCACATACTGAGGGGTAAGCAGTTTGTACAAACCTGTCATTTAGAGGTGTTGCTGTTTTGTTGTGTGTTTGTTATTTTGGTTTATGGTTTTTTGCTATAAATAGCAAAACACAAAACATGATCACTTTGAAAATGTTTTCTTTGAAAAATGTTTAGCTGTTATCAGTTACATGTTTCAGAGATTTGAGTTGATCACTGTATGTTTTATAGTTTTTTATCTGTTTGGCTATATATTTAGGACATGCTTTTCATTATATTTTACTGTACTGTGAGGACAATGGAGAACTTGTCCTTTGAATGTTATTTATTCAGCTGGATTCTCTTACAATATAACATGTAATTTGTAGACTATTATAGAAAGTATTTGTTCTGTTATCATCCCTAAACCTCACAAAGTTTATTCATGACAAAAATTTCATTTATTTGTTTCAAGGGACTGCCAGAAAGTTGGAAGATTTCTTTTGTTCGATCATTTAGAAGGATATATGCTTGGAAATAATACCTAATGCATGCTACATAGAGAAGAGAAGAGAAACTGGGGTATAGCATTCAGGTTTCAATTCAAAGATTTATCATTTAACAAATCTGCTAAAGAATGTTTGCATCCCACTAATTCAAATATATGCATAAGTTTGATCACTTACTTCAACTGTTGTATTTAAAGTCACCTGGGTGAATGGCAAGTGGTATTGGTATGGGATATCAATGTTACATTTCCAAGGCCCATATGTGTGAAAAGAGGGATATGCTTTCTCCATCTCCTAGTAAGAGAAAAATCAAACTACAGAAAATACACCTCACATGTAGTTTTGGAGGAAGAAATTACTGTATCTCCAAACATGTGACTTTCTTGGAGTCCAAGAAGCACCACAGGCACATGGATTAAGACTTCTCACTCCAGGAAAGATAAGGATCTCTCTTTACACAATCATATGTCTATGCGGTTTTAACTGACCTGAAAAATTACATGGGAAAAAACAAAAATAAAGAAAAAATAGCTTTCATTTAATTACTCACATTATATGAACCAGTGTGCAAATTCACCAGTGAGTCTCAATCCAGTGAGCATCTTCCCATCACCCACCAAGGTTCTCTCCTGTGTACAGATTTCTCTGGGAACCAGGTGAGGGATGTTAAGCACTTCTGACTCTGTCAGTCTGAGCCTTACTGCAGATCCTGTGCATACAGTGAATGATGGTAATTATAGTGAAAGATCTAGGGTATTATTTATTTCTCACTAGCAGACAGCACCTGACAGTCTTTGTATATCAAGTTGTTATTAAAATCCTATGTCTGGATGTTAAGCTGACTTATTTTACAACTAATCTTCTTTTACAACTAATCATGTACTATGTATAAAGTTTGGGAAGTAAATTCATCTAATTTGACAGGAGAGATATTAAAATGAAATAATTTATGTCATAAAATAAACCATAGTAACTTGTTTTTGTGATTGCCAAATGCAGTTCCATTACTACATCAGTGTAAACATCTTTTGAGTAATTTCAATCTTGTATTAAGACTGGATTTGCATGATAGCACATAATTTTATTAGTTATAGAATGCATTTTCTAAGGATTTTAAGTATAAATCTCTTCTGAATTATCATGCTACATTGAAAATAGGGACATACAGAAATCTTTGCTGATGACTCCCATTTGGAGAGCATGTCATTCATGCTTTTTCACTGTGCTGTGATGCTGATATACAGCAGAGCTCAAGCTGAGTTGGAAGAGAAAGAGGTTTCCTCCTCTAGTTTCCTCCTCTGAACCGTGCTTGTGTTCCTATTTTTGTTTTGAGAAAACTTTGATTTCCTGAAGAATGCCTGTTGGTAGGGTAAAACTCATTATATAGCCAAGTGAAAACAACATGAGCAGCAATTCATGAACACAAAAAATGCATTGTTCTCCTTTGCTTTTGGGGTTGGGTTTGATTTAATTGCATGAACACATGGCAAGACATAGAATGTGGCAGGAAGGTCCACATTTTAAAATATATTATCCAGAGATAAGTATGCAAAACTTGGTGTTCAGACCTCAAAACAGTAATGGCAGTCAATAGTCTCCAAAATTATTTGGCATACTTCAGCACTTGCAGGGGAGAAAATCTACTGAGGCTTGTTTTCCAATTCTCCCATTCTCCTTTCCGAGTCTTCTGATCTTGATTTTAAAAGCTTGTACATAACATTACTTCTTTTTCCTCTCCACTTTCTGCTATCAAACAACAAAAAATCAGTGCCACCTTGCAAGCCACAGAAAAGTCTTACTCACCAAATACATATTTCAATGGGAATGCTTGTCTACAAAGAGTTCTCACAAGCGTTCAAGTCATGTCCCAAGTACCACAAGCTGCTCATCAAATCTGTTTATAATATCAGTGGTCTGTCTGTGTTCTTTCTTAACTTCACAGTTTATCACTTTTTAACTTCCTACCCCTGCCCTTTACACAATGATTTCAATGGCAGGAAACTGAAAACTTAAACTTTTTCTCTAAAATGTGAAAAGTGACCAGAAATTACCCAAGTGGGTAAGTTGCAATTTGCTTAGGGTGTTTAGAATGTTTACATCTTGACAAAAAAGCTCCTCATTACTTACTTGCTTTCATTTTTCTTTTAACTGATATTATTTATTCCTGCAAAACTGAATATAATAGGTAGAGAAAAGGACAAAATATCTCTTTAACCATTATCTTCAACCAGTAAGAAATGCAACAACTCAAGTGCTGTTTTGTTAATATTTTGTTTAAATAAATAGTTAAAGTTAAATAAAACATTTATTAAATACTGGATCACATTAAAAAAATACATATTTAGAAATATAAATGGTCACTATAACCTTATTTGATGCAAGAGCACTGACTAGTGTGAAGAAATCACCGGAGGTTTATATGTATACACTCAATAGAAGTATTTTACTATAAAAGCAAGGACCCCTGCTGGCATATGTAATTTAATGTGCAGCATGCCTCTCCTAATTCAATCAGGTCTCTACATCCCTTCTTTCATATTCTGCTTGTATTCTGTATGCTAAAGCCATCAAGATTTTCAGGATGAAATGAATGCTTGTATTAATCCAGCAATTTCCATTTAAAACACAGCATCGATTTGATTAATAAGGTTTGATGCTGAATAATTATACAGCAAATATGTAGGATACAGAAAAACCACAGATGTGACCATCAGCTAAATCCTTGTGGGAGAAAGGGGTCAAAGGGAAGCAATGGCCATGACTGAGGTGATAAATTTTTGGCTTTTCTCTTATGCAATTAACAAGCAGTGCTGCTATTAATTTGCCACCCTCAGAGTCATCACTGGTCAGATGTGTCAGGGTCAAGGGGCACAGGGGCAGAGCAGGGGTCAGCATCTCAGCAGCCCTGAAAAGAAATTAGAAAATGAAAGAAATCCAAATTAAATGGTAGAGCACGCTTTTAACAGTGTAGCAGGGGGTGGGGCATCCCTTTAACGTTAAGACTCCTGGTTAAGAATAATAAAAATGTTCTCTGCACATTAAATTCAAAGTAATCAATCTGAGGCACAGCACTTGAGCATCCAATAAAAGAAAATCAATGTGGTCTCTGCAAGAGAAGACAAACAATGCCAGCTTTTACTAAAGGGATTATAGGTTAACATTTATTCATTGTATTGTAATCTGATGTCAAGTGGTATAAAATCAAGCCAACAATCCATTACCACTGGTTATAGGCTAGGTGCTGATGTTATGCAAAATGACTTTTCATAGAACTTATTAAATCATTTCTGTGTTCTAGCTATAGAACAATTTAATACAATTTTGCTGAACTTCAATAAATTCTATTTCATTCTTGTACTGAGAAATGCCAAAAGACAAATATTTGTCATTTCAAAGCACAGTTTAAACTTTTGTATGGTTTCCTTGCTCTTCCTGTCATTAATTAATCAAATGGAATGTAGTTTGGTTTTGGTTAGTAACAGGCAAAAATAAAGCCTTAATTTGATAACTGACACCAGGTAGTAGTTCAACTTTCCAGTTTTGTCCTATTTACCTCCCATTAATGTTATTAATTTTCAGGTATAATAAATTGACTATTTTTTTAAGTCCATCTTTGAAAGATGTCTATACTGTTTAGAGATAATCGCTGTAATTTGTAATAAATCACTTTACAAGGAAGAGGGATTTCGTGTAAATGTCAGCTCTCAAAAGAAATCTTTGACAATGAAAGGCCAAATCCTGTTTCTAAGTAAAATCAATTGGAATTTGCCAGTGATGTTGATCAGGGTGAAAGAGGGCTCATATATCTGCCTTTAATAAGCCACAGTAAAAGAAGTAAAACCTTCTAAAGGATGTTATCATAAAAAAAGTATTTGTATGAATCAAAAGCATTCTCTGGGAGTTAATTCATAGGAATATAGGGGGTTTGGGTGTGTGGTTCAAAACCCAAATTTTTCGTATTGGTGGCTGGCTGTAGTAAAAACACTTAATCATATCAGTTGGGAAGAGGGTAAGTGGGTGCTCTTTTCAAGTCTCAGGAAGAGTCAGTATACTTGAATTTAACATAAAACAAAATAGTTAAAGGAGTTGTCAAAGTTAATGTTATTTTTGAAAGAGTCTGGTTTGCTGTTAGTGTTGGGTCACTTTTACGTATGAGGAAAAACATTACCACATGTTTGAAAATAGTACTGATATTCTGCAGATTGTATTGCAGCACAGCTCTCCACTACTTCAAAACACTTCAGAATTTAGACAGAGGTAGGAAGGGAAATTGGACATGACATTATTTTAATTATAAAAGCTAAGGCTGATTTTGCCACTCTTGACACAACAGAATATTTTAGCCAGGAAGATATCTTTCTTTTATTCACCTTCTTCTTTTATACTTAGCCTTGTGGTTCTAAAAGGAAATTAAAACTCTTAAGTTCTCAATGTCAAAATGTCAACCCTCTAGCAGTCCAATGAAGGCAGTGAAAACTCTGATTATTTATGCAATGGAAAATAAGAGTAAAACATTATTGTATGGATTTGGTAATACTGTTTAATGCAGTATTGCTCCTTCTCTTGTTTTGCTAATCATTGCATCATTTTACAAGTGGCTGCACAAACTCCTACCTCAGTTTCCCCTCTATAAAACAGCAAAACTTTCTCTTTTATTGTAACATTTTTCAGCTTTCTGCTGTGCAAAACCAGATGACTACTAAAGGAAGAAACCTGCTTTTAGGGACTGATGCTAAAAGGCTGTCCAAGTCTCAAAAATCAACTGTGTGTTGGGAGGACCAAAATTTTCATCTAGAATTTTTCTCCAGTCAAGTTTAGTCTAAAATATTTGGGAAAAGCCCATTATGATTTCCTTCTATTGCTTTGCTATAAAGGTGATGCAAGCTGTAGCCTTGAATCTTCTCCAATGTCCATGAATTTTTAGACCTGTCACATTTTCTCAAGCTTCCTTGCTTTCTTCTGTGCTGTCTGCAATGCTTTGTCTTTTCTGCCCATGGCTGCCTTGCTTGAGGGCCATTTCTGTGACATCCAAAGCATCAGTGGTAAGGAGAAAGCTGTGCTGCAGAATTGATAACTCACTCCCATTCACAGCCATTTTCACGGTGTCACCATCTTTGCCATGGAAACTGCTCCAAACTTAAAAGCCTAGCCATTAGAATTCAAATTTAAAATGCTACAGTAAAGCACGTAGCCTGCACACCCTCTACCACTATGAGGTTCTAGTGCTTTTCCCCTCTCTGAACAGAGAATCATAATGGAGGAGATCCAAAATACATGAAAAAAAGTATGAAAACAAGACAATGGCCAGACACAAGAAGCTAAAATTAGAATAAAATATCCTCCTGATAGAAAATACTCTGGTTTTCAGTTTCTGAATGCTATATGCTAAAGTTTTTTTTTTTAAAGAGGGGTACTAGTTTGGCCTGAAGAAGGACATCATAGACTCTATGGCATTGAAAAGCCTCCTGTTTCTGCATTTTTGAGCTGAGGCCTGTAATAGGTCTGTAGAAGGTTTCTGTATCATTTTAGCAGACAGTGGGGTTTAGATATATATAAGGAGCTAAAGGTGATAGAATACAATGGACTGAGCATCTTGTTATTGTGCCTGCTGTTCTGAGGCTTCAACTCATTATTGCAACAGACAAAAACAACACAGCAGCCACACAGGACATGATTTGACTTCTCAAAAGTCTACTCTTAAGATGCAGAGTGAAGACAAATATTGTTTGGTTCTTCTGATTCTGTTATGTGTTTGCTACACCTCCAACTAAGGGAACCTCAAGATACACCAAAATGTCTCTTTAGTTGAAGGCAGACAGTGCTCCAAGCCTGACTCTAAGGGGTTTTTCCAGATACCACATTTCACATTCAAATTGCCATTAGAGCTCTGTTCTCCCTCGAGGCCTACAGTCAACTTTTTTGTCAACCCTCTACTGGGGTTAAAAGCCACCATGGTATTGTGTCCATCCTGCGTACTAAACAGAGTTAAAAAAATAAAAGGCAGATCAGCTCTCTGTCCAAGAAAAATTGCATCTTTTTAAAAAAAGGTTTTTTTAACACAAGTTATTTGCCATGGTGATAAATGCAATATCTAACTGGTCTAGTTGGAATTCCCTTGATGTAAACTGGAAATGCACAGGAAATGTTCCACTGTTCTCACTCTAAATTAACCATAAAATTCAGCACTAACAAAAGCAGCCTCTACCTGCACCTAATGCCAGCAAATGCTTTTAGGAAGTGCAAAATTGGAAATGAAGGGGTTTATTTTTTCCTTTAGGGTAATCTAAACATAACATTTCCATGAGTAACTTGAATGTTTGGCTGGGTATTAGCCACCAAACTTTGATCATGACAACACAGCATCTCTGCAGTCCTTCCATGTGAACTACCTGTAGGCTGTTGACCAGAATAGGGTCTTTGATCCTTGTGCACACATTACAGAGAATACCTGTTAAAGCTTAGTGGCAGTTGTGCTATAAAGCTCAACACAGAATTTTTGTCATATGGGAGTCTTTGCATAAAGCAACATTTTTGACCCAAAACCTTCATCAGTACTGTGGGCACTCATGCTTTCAATTCCAAATTTCACATCTTAGAGCAACCTGCCAGCAGTGGGTATAGAAAATATATTGGCTCTGGAGAAAGGAGGGGTGTTTGCAAAATTCTCAGTCCCCTCAAAACAGAGCCCCACAATCTTCCTAAGCTCTCAAAGCTCTCATGTGCAGACCTGGTATGGCAAAAATGAACTTCATACAATGAACACATGTGAGAGCTCTGCCTTGCTCTAGAAGTGGCGATCATCCATCAGCCTTTGAAAAGATCAGTCAATTTGATCTATCTCAAAAGGAACATCTGAGTAAAGAAAGCTTCAATTTGCATTGAATTCCTTGAATCTGCCCACTTGAAAATAATCTTTCCATATATAAACCCATACTCCTGTGGCTGCAAATGGTAATGGTGAAAAAATTTTCTCAAAAACTGTTTGAGGAAGACCTAAAATGTTTTGTCTGAAATAAAATGAACATATTATTAATTGTGAAGGCCTATTGACATGTCACAGAAAAGCTTTGTCCCCACAGGTCAGTAGAGATTTCTGAAAACTCTTATGATGAGACATTTAACCTACCTGACAGAGGTTTTAATCAAAATGCTGAGAGAAATCAGACATGTTTAACCATAAATTAGATAGATAACTGCTCAGAAATTATTTCCTAGTGCCAAAGAAAATTTCCTACATAGACAGTGTAGGAAGTAGGAAATAGGAAATATGTTTGTCAGCAGCCAGTAATTTATGGTGGTTTCTCTTTAAAAAGTCAAACCATTTTACTGGTATGCAGAAATTTTCAGTTTATTAGAAGAATGTTTTTCTATCTGCGGCACCCCAAATTATTTCCCCATTCTTTGGTTATGTAGAGTATTAGAAGACAAACCCAAGTTATTAAGGTATCTGTTATAACAAAATGCGATAAATACACAGAGCCCTCATCCCAGCCTAACAGTAACAGCAGTTTCTAGTTTGCGTCACAAGTTTTTCATATGGCTACTAAACACCTCATTAAACATAAGTTTCAAAGGAAAAGGAAAATATCTACCTTAAATGCCACATGGATGGTGGTTAACAGAATTGATTGGCCAAGGAATTCAGTGAACAGTGTCCCTCTAAAGGAAATATCCTGTATGCACTCACATCTAGAAGCTGAGTTAATTAAATTATGAGTGTTGTCTACTTTAACCCCCTCATAAATTTGTATTACAAGCTCTTCTTTGAGATAAGGCTGCTTGATCTTGTCTCAAAGCTAAAAGCTAAAAGAGTATCCATTTTAATATTTCCTCTAATATTTGAAATGTTTGGGTCTCAAGGAAGGTATCCAGAAAAGAAATCAATATCAGAAACATATGTTTTTGCATCATTCAAAAAAAAAACCATAAATAATTTAATTATATGTTTGTTGGATATATTGGCATTCCTTTATAATGAGATGGAAAAGTAGATGTAGGTTACGGCCCTTATTGAATTTGGTCATCCTCCTCCAAGAGGCTTTGTATACTGCAGACAGTCTGCTTCAGAAAGCAAACCCCAATTAAGATTATATTTTGGAACCTGCTGAGAGAAAGGAATGTTTTCTGTAGGCCACCATATTTGCAATCCCATGCTAAAACACCAATGAAGTGATAGCCTCTGAAAAAAAAAATGCTTCAGATCAGCCAGCACAAAAGTGTTTTCCCTAGATGCATATTTGCAGAGATCTCTTGTCCTCTCTCTGTTTACCCTTTAGTCCTCTCTCTCCAAGTCTTTCACAGTTTTAGGAGAAGAGGCTCCTCAGTCTGGGAAGTGTTTACTCCTTTTTTCTTTATTATATCTTTTTCCAGTTGCTCTTCTAGCCATTGCCATGATATTTTGTTTCAACTTCATTTACTTATCGCAAAAAAATCTTGATAGGTTTTTCTGGCAAGTAAGAATTATTAATAATAGGCTCCTGTCATATTAAAAAGTCAGAAAAATGACTGAAATGGAATGTAAAACTTCATGTTGACTTTCTTATGTCTATTGGTTTCTTTCAGAAGCTTCAGATCTTCAGCTAGAGTAGTGGGGGGTGTTGCTCTTTATTTGATTTTGGTTTTTTTAAAGAAAGATTAATTTGCACAAGAGGCTCACAGCTTTAAATGTAGGAAGATTTTTTATTACCATTTATCTGCCTGAAAATAAATCCTATAATGAGAGACCCAGAGTATTCTTAAAAAAAATAAAAAGCATTTAATGAACAGCATAGTCAGTTTTGAAAAACCTATTGAACTTTTAGTCATATTCTAAAATTATTATAAAATTAAATTATTATAGGTATTTATTTGTCCATTCTTTTATAACGCGTTGATTTTGTCAAGCCAAGCAGCCCTGAAAGGATCACTTGAATCTATCGGACTGATAGAGAGTGGTGTGAATCAAGATACAGGAAGCTATCCACATTTCATTAGCCATGTTCTTTAATGTAATGTAAATCTTTGGGTAATTAGCCAAATATGACAGAGTACCCTGTAGTTCCAGAAAAAGTCAGGAAAATTTTGGCCAAACACTGGATAAAATGGCACATTTTCCTCACCAACTTTGTGGAGGTTTTTATTCTTCTAATTCACAGTGTGCACTGCAGGATACACTAGTTTATATAGAGACATGCATTATAATTTAAAACTAAAACAGCATTAAAACACCAGAAATATTTGTCTGAAGTCAGTAAACAGTGGAATAAAAATAAGAAAATGCAACTGGGTGTTAAAGATTATATTTCAGCCCCAGAGTTGCAGCAACTGCAAATGTTCATTCCTTGGAGTCTCATGAGATAAAAGGGAGATATATAAAAACAGTAACACTCCTGCTCCTTCTGTCATCACCTCAATGTGGCAGGTGCCACCCCAAAATTGTTTCAGCAGGAGCATCCACCTGATGTGGCATTCCACAACAAACACAACTGCTACTCCCAACTTCCTTTCCTCCCTCCCAGCTCCACGTAGGCAGGATTGCTATGTGAACTTGAGTGGCCACATGTGATCTGTGGAATCAGCCCCTGGGCTGGAGGGGTAAAGAATTACAACATGAGAACAGAATCATCTAGACATAATGGAAGCACAATTTTATTTTAAATAATAGGATTAAATACTTCTAATTTTTTCATCCTTAGTGGTAAAACTGATCATATAAATTTCTTTCAAGTTTTATATATATCCACCCAACAATAATGAATGCCACTATATCTATATTAAAAACATATTAAAAATTACTACAATTGTCATTCCAATGATCTTGGAACACTTAACACTCAACAATTTTTAAAAAGGAAATGAAAGAGTATACTAAAGGTGGATAATAACACAGAAGCACAATCACATTCTGCTTTGTAATGGGGAAGTATTTTTGTTTTTTTAGATTTTAAGGAGTATAAAGCTTCCTTCTTTATCTTGTATGAGACCAGACAGACCAAATTAATATAGTAATATTGTAATATAAAGGCACCATATGCCAGGTTTCCAGAATGTATCATTACAACAACAAGATATATGTTATTGCAGAAGTACTAGTCCACCCTAAATATGCCATTATAACCAATACAGGAAACATAAAATAAAAAAAATACAGATAATGAAGAGACCTGTAACTTTTTCACCACATCAGATATCTAGACATGAAAAGGTCAAGTTAAACTCCACTCTACAGTAGTATTAATATTAGGGCTTTGTAAGCAGTGATATATATGATCATGTAGATGAAACAATGTTTACCCCACCCCTGAAAAGGGCTCATAAAATAGCATTGACACCACTTGTACCTGGAACACATTATGTCTGTTCCTGTTGCATGACTTTTTAGGACTAGAGGGTTGATTTTGGTAACCTTAAATCCATAAGAAAGACTAGTTTTATCATACCTTTTACAAACATTAGACTCCATCTATCAGAGCTTTGAAAGCTTATTTATAATGGTCCCACCTACAGCTACTAACCCCCACTTCTTACCCAGGACATAATTAAACTACTCCAGATCCTCATTAACCTGTTCCTTTGATCTCTGCAGTGATGATATGCAAAGCCATCTTATAAGGCCTCATCTCTTGCTATTGGTTGGGATTTTTGATAACTGTATGCAGAGTTCTGAAGAAGCAAAATCTATTGAAGATTTTCTCAATCTATGGAGAAATCCAGCTCAAAAGACCAATTTTTAAAAATCCACATTATCAAGTGAAGTGCCTTCATTAGAGTCCAAGGCCTAAAAGAAAATACTAGTCCAGGGAAATGCTGAAGGTCTGTGAGTGACCTTTCTTTGGTTTTAATCACTGAAACTCCCGACAGCTTAATAAGTTGAAGGTGCTAGATCATAGTCTAACTTAATAAGGGCCCACAGCAGAGTCTTGGCCACCTTTGATTGCTCCCATAAGTCTTAGCACATCTGGTACTCTGTCCTTGGGTGAGAAATGTTTTCCATAACTTTCCCTATGTTCACTACCCTGCATGTGAATTACTTTTATTAATCAAAAATGATACAGCACTGTATCATTTAACTATAATGCCATTAAGTATAATGTCATTTAAGTATAAACTTTTGCAGTTTTATGTCACCATCCAACTGAGAGAGATGATTGTTTTCTCCATAATAGAATTTAAAAAGGTTTATCACAGGAATTTCCTTAGCTTTTTCCTTCATCGTTTGTTTTGTTGAGAATCACATGGGTCAACCTAACCTTCAGCTGTGACACAAGATTAAAGGACTGAAGACTGTAATATATTGGATAGGAATCATCTGTAATCTACTTTTGTTCTTTTTCAAAAAATAACAACACACAGGGGTAAGCACAGATTTGGCTAGTAAGCTAGGTTTCAAGTAAACAGTAAGCCAAAACCCATGCTAACTTAACTGGAAAAGTATTTATTTTTTGTATACATAGTTTAGCTATAATGTAAATTAATATAATTTGTGAATTTGTACATAGGAATTGTGGCAAAAATGAAAAAATATCATCATCTTGAAATGACTGTTATATATAAGTTTTTGACTCTACTACACATACGTGTATCCAGACATGTGTAAGAGAATAATAATGATTACAAAAAATCAGAAACCACTATGCCAAAATCTTGTTGTTCCTGCCAGGTCTCATTTTACAACTTCCCATATTTGAATATATGTCTATTTGTTTTCTTTCTATTTTCTTCAGATTCTTTTCTACTGACAGCTGTAGGACATCTCAGCAACTTCTGTCTGGGCTGAAAAAAAACAATTTAAGTGGTATCAGTGATCCTTTTTCTTTCCATCTTCCTTCTAGAATAAGCATTCTGAGTAGGTTTTGGTTTTCATATACTTTGGATTGCTGTTATTCTTTAATACACAATGTAACATTTATCTTGGAAAAATCAAGACAATGCAATACATCATGCCATGGAAGTATAGGCTGGTGACATTTGCAAAGATCCTTGCACTAATTTTGTAGGATTTGATTCCACAGTTTTATACCAACCCTCGAGAAAGGATTTGCACATAGATAGCTTAGCAGATTTTTGGAGTTCTGTACACATAAGGGAAAAGTGCGTTCATCTGAAGGATTAGAAAATTAGTAAATGCACATGACTTCACTTATCTTTTTAATATTTTGTGCAATACCGTGTCTCAAAACTGGATTGCTGAACAATTAAAGAAATTTTGCTGCTTTTAGAAGGGACTTAAAAGGTTGTGCTTCTACAAGGATGCAAGGTGTCAAAACTTGTTTGGGAAAATGAGTACTCTGATTTCAGTTTCTGTGTGGCATTCTTAGTGCTTTCTGTAAGGAAGAAATGGTAAAATAAGGATTAGTCTTTCCTTAAATTTTTTAATTAGTGTAGAAAAATCATTTACAAATTATAAAATTATTTACAAATATCTGATCTGAGAATAGTGGAATATAAAATTCAGAGGATCTGTTTTACTTTAAGAGGAACAGTTACAGAATAACTGTTTTTAATTGATCTTATTGTGATCTAGGTAGATTCCACGTGTGCTGTTTTAAGATACTCTCTTTCTAAGAATTTTTTGAAAAGACAGAAAAAAGTACTACTCAATACATTTTGAAAAAACCCTAGACTTTGTCATTAAATAAGTGCTCATGTGAGTAGTCACAACCTTCTAAAGGGCTTCTCACTCATTATCGACATCCCCATGAGACAAAGATTCTGCTGTAATAGTAGCAGAATCATACTGGGTCTGACCCATTGTCCATTTAAAAGTGGCCAGAAGAAATGTCCAGGGGTGAGAAAGAAGAGAGAAAATTTGTGTTAGTTATTTTAGTACTCTCCTAGTCTTCACTTATTTTCAACTCAGAGAATTCCCAAATTTGAATGGGTTTTTAATGCAAATGCTGTGTACGTTCTCCACAGTCCTCAATAGATTCCTTTCCTATGAAATTATTCAGTGTAACTCAGCCCACCTATAGTTACAGATTCCCTTATGTTATCTCGTAAAAATAAGCTTTTTTCCAGCCATAACTTCTGGACTGACTTTCACTTCTTTGATGCCTACTTTTCCACATTAGAAGAGGTAGTGAATAATTAGCTTGTAGTCAGCCTCAGAATGCCACTCGTGGCTTTTGAAACTCTACCAAAGCTCTCCCAACTCATGTTCTCTCTTTTCCACAGTTCTATGTGATTATATCTCATATGGAGTTTGTGAATCTTCAATGCATCATCCACAAAGATTCTCCAAATGCTTTTTTGGGTCCCTCTAGATCTTCTACATGACAAAATAAGGCCAAGGCAAGGAGAAGGTATCATATGGGAATTTTTCGTATCACATCGGGAGTTTCCCTTTTCTGTTTGCTCTTAAGTCTTTCCCAGCTGAAGTAGTTAGCTGGCCATGCTAAATTCAACCAGCTCAACTCAATTTTCAAACGAAAAACTCATTGAACATTGCAATCTTTTCTTCTTATAGCAGGTTGCATTAAGAGGTAAGGAAAATAGGCAGTTTTCTCAGACTCTGGAAAAGGTATTACACTAGTTTCAAGTTTCAAACTTCTTTTGCTGGGTCCAGACATCAGACAATTACAGGTACACCCTGTTTTGGCTGATCCAGCAGCTTTCACAACAAAAAAAAAAAAACAATTTCTTTTGTTATTGGATGTTACACTGCAAGATATCTCTGCAAGATCCACTCTTTGTATGAAGGATTTTTCTGACAAGTTCAGCCTTGTGAATTACATCAATACTATAATTTTAAATGCAGGCTTTTTATTTTCTTATCCTACTAAAAATGAGCAAGGTGAAAACCCAGTAGACATTAGTCCTGATCATTAAATTTTTAATCATTAGCTTACAGTGCAATTATTCTTATAGTTGGTTGACTGATTTTCTTTCTGGTTTTTTATTCATGTCTGTCACCATTAGAAAATTCGTAGCTCCTCCAGACTGAAGTTTCTGAAGTCTATAATAAAGATAAGAACCTTTTAAAAAATATTAAAAATTACTTCAGTGTTAGTTTAACTAAATATTTCCTGAGGCTCCTATGAGCATACTCTGTGCAATTCAGCAAAAGGCTTTGAAAGGATATAAATTAAATAATATTTGCAATCAAGAGATGAACTGAAACTGGCTTCCAACCACAAGCTTTGACTCATATTCAATGGACATTTAGTTTCTTTTTCCAATTTAACCCAGCCAAATTTGAAGGATACAACAGAGGCATCTAATTAAAATCATAAATGCTTTAGGTTCTCTTAGGCTCGTGAGCAGTGAGAGAGGGACATCTGGGAGACAATTCCAGGTTTTAAATACAGGTTTATTTGTTCTTTGACATGTGTGTCTCTTTCTCCATTGATTAGTTGGGAAGAAGAGAATAATGTCAATTCTAATTAAATGCCTTTCTTACATGCCTAAAATTAGCTAAGATGGATCCAGACGTCTTTGCCTTAACTTCCTTTTGTAAAACAAGTTTAAATCATACTTCTCTGAAGAATAAGTAGCACCAGGCATGACTGTAATATAGATTTTAGTGAACTTTGTACTGTCAGTTATTATCAATAGCAGTATCAACAGCAGATTCACGTATCATAAAACTATCTTTTCTCAAAAAAGCTGAGTCACTAAGATTTGAAAAAGTTTTAATGATCTATTTGTGTCTAATCAGGAGTCAAACCTGTCCAAGAGTTTGAGGCAAGATCATCTCATGAAGCTCCTTAGAAACATCAAGCGATGTTACAGCTAAAGAGAGATTTGAAGAACTCAAAAGTTTATACTAAATTCCTCTTTACTCAAATCTCCCCCATTGCACAGCTTAGCCAGACCAGAAAAACCTCCCCACTGAGAAAGCATCCATTTTTTTCACATTTACCATTCCTGTATTTCTCAGAGAACCCTTACCCACATAACACATCCTGCTACTAATGCATACCACCTACTCATTGCTGAACCCTCTCACAATGGTGGTCTTTCCAGATTCGGGGAAATAGGAGTGCATATGAGCAAGAGAGAGCTCAAGTTAACTCCTCCTACATCCTGCACTGTTTAGTTCAAAAAATTGTCTCTCTCCTCTCTCTTTCTCTCCTTCTGCTCTCTATTAGCAGCTACAAGAGTAATACTATCTTTTTTTTAAGTCAGGGGAGTTAGGTTGGAGGATCTCCCCCATGCAGCTGCAGATATGAGACAGGTTTTAGCAGCTGAAGTACAAAAGAGGGAAAAAAAAGCTGTTTAAAAGAATATCATCTGGCTTTTTGCCCTACAAGAACTTTCCTTCTTTTTTTGGAGTGTTCAAGGCTGTCTTCCTTTTGCTCTTCTGGGTTTAATAAAACCTTTTGTACCCCTTCCACTCTCTCTCCCCCAGGTGGTCTACATGGCTTCTGATTGAGGTCAGCTGCAAGAGATGTAATGTCCTGAGTACAGTGCAGCAGCCTTAATCCTGATGTTAGAGTTACAACCCCTGTAGGCTGGAAACATGATTGTTTTCCTGGCTGGCTGACCTCAACCAAGAGTTGTTCTGGTCAGCCAGCATGAGCCCACCTACCAAATGCATTAGAGGAATGCTCTGCACATCTTTTTTGAGCAGAAACAGTTCTGTTTATGTAAGTGAGAGGGCAATATTGGTTGGGTGATGCCGGTGGGCAGGGCAAGATCACCAGTCTCCTGCAAGGATCAGGACAGAGCTTGGGTCTCCCAAACAGATGGGGGCTCCAGGATCCAGAAGGGCTCTGTGAGCTGCAGTCTGAGGGCAGAGAAATTGCTGCACAGAGCCCTGAGGCAGCTGAAGGAGATAGGGAAGGAAACTGCAGCTCTAAAAGTAGCGGATTTATTTATTCATCCCTCCTGCAGCCCATCTGACAAATAAATAGCTTTGTCCTTGA
Organism: Taeniopygia guttata; assembly: GCF_048771995.1. Classification (NCBI taxonomy): domain Eukaryota; kingdom Metazoa; phylum Chordata; class Aves; order Passeriformes; family Estrildidae; genus Taeniopygia; species Taeniopygia guttata. The sequence goes on along the minus strand of NC_133063.1, from coordinate 19,328,750 downwards.
TTACATGTATAGACATCCAGTCCGCTGCAGATACAGCTCTTCTGTGCCCCTAGTAGACTGGACTAAATATTTCCTTAACTCACAAAATGGCAAAGATTATCTGTTTCAAATCTAATCAACCATTTAGAAATCTGTTCTTCTCTTTTATTGGTGAAGAGTCAGATTGAAGGATGAAGTAGCTGACCTTCCTTTCAGGTTCGCATTGGCCCTTGAGACCAGAAACACACAGTGTATATGAGCTTGGAATCAGGACAACCTCCCTGCTTAAGGCATGTGTTTTCTGCAGTTGATGCACAGGGACAAGATAATGCTCTACAGTGCAATTCAACATCCTCCAAACTTCCTTCTTAGTTAACAATGGAAAGTCAAGCCATGCAACTGTTTCAGTCTAAGAGAACTAAACATGAAGGCATTCATCAGCTGCATGACAGACACACCGAACTCTGAGTTCCTTGGCAATGTGCGCTGATGAGTAGAAAATTTTATATACTTCATGCCCCTCTCATCTTACCCATGAAATATGTATGTATAACAGAAAGAAAAAGAAAATCATAGATTGGATTGTTTGCAGAGGTACCAAGGATGTATCATAGTGGTTCTCAGCTGAGTCAACAGCTCAGCACACCCCTCCGATGGAAGTGCTTATTTTCTTTGTCAGCCACAGGTAAGGTGCAGGATTCAGAAAAGGGAAATTAACTTCATACAACCCAATATTGTCAGGCAGAGTGAAAAAAAGTGACAGTCCAGGTCGGGAGAAACATCACTGTGGTGTTTCTCGTGGACTTTTGCAGGGTTTTGCCAACACCATGGCCTAAATCTTGTACTACAAAGCATGAAACTGATGTGGGGGTATGAAAGAGAAAAGGGGAAGAAAGAGTACTTCCCCATCACATGTCTGACTGTGGGAAGAAGAAGACAGATCTCTCCTTTTTTTTTTTTTTTTTTTTTTTTTTTTTTTGTTGCCTTACTACAGGCGCATGACTTGGTAGACAGCATCACTCACCCTAAAAGAGCTGCTCCTGGGAGCACTCACACCTTCATGGTACACGTGCACATTTCACAGTATATTTTCAATATTAGATTTAAAAGCAAACTTAGAGACAGAAGTGTTCCAACTTCTAGCTGACAGGCACTTTCCCCAACAAAACCCTTTCTGCATCCACATGCCAGTTTACCAACTGGTTTACAAAGTGCATATCACCAGAAACAGCTCTTATTCCTTTATGCAGTATCTATCCTGGCTAACTGTGGGATACCAAGATGCAGGACAGCAAGACTGCAATCATAAAGTCATCCAGTTGATGGGTGAATTGTCCCTTTTCTCACCTGCTTATTGCTATGCTTTTCTTAAACATATATTTCCCAAATGCAGCAGCTGCTTCCTGGTGCCTCCATGAATATATGGATAAGAATTCTTGCAGAGAAACATCTTCCAGTTTACTTGCAACAGCTACCTAGGACTTACTAGCATTCCCCATTTTTAAGACACTAAAATTGTGAAATGCTCTCCAGCTTAAAGTCACAGATTTAAATGGTTTTTAAAGTCAGTGATTTAGTTTGAGTATTAACCTCAGAGCTGGACTTACTCAGCAGTTTTTCCCCCTAGGCTTCAGCATGCCAGGAAATCCAGCCCATGATAAATATACATAACTCTAGCTCATTATTGCTCAGATTTTGATGTGTCTGCTGTTCAGTTGTCGACTCCACATACATCAAAACCTGATATTTAATTAGCACTGGCACTGATTTAACTTGGGATAGTTAATATAGTTTGAAAGATTGTAAGTCATATAATATTTAAGCAGTAAAACACCACAGCTACTTTGATCAGTAGTAAATACTGTATATTTTTGTATGGGATGTGAAAGATCAAGATTTGCGCTGTAATTCTGAGGTTTTGAGTGCAATGTCTAAAATGTTGCAAAAGGTGATGTAGCACTTGTGGGTGCTAAACTGTGAGGAAAAGTTTGGGGGAAGGGGGATATGCAGAGAAAGCTCACAATGAACTGTTAAGACTCCATATTTCTTACCTATTACTCCAAATTGCTACTGCAATACCTCCTCGGTTGAACTAGCAAGCTCATTGACATGCTTGTGGCAACCATGCAGAAAAAGAAAAACTGACCTGCTGTCAGATGAGGAGACTTCCAGCACCACAGCTTATATAAAGAGTGGATATTTGCTATTTAGTGCGTCCCCTTATTCTCTGGCAGAAAAGCCAGAGGAAGTGCAATTCTCAGTGACTAGCATTTCCAGAGCTGCACTCCCAGTTATGAAAATTACTTTTCCTGTGGCCTTTAGGTAAAGCACCCTCCCCTGCATTTTGGCTTCAATATGTTTCAGAAGTGCTAAAAATGGCAACTTCACAAAGACATTCATTTGGAAGCTGGAAAGCACTTTTCACATAGAATTTTTATTTTCTTTTAGTGTCTCCAGTAACCTGCTACTCTACACCATTTCCCTAAGGAATCATTCTATTCAATGTTACTGAAAGAAAGGAGAGAGAGAGATCAATACTAGACTGAATTTTCATATCATCTGTACACAAGGATATTTGGGGTGGAGATTAGCATAGTGAAAGATGTCACTGAGTTTTGTTACTTCCTATTGATGTATTCATGTGAGAGGTACAGTCAAATGTGAAGTCACCATTTAACTTGACTCTAACAAAACAAAACAGACAAGCAAATCAAACAAACAAGCAAAGCCGAACAGCCACTAGAAAACCCCAAACCAACCTAACAACCCAGCTCAAAAGATCTTACAGTCTATGTAACTTTGGACAGCACTGAAATATAAGCATTTTCTGGAAAACTGTATTTCCTAGGCCTGCTTTCAGATAAAGATTATCTGAAGAGTAGCCTGTGAATCTGTATTAATGTTCAATCTGTCCCAAGTGATCACTAAACATAAAAATATATACCTTATGTGCAAACTGTTGCAGTGGGACTCAGCCAGTCTTTGTGAGGACAGTAAAGAAGACTTTTGTCCACAAGGGGCACACTATAAGGAATGTCAGGAGACAATTTGAATACCATATTTGTTCTGGATTAAAGAAAAATCAAAACCACTATGCTGTGCTTTCAAATGAGCCCTTTGAAGCCCAGCTTTTAATCTTGTGGTGTTTTGAGTGCAAACCTGAGGTATGTTTAGACTTGTCAATTCAGTCAAGTGTTTTGTAAGACAGAGTATTTGGACTTTTCTACTGCTGGCTTTGGATTTTTCTGTAGAGTCCCTGCTAATTCTGTAAGTGTTTCATAATCAGCATTAATCAGCTCTTTAATAGTAAATGAACAGATGTATGGAACCATTTCACAATTCATTTTGAGCAAGCTTCCTGTGAGATCCGCCTTGAATTTGTGAGCTCCTGATAAAGGAAGAGGCAGTGGTCATCTTCTCTATAGATATTGCAAAGTCCTGATATGTATTTTTGAGGGTACTAATTAATATATTTTGGAAGATTGTAAGAATAAATAAAGAATAAAGAATAAAGAATAAAGAATAAAGAATAAAGAATAAAGAATAAAGAATAAAGAATAAAGAATAAAGAATAAAGAATAAAGAATAAAGAATAAAGAATAAAGAATAAAGAAAGAAATTCCTTTAATTTTGATGTTTGCTATTATCTTTATCTTATTGAAAACTGTCTTGTAAGGATTTCTTTTATTTTTACTTAATATTATCTTTCCAAACATATCTCTTTGTAGGAAACTCAAGATAAGTGAGATATCAGTCAACATGAAGAAGGAAAGAAATTGAGAAACCATGAAGACATGCACGTTCACTATGCCAGTGGTATTGAACAAGTCCATCACTTTCAGTGGAGTGTCTTGCATCCTCAAGTTCTCATTCCTCTTTTGTAGTGGGATTTTTTTTTCCACACATGGTGAAAATATTAATCTTTTTCTAGATATTCTTTCTGAATTTGTTATTTAAATAAACTTCCCTCTCTATCTCTAAACATCAAAGACGTAAGTCTTCCTTTTAATGTTTTCCTTCTGCAAGAGAATTGATGCAGCATCCCATGAACACTCTTGCTATCTCACTGACTTCTTTCAGATGAGATTATTTTTTTCAGCTGAGATTATTTTCTAATCCTGTGTGAGAATATGTCAGAATTTGTTTTCTGTTGGAAGCAGCAAAAATTAGCATCTGTCTTACAATGTCATATGAGTAGGAAGTGGATTCAAAATCTGCCGTTTGTCAGCTAGCAGTTTAGGGAAACTTAGGCTTCCTCTTTTGTAGTGTACCACTGACAAAACTTTCTGGTGATGTAAAATATCTTCAAGAGTTCAATACCTCCCGAGAAGCTCTGGAGCTCATACCCCTGCTTCTCTAAGATAGTAGCATGTTCTGTATACCAAGATAATATTAGCTGTCCAGACTGAATCAAGGTGGACTTTCTTATGAGAGAGATTCTTAACTACTGGTTAGAAACTGCCAGTATAGAAATTGGATTAAACTGGAATGTGACTTGAAACAAAGATTAAACAGATTCATAATTAATTTGTAACTGTTTGGTGTTATTATTGAGAATTTGTGGAACAAAGTCGTTGATGTAGGCATAGTAAACTAGGGAGGGAAAAACCCAGAAGATGTCTATAGTTCGAGTAGCCATTTTTTATTGTCATTTATAGAGGTAGACTATGAGCAAAAAGAGTATAATTCTGCTCCATTAAATTATGAGCCAAGTCTCTACAAACCAAATTGCAATGAACTATATTTCCTCTTTTAGACTGCCTTATTTATAAATGACAGAATCACAGAATGGTTGAGATGAGGAGGGATCATCTGGTCCAATCCACTCTGCTCAAGTGTGGATACCTACAACCAATTTCCCAGGATCTTCTCCAGCAAGGTTTTGAGTATCTCAAATTATAAACACTCTACAACATCTCTGGGCAAGCTAGTCTAGGGTAGGGGTACCACCACCCCAATATTTCAGATGGATTATCATATGTTTTAATTTTTATATACCTCTTCTTGTCCTGATTATGATAGATTTTTGAGAAGGCCTAATTCACAGGAAGCATTTATCATTTTCTTAAATAGCCTTGTACAAGAGAATATTCTCTAAATGGTTGACACAAAATGCTTGATTTTGTAGAATTCTGTTAGCAAATATGTGCTGTTGTTAAACTAAAAGAAGGAGAAGTTTGACCAGTTTAAATGCATGCAAGATCTCTCTCTTAGCAGTATAATTCACATGCTGCTGTCCTTTTTGTTCTTATGGGTAAATGAACAACAAAAAAAGGAAGTTTATTTTCTATCAGTATGTTCTTTGCAGAGGAATTGAAGACTAAAATGTTTGCAGTAGATCATAAACTAAGTTTGCATAAGTATCACAAGAGAAAATATTTCTATAATACTATGTTGGTTGTAGGCTTAAACACACTGCTGTCAAGTACAAGCGAATGTCATCATTTATGTTTGAATTGTAACATAAATATTTCATTGTATTTACATCCCTCTTGTGAATCTCAAGGGTACTCAAGTCATGAGGACTGATTCTTTTTTTTTTAATGCCCTTAACATCCTAGTTTCTCTCTGATGCATAGTATTTAAAGATGACAAAAAATGTCCCTGTTATAGGGAAGCTCTGTATTTCTTATTCAAGTAGGACATTCTGAAACATAAGGAGAAAGTAAAAACAAGAGGTGATGGGAAAAATGACAAGAAGACAAAACAAGAAAGCAAGTTAGAGGCATAGTAAGTGAAAATGCAATTGCAAAGGAAATGCAAAAATAATCAACTTTCAAAATCCAGGCTATAATGTTATCTTAGGCTTATGTTAGGACATAAATTAATTCATACCTTCTTGTGATTTGTGGTGTCACAGTTAAAGCCTTAAATAGCATTAAATCCTTACAACTCTAAGTTGCACAGCATTTTTTTTCTGTGTGCTGTATGTAACATCTCCATAAATAGTCCTGTATTCCAGGCACAGGCACAAATATGACTTTAAAATTTATAAAATATTGTATAAGAGTGGCGACGTACTGAGCAAGTGAAAAGTAAAAATACATGATCTGAATGAAGATCAGGTGGGGATCAAACACCTTTACAGTATACTATAAGCATTAGCTTTATCAAGAGACATTTTGTAACAGCAAGGTGCATTTGCAGAAATTACAATTTTCCTAACTATTCTGGTGATTTATTTTTAAGTATTGAAGAACAAAGTATTTGTAGGGTCAGCCAGAAGTCATAATTGAAGGGAAATATGTGTGATCACACAGAGATTAAAGAGGAAATACATTCAGTTCATCCAAACATTACAATAATAGGATTAGAAAATAATAGGATTATAAATACTAAACCTTTGAGGATAAATTCTACCGTTGAGGAGATCTGTGACTGGGTCTCTTGATTGTCTGCAGATCTTTTTACACCAGTAGAAAAGCAGGAATTGTTTGGAGTACTTTCTGAACCAAATTGAGTGTTGTTTCAAATGTGATTTTTTTACTACCTCTGACGTATGTTGTAACCTTTTCAAAGCCCTTTACAGACGTATTTTTTCTATAATTCTATGATAGATTAAGTGTGAATTATTATTGTAAGTAGCTTGGTCCATCATGCCATACACAGCAAGCAGAGTGAGATATAAAAAATCTTCTATTTAACTTTTTTAAAAGAGCAAAGACCAGGGTCAAAATACAAATACAGTTGTTCCATGATGGTTTATTTCACAGAAGCAATGCAGATGTTCTCTGTTTTTTACTCTGTGTTCTCTTAGACAAAACTATATTTTGTATATGATTCTGTTTTATACTGGTTTTGAATAGTAGCATTATATATATATATATATATATATATATATATATATATATATATATATATATAGTATTTCCACTAGCTATAGTGTCAACTTTAGTCAGGATTTTAATTTCCGTTTCCCCACACACATGTACGCATACACATAAAAAAGGCCAAATTTTACAATGGGATTGGTTCCAAATGTCCCCTCCCATTGGCCCTAAAAGGGAGGCTGCACAAGCGGAAGCTGTTATGGACTACCATCACAGGTTTGATACTTAAATCATACTTGGTTTACTATCTTGTTAAATGTCACACTGATGTAAGCTGCACTCCTTAGCCATTTATATTTATTTTAGGTTTTAAACAGGAGTCAAGTGTATTTTATGGCAATCCTTTGCTAAATCATGCTGACTTATTCTGAGCTAAAATCCACAGCAAGTTTTAAGACAAAAGTTTGAAGATTTGCTTCAGATCCATTTACAAAGTTGTTTAGACATGCACAGTTTGAGTTTTTGCTATGATTCAGCTATTCTTCTAAAATGATGTGAAGTTAAGCTATATATGTCAGAGGAGTTGAAGAGAAACCTGACATGGAGCAGTAAGTGTCCAGGGGACAGTGTGATGCTGGAAGTGCTTGCATTTAAATTATAAAAGGAGTGAGACTTGGGGATAGATCCTGCATGATGTACGTGAGTTCACTCACAACAGTGAAAAGAGAAGTGTTAAAAGTCCATGTACAACTGCAGAGCTTTTTTCATTGGTATTACAGAGAAATGGTGGGACAGTTCAAGTAATTGGAAAACAGCAATTGATAGATACAGACTGAGAAAATTAAGGTATTACCTTCTTCACACTACTGTAGTGACAAGTGCAAAACTTCAAATTTTAATAACTTTGATATTTTCTGCAAGTAGAATATAGCAGGTACGAGAAATACTAGAGATTGCTGGAGTGTGATGATGAGAGTTACTTGATATAAGACAGGATTGAGCCAATTAAAGCAGATTCGTTGCTAGATTCATAATAAAGAAACAAGTAATAATTAATCCATAATGTGAAGAACATGGGCAACCTAGGCCATAATGACCATGAGATTGTAGTGTTTAACCCAGATAAATGAGTAGGATAAAGAAGAAAATTACAATCCCAGTCTTCAAGGGGGAAGATCCATTGTCTTATTCAGGAATCTTCCTGGCAGCATTCTGGCACCTGGGAGGCTTGGTTAGTCTTCAAGGGTATCCTCCTGAAAGCACAAGTATGGTCTGTTTAGTGTGAAGACCAGTACAGATTGCATGAGAGATCCTGATTAAAACTGAATGCTAAAAGGAAGATAGAACAGCAGTTGGGTGACCCAGATATGTGGAGGCCAACCACCAAGGGATGAGGCTAGAGATTCAGAGACAATTGGTTGTCATAGGCATTTGTTTCTGACTGAAAGGATATCAATCCTGATGTATGGAAGATAGGAGAGACCATTTTGAGAGGGTGAGTGATTAATAGTGACTGTGTATTTTTATTGTTCTGGTTTGGGATTTCTCTTTACAGTTCTGTGAATAAAATATTACAGTTATATTAACTGTATTTCTATATCTGGTAGCAATTTGCTAAACTTTTAAAAATTTAGAGGAACTTAGAATTTTGGAACTAGCCATCTGGGAGTAAGGAAGGTATTGGTCTTGCCTGGAGAAAATCAAAAATATTCTCATGCAAGGGTTCACTTTCTGCAGTTAGACTGACTTTTGAAACATCTTTTATTCACAATTTAATTTGACTAAAATTTGTAAACCACTTGTTTACGAGAAAAGCAAAAATTGTATGAAAATGTGAACATTATTTGTACTGGCATTTCCAAAAGGTTTTAGTCAGACCTACTAAATTCAGAAAAAGCCTTATCTACCAAACTAAAACCTAGGTAGGTATGAGATATTCCAATTCTCCTTCATCTCCCCATCTACTATAGCCTGACATGTCAAGACTTTATGCAGGAAATTAAAGGTCTCAATCTACATTCATGTGGGGTGTAACCTGGACCCTGAATCTGGAAGCTGCCCATCATTTCAACCTTTTCTTTTTTGTTGAAAATGTCTGAAATCTTCCTTTCACCTCAGAGATTCTGCTTTGTAACTTCAAATTTTTGAATTATTTTAAATTTATTTTTACATTAGCAAAAATATCTTACATATTTACACATCTATCTAGTATGCAATACCAAGGAAGAGCTCTCTTATTGCATTACTAATTGTCTAATGCAACAGAGACTAAAAATGCATCAAAAATAATGCTCAAAGTGTTTTATGATATTGACTTCCATCAAAAAATCACAGATGGCCTGCAAAATGGTACTGCTAATTCATCCACCGTCCCCCTTTTGGATCAACTATTGGTTCCTGGGTTACAGATGCATATATTTTATCCTGTATCTATAACCTCCTGAAGCGGATCATCATGCCTACATGATGAGTGTACACATCACATAGAATTCTGAAAATTGTCATTTCTCAATGTAATGTGTGATGCACATTACATATCTCTCTGCTGACCCTCTTTTTTGATGTTTCCTTGATGCCTAATTCAATATATATGGGGAAGACTAGAGTAGTGAACTGATTAGTCTCAAACGATGAGATGCTCACTGCCCCTCGCCATCCACCTTGTGGTGGAGAGCTGATGCAGTATCCACTGTGGTCAAAGAGCCTTTTTTTCTTTCAGTTGCAGAGACAGAGAGTAGCAGGGATGACTACAGCTATGTTTATCTGGTAGGCACATAGGAAAAAGAAAAAGCAAAGAAAAGCAAAGAAAAGGAAAGGAAAAGAAAGGGAAAGGGAAAGGGAAAGGGAAAGGGAAAGGGAAAGGGAAAGGGAAAGGGAAAGGGAAAGGGAAAGGGAAAGGGAAAGGGAAAGGGAAAGGGAAAGGGAAAGGGAAAGGGAAAGGGAAAGGGAAAGGGAAAGGGAAAGGGAAAGGGAAAGGGAAAGGGAAAGGGAAAGGGAAAGGGAAAGGGAAAGGGAAAGGGAAAAGAAAAGAGAAAAGAAAAGAAAAGAAAAGAAAAGAAAAGAAAAGAAAAGAAAAGAAAAGAAAAGAAAAGAAAAGAAAAGAAAAGAAAAGAAAAGAAAAGAAAAGAAAAGAAAAGAAAAGAAAAGAAAAGAAAAGAAAAGAAAAGAAAAGAAAAGAAAAGAAAAGAAAAGAAAAGAAAAGAAAAGAAAAGAAAAGAAAAGAAAAGAAAAGAAAAGAAAAGAAAAAGAAAAGAAGAAAAGAGGAGAAAGAAAGGAAAAAACAAAAAAGAAGAAAGAAAAGAAAAAAGGAGAAAATAAAAAGCAGCTGCAACAAGGTCTGCTCCATTTTTTTTTTCCTTTCTATTTTTATGCCTATAAATTTTCCTGTATTTTGTCTTCACAATTCCATGGCTAGAGCTAAGTGGGCAATGAAGTCAATGTTTGCTGTCTAAACTCAGAATGTGTCATTTAGCCACTAGTACCATATTGAGCCTCAAGGAGATTGGTGGGAATCCTGGCTATAGAGAAAATGAACTCTCACAGTCCAATTGCTAGAGGAAAGGATGAAAGAGGTACTGCTACCTGCACTCCTTTTGTGAATGAGAAAAGGGCTCCATGCCATAATGGAAATATAGAAGTTCAGGCTAAATTGGAAAATTACATATTACTTGCACTCTTCACATACCTATGAATACTTGAGGTCAGTTTGCCATATTTTGACCTTCCATACCTGCATCATTCATCTCCATTTTGACAATATGTTGCAATAAATTATGTACTTCTGACAATATGCCCCACTCAATCATATCCAGAGCATTTTGTAAAGAAGGCAATTGTGCTGAGCAAGGTGTAACACTGGGTGTATAACAATTCCTGCACCTCAGTACAATTAAAAATAATGTTTGAGCCTGACATATGGAGGAAGGCTCAGTATTAGATAATGTTTTTGTTTAATTACAGGATAGAGGCATTGGGCATTTGGGGTGCCGTTTCCCACCCAGGAAGAAGAATAAAACAGAGCCCAGTACAAATGGGAGCCGGACAGCCTGGGCAGACTGAGCTCCTTTGCTGCCTATTTGTATTAGCTCATGTGAAGGACTGTGTGAATACTTAGTGATAAAGCGATTTCCCCTAACATTTCCAGAAACTAATTGTAACTTTTTTCAAGTTCCAAAATGTCTGTTTTATGTTGCAGATTATTGTTCTTAGTGGTTTTTTGCTGTGTTGCTATGTTCTGAGTACAGCCAGAAATTCAAAGAATAAAAACCTTAGAAGGAATATGATCTTGTGTTGCTTCAAAACTAGTCATTAATAAGAGAGAAAAAAATATACATTCATTTATTCTACAGGATTACAAGTCACTTTTTTCCCCATAGTGTATATGAAACAAGGCCCTGGTTTCCCAACAGAGACTTCATCAAGTGTAAACCTTCTTAGATTTTATACTGGTCTTTTATATCTTTTAGTGCTTTTGCTGTTTCTAAACAAGTATTTCCTACTATTTCTATGTATCATTCATAGTCAAGCATTAGATTATCCAAAGCATACCCATCCTTTCAATGCTTAGTCTGTATTGTTGTGTGTGGTCATACAGATAGTGAGTTATTCAAAGACTGAGAAACAATAAAGTAAAATCTTTCAAACAAACACATACTTTAGCTTGTAAAATATGCATATTTTGGAGGATATCCATTTTTCAATAGCAGAGTTACTTAAGGTACTCAGAAGAATTTCTTCTTATTCATATCCTTCTGAAGGATGAAAACAGGCATTCTTCATATGATCTTTCTTTGGGAAAATACTAAGAGTGAAGAAAACTGATTCCTTGAGTGGGAGGTTCCAGAAACAGGAGTGTTTGGGAATTTATATGATTCAGACTCCCAGTATATAATAAATGATTTTTAATTCAAACAATCTAGGGAACACTTTTGAAATGGGCCATACATTTTTTCAGGTATAAAAAAGTTTTTGTTGATTTATAATGAATATTTTTACATTTTCACAGCAAAATAAATAGAGACAATATTTTAAGGGACATTATGTATTCTACTTTAAATAGGGGATAAAATAAATCTTTGAAGTATTTTGGTAATGCAGGCTTTGCTAAACACATACCCTTTCAAGGCTGAGTTAAAACAATGTTATTTACAAAGTTTGAAGATGATGAGAAGCAGAAGAAAATTAAGAAATGTTATCTAGGTGACTCAATTTGAGCACTCAGCTGGTCTCCTTCAGACATTTACAGAGGGCACAGATAAATGGACAGAATGCTTAAAACTGGGCTAATAATGAAAGTGCTGTGCTGTAAGTACTAAACACCCAAAGACAACACAAGTACTGAAGTCTGAATAGCAGCTCTGCATTGAAAAGCTAGGATCGTAAACCAGCAGGGAACCAGAGCAGCAGTTCACTTAGTAAGTTCAGACTTACTAAGCACCCCAGCTGGCATAGGTTTTTCTGTGAGTGAATTGATTTTAAATTGAAAGAAAAGGAATATAGAGGTAAATATCTATTTAACTTTTTCATTTCCACTGTTTTGAATTTAGTTTTTATCTTCCATAGCTTATATTGATTCAGAGTAATATCATTTTCTTTCCCAAAGAAAAAGTTTGTTTCTTATATATATATATATATATATATATATATATATATATATATATATATATATATATATATATATGTGTGTGTGTGTGTGTGTGTGTGTGTGTGTTTGTATGTATGTATATGTGTGTGTGTCTTGGTTTGGAACAATGCATATATAAAATACCACAAAAACAAGCATGCATAAAATTATAAAATTTATGCATAATTGTAGATGGAGTACATGTTGAAGTGTCATAATTCTTCCAGGATGGAACAGACTATAAAGTAGTATATTGTTATGATGGTTTACATAGAAGCATGAAGACTCATGGACCTTTCTCTGCGAGTTCAAAAAAAAGCTAAACAACTTTACTTGACCGTTGACACAGAATGTAAAATATTGGTTAAAAATTCTTTCAGAATTATAAATATGTAATTAATTCTTTGGCCACTTCCTGAGAAATACTACATGTTATCTAAAGAGAATTCAAGGCTGCCATTTTGAGTAGTGGTGAGAAGGACAGTACTTGCATGACAGAGACCTGACAAAATATAACTGGACTTTTTCTCATGAAAACAAAATGGTTGGTTTTTACAATGGTCCTTCCCAGACAACTGGGACACTGAAAAATCTATTTCTTAAAATGGACCTGATGGGAAGCAAAACTGCAGGCATGGATCACCCAAAGTATTGATAAAATACAGGTCTTTCACATCTAGCCTGATATTTTTAATCTAGCCTGAAGTTATCTGCTGCTACCACCTAATACCTGTTTAGTAAGCATAGAAAATGAGCTTGATGTTCTTAGTCTGGTCCAGTGGATGACAAACTGATATGCAAAATTTAATAATTAAATTGTAAGTTGATTTCAAAATCATGTATTCTGTTCACCACAAAAAAAAAAAAAAAAAAAAAAAAAAAAAAAAAACTTGGCTCATCAAGAAAGTTTTTCCTAAAGAGCAACTTTATGCCAGAAGAGGAAAGAAATTTCAGCACTAAATAGCAAAAATCTTCACTTCTTGTAGTGCTCTTACTCCACTTATCCTCATTTTGTGATCAGCTGTCTTGGACTTGTGTCAATGTGGACCTCTCATTTAACCTCATAATCCACTTTCACTATTATTCACTTGAGTACAAACACAAGTCCCGGGGAAAGGTGATCTTGACATTCCCCAGTAAAATTTACCCCATAGAGAACAACTTTGACTCATGTTACAACTAGTCCTGAATTTAGTCCCTAAGCTTAGGTAAAAATAACTGAATTTTTCAGACATTCCTCCCAGACAGTACCTCAGGAGATCTACCAGTTTTCTAAATCTTAAAGTGCTGTGTTCCGAATTTCTTCCATACACCTTCTTATCAGCTTGCAGAGTGGTAGGATATATTCTCATTCCAGTGCTGAAGAAGTCAATTCTTGGAGCTGATAATGACCTTCCAGTGAGCCAGAAAGAGAAGACAAAAGTTACTCAGGACAAAGCAAGCCAGAGGTGTACTGTTGGCTCCACAAAGTGAGATTTCACTCTATTGTTTCCCATACATTTCCCATCACTGCTAGGGAGAGGGAAAAAAACTAAACAAAATCGCACCAAACCACATAACTGAACAAATCCTATTGGTTAAGATACTTTGGCAGAAATCTCTTATGATTGCATGTTTATCATCAGGGTAGCCATGAAAAATGGGTAACACTTCAAGAACATATGAACACACACATCCACTACACTCTGGTTAATAGAATTGAAAATTGTGTGTAACATCATGAATGGTGTTATGTGGTCCTGAGTACCTTCATCTGAAAGCAAGCAGAGAACAAGAAAGTTTCTTGAGGCTATGGACAAAAACTGTGAGTGGATGTGAGCATTCTGTGAGGTGATGCACATTGAAAACAGCTCTGTAAAGTACCATATGTTACATATAATTATGAGGTCTGTGTATTTTGTCTTTCAACACAAAGTAGTGCTCATAGAAGAGAAATTTACCAAACCCCTGTACCTCCAAGGCTTTATAGGAACATTGCTTCATCTCTTCAGAAAGTGAGCAAAGTTTCTGTTAAGATGAGGACTCCAGGCTCTATAGGAAACACCAGAAGCAACATCACTCTTGGGTCACCTTGACCTGAAAATTTCAGGAGAATGAGTAATTTTAAAACATGGGAACAGAAATTATCTAATTTTAGTCCTGAAAACAAGCAATAAATTCAGACTATAACTTCTATCTCTCTACAGGTGGTTAAATTCTTTCAGTCAAAGGGAACAGACAGTCTCCATAAAAAGGCCATTTAAAATAAAATTAATTACCTTAGTAATTGGGAAAGACTATCTTATGACCAGAGAGTGAGCCAGGGGATTTCTAGACATCTAATTTAGCTAGCCAAGCTTCATGCTGTAGTTGGAAAGGAAAGTAATGCAGCAAAATAAAAAATTATTTGGCATCCTGTGAATGTAAAGAGTTAAACAGGGGAGATGATCTTCTTTTGCCTGCACGGAGCTTGTAGACAGATTATTAATTTTATTTTTTCCATGTGATTATTCATCCAGTTCACATTTCTATTTCTTTGTGTATTTATTTCTGATATACCTCTTTCTCCTGCAACACACAATGGTTTCTACTTTTAGTAGGCATTCCATTATTCCAAAATAAATTTTAAAGGGAGAAAGCTCCTGAAAATGGAAGACTACAGCAACAGTTCTTGTAAAGTGTCATGTAATTATTAAAGGACCAGGAAAAAAAATAGCCTGTGTTTTAATTAGATTTGAAAGTTCCGAAAGCCCAAAACTAAGTTGCTTGGTTTTGCATTCGAAATCTTGGTCCATTTTTTTCTCTATTTTCCATAAACATCTTATGGGATGTCTGGAGAGTAGCTCTTATAGTTATGACTAATGATCCACATGAACAGACAGAATGTTTGTGAGAAATTTGGGTAATATAATGAGGCTGCCCATGGGAAAGTCATTTCTCCATGTCTTCCACACAATAAAGGCATCAAAAAATGTTTGCAAATCCTTGCAAATCAAGCAAGATGAGGCATTACCTTTAAAAATAAGCTTAATTTTTGTATTTGTATGTGGGTTTATTTTAAAATATGGGATTCTTTCTAGTAAAGGAGCATTTCTATTCTTAATATTTATACATACAGAGATCAGCAAATGGTGATATCAGCGTAGACACTGAAGCAAAGTTGCAAAGTTCAGTTCAAGTTCAGGTCTAAGTTCATGATCTAAGAAGAGTGGTAAGAGTTTTGCATTAATTCTGTTCCCTTTCCTGAAAACCCAGCCTTTATCCCAGATCTTAGATCACAGAAACAGATAAACAAGTCTTTCTAAAATCTATCTGCAAATTTCCTCTCTTGTAGGTGCTTATTTTACTAGTTTTATGCAAATTCTGGAACCTCTGAGTATCATATATGCCAGTTACAGAAATCTATTCCTCTTAGTTGTGAAAAAAAAAATTAAAAAAAGAAAACCACAAACACAAAGTCAAAATCTCTGAATTAACTACTTCCTATTTTCCTTATTGTTTTTCACTTACATTCCAACTCTCCTTTCTTTGTTTCTCTCTAAAGATTGATAACAGTAACAGCTGCTGGAGTGGTACCAGGAGTTTGAGCTTTCCCACAATGGTGTTCTGCTAGCAGTAAGTGATACAGACCAACATGTCTGTCCCTCTCACAGGCTGCTTCTTGGCCACATCCTCCCTCTCAGGGAGGACCACACCATAGAGCAGCCCTTGTGCCTAGGTGTCAAGACCTGGACACTTGGTCCTATTTCCAGTTGTTATGGACCTTGACAGACCCTGGAGCTGAGAATAAAATCAATGTCTCTCTAGTACAGATGGTGAACAAGCTTAAGTGACTTAATGTTTTGAACACTGGCCAGATCTATTTTAATTACTGAAAACCCTGTCATTCCAGGGTCTCTGTCATGAGCTGTTGCTCTGCTAAGGTAGTTCTTTTTAGTACATACATAAACCATGCAGCTAAATATCTGCCAATTTAAAATGCATTATTTAAATAATCTGAAAATCTTCTCTGCTTTAGCTTTTTCGACCTTTCTAAGGAAAACCTGTGCATCATTTGTATGGATTTATGGAGATATAAATGCCTAAAGTAATGTTTCAGCACTAACAAATGTGGGTAGATGTGACTTAAAAACAAGCTGATCATGCACTGGAACAGCAAAGACTGGAGGATTAAGGCAGTCAGTGAAGATGAAAGTGTAGTCAAATCTGCAGAGAAAAAAAATAGCTTGAAAGGAGATCCTAAACAAGTAGAACATGCAGGAAATATTTAAAGATTGGCCTTCACTGCTGTGGGTTTTTATTTAAATAATCAACAGGTACATAACTGCTGTGAACATGTAAGTAGATCAGTTTTAGGTGTGCCTGTTGGGATTTCCTTAAAAGAAAAGTTTTATGACTCCTGTTGTCCTAAGGCATCATTTAGTGCCCACATGCTTAGAAAAGTTTTTAATGAGTTCAGTAGGGAAGATTTCACAGAGCATGGAAAAAAAAATCCATGTGGAATGACAGCTTCCTCGGTTGTTTGCAGCTGGTGTGAGCACAGCCTCTCACAAAGCACTTCTGCAATACTTTCTTGTTAAGCACACATGCTTTTTTCCTATTTGAACAATGCCAAAAAGTGATAACTCAGACTCTGAGAATTGTTCTGACAGTCAGCTGTCACTCATTGTCCTTTATTCTGACAACCTCAGGCATTCAGCCATGGATTCATGAGTTTTCCCCTTTCTCTTTATTTTTAAGGAGGTGGGGGATGGGTAAATATATCAGAGGATTCAGCCCTGAATAGACTTTTGTTTTGCTCTTTCTTTTGCCTCCTGACTGTGTCAAATGCAGTGTGTCTCTCATGCACTTTCACTCTTTAGAGAGCCTTGACTGGCCTGGCTAGTTAGTATTCAGAAACAAGCCGAAGTGGATAAAATTCTCCTCTCTGGCTTGCTGAGACTGCAAATAAGTAATTAGACTAAAAGCTCAGTATTTGGGGGAGGGGGAAGGAGGGGAGAAAAGAAGACTTTTGCAGCCTATATTGTTGACTGGAACTTATCAATATATTTTACAACTTTGAGATCCAGAGAAGAGAGAAAATTCAATACACTATTAGGAATATGTGCTAGATAATGCACTTGTACTGTATTTTCCTAAAGACTGTTTCATTGTATACCCTACTCTGAACAGTGGGATTTGCCATTTGATGAGAAAGGAGGGGAAAATGTTAGCTATGGAAATGGAAAATTCATCTTTTCCTCATAAGTAATTGAGATGTTTGAAAGACAGACATACATGGCAGAACACAGATTCCCATTCCCAGTTCAGTCTGTGCTTCTCAGTTTCCTTCACTTCCAAACGCTTTTCCGTGACATCCATATCCAATCCTCTGTTCAAAACTGGCATGCCTCTGCCCCTTTTTACCTATGTAGTGTCACCTCTGAGTATTTCATCCCCCACTTTTCCAGTCAATTACTTTCTGCCATAACCACACCTTCTTAAAAAGTGCCCTCCTGCATCCTACAGGACTGCTGAACCATCCTTCTCCAAAACCCTTTCTGTTGCTTTCTATACCCATGCTTTCTGTAATACTTCCAAAATCTGATGATTTAGGGAGAGAATGCCTGAGTGCTTGAAGGGTGTAAATAATGATTCTAAATATTTAATATCCTTAAATGCACAGAGAGATTTGTAATATATAGTAACTGTCAAATCCATGTTTTCTTGGTTTTTACTGGAGTTGCAAATTGTATTTCCTAGTTTTATCTTTATAACGCCCAAAGTTAGAGGCATGGAAGCATATTTCCCTAGATCAGGTAATTTCCTGCATATTTTTTATAAAATGGCAACGTTTTGTGTGATAAAAGGTGTTGCCATCACCTGTGAATATGTCCTGCACAAGTTCTCAGACCTTATAACCATAACAAAGTGCTCCAGCAGTTTACGTAAAGTTGTGTAAATTGCTGTCTCTTGGGAAGGCCTCAGTTTTCACTTTCCAGACTATAGGAACAGAAAAACTGTTATTAAAGATATTTGAATTGTAAATAAATAGACTTGCAAGCATGATGAAGCATACATACATATAAGATCTCTCTTACTGTTGATTCTGTATGAGAACTGGAATCAGCTTAAATTAGCAGACTTGCTACTATCCTAGTTGGGCTGAAGACAATTTGACTGCATTTAGTAAGCTGATAAACACCACCCATATGCTTAAATGAAAAACTCCTTTTGCCTGGATTGTTACTAATGACTCTACATGACATATTACTTTTTTACATATGCAGTGTTTTTACAATAAGAAATCATGGTAGCCTTGATAGTAGCTGAGACATTCTGAACTGGGTACTAAAAGCAAGAAGACATTGCATAACAACTTTAAAAAGTGAAAAATCATATTTCAAATCAGAATTTAAGATTTTTGGAAAAGGTTCATCCAGGCAAGCTATCTTTCAAGGCTATTTTAAGCCAGACAGAGATTTTTCTTAAAGAAACTGCATTGAAGTGTAGGCAGATTCTATTCAGGTGAACACATTCAATGTCTCTTTCTCTAATATTTATAAAAATCCACATTTCATAGGAATCCATCAACATAATAAAAAGACATATTCTCAAGAAGGTGTATTGTGTAAGTGTTATCATTATTACCTCTAATTGCTTACAGAATGACAGAATCATAGAATATTCTGAATTGGAAGGGACACCCACAAGGATCCTTGAGTCCAGCCTTTACGTCAGCGTCCCTACACTGGCAGTTTCTGTGTGTGTCTCTTGTCTACATAGATGCTTTCCCAATAATTTAGTATTAATTATCTATTTACAAGATAAAGACATAATCTGAAAAATTTATTAAAAATTATTTGTATTTATATGCTTTCTATTTGTTTAATAATATCAGATTGAGAAAATTGTTCATGTCTTGCTTGATTTCACAGTATGATTTGCACAGATAAAGCTCCTCACATTTGCAACTGATTTCAATGATATTTTGCAGAGGCCTGGCAGATTTATTTAACCAGTAAGATCTAGGCCTTAATGACCAATTACAATAAGCAACATCATCACATAGGTTTATGAAAATTAAAACAGCAGCTACTACTCCAACAATGTCAAATTAATTTTAAGAACTTTATTTTAAGTATCTTAAAATGTACTGAGAAATAAAAACAATGCTATGTTTTCCAGACATAGAAATACATAAACACCAAGGGAAGGGAATTCCAGCCATTGGAGTTTCTGTAATTATTGACCTCTCATGATCTCCAGTTCTTAAAAAGAAAACATAATAAACCCTGTGTCACAAATCAAAAGTGGAAAAAGTATTATTTACTTGTTAGAATGAAATCCAAAGCATTGGTCTGTGAAATCCAAACCTAAGGTCTGTGCTACTTATGCCTCTATTTAAGGGTGCAAACCTTCAGAAGTAATGTCTATGAGAAAAATAGATGCAGCCTTATCTGTAGTTCATTTTAGAAGCCAAAGTTTTTATTTTGCTTTTATCAGAAGAGTTATGGAATCTTCATATTGTACTAAAAGCAGAAGTTTTCTCTTCATCTCATTAGATATTGACCAGATACCTTTCGCATTATGCAAATATTTGCTAACTTATTGCTATGTCTTTAAAGAGAATCTGCATTTTTCTTGGTTCTTAATAATACTATAAAATCCATTCAATGAAATTGTGGAAGTAACTGTCAAAAGGGTTTTTTCTTACAGGAACATTTTACAGTAGGCGTTAAAGTATTTCAGATACTTCAGAATCAAGTAAAGTACCCTAAAAATGCACTAGGAAGATGAAGAGGTAACTATTGTTCATTATTTTTTGCAATGAACTGACATAAAAGACTACATTTCTAAAAAGTCCTTAGTTCTTTTTGCTCACTGAATATCAATAGTCCATTCCAAGGATGTTTTGCCTAGTTAGCAGAGAATTAATTCTTTGATAAACAACTACTTGATTTTTGGTCAGATAGAAAACTGTGGCTTGGAAAGCTTTTTTTCTGGTCTGTCTTTTTATAGTGGTAAACAGTAGAGAGTTTCAGCTGTTCTATTTTTAAATCCTTTGGGTTTTATGAATGACTCAAAGTTTCACCAGAATTCGCTGTTACTGTAATTCCTCCAGAGAGGAACACTAAAGTAATTAGGAAAAATACCTTACTCCCAAGACAGTTTAATGCTCAAAGTCACAATGTGTCCCCTCTCCTTGGATGCATTAATATCTAAGCCCTGGTTTGGCAAGGCATACATGCAAGGCATACATGATGCTAAGCCCAAATGGTAGTCCTGCTGATTTTGATAGGTTTATACATACACTTAAAATTATTTCTTGCTTAAGTGCCTTGTTGACTGGGGACATAAAATGCTGCTTCAGATAAAAGAAAGAGGTAAAATCTGGTCCATTGGTACACACAGAAGTCACTCCACAATTTCAAACATTAAATTAACCTAATTTCAAAATCAGATTCTAGAGGCACAAAGGAATTTGGAACTAGCTGAAGGAATGGGTGGGATTTGAGAATACTGATGCTGTTGTCAACTTCCACTGTACTGGCGTAAGACCATGGCAAGTATAATACCTTGCAGTTGCCTGATAATCTATCAACATGTAATTTTTTTCTCTTCAAAGTGATGTTGCTTATCATGGCAGGGTACAAAATTCTTTCTTTTTTGCATGGTGTATCCATGATATTTTTTTTTATTCAGAAGCAGTACTGACACATGCAGGAAATGACAGATAGCAATAGTGTAATAAAAGAGTTAAATTAAAACCAAAGCACAGACATATTTCTTTTTGTTTGAAAGCACTCACCTTAGCACCTCTCCAGAATTTTATTAGTAAAGTTTAAAAATATTTGGAGATGACTAGTGCCCTCTTGTAGTAGCCTAAAAGAGCTGACTTGTTATCAAGTGTGTTTGAGATGCTTTTATATGGAGCTATATGGAGTTTCATGCCTGTTTGTGAGAGGAATTTTCTTGGGCCTTTGTCCACAACTGCTGAGAGGTTATTGAATGTCAGGTGTCGCAGCTCAAAACAGCCTCACATAGGCTCAAAACAGTGCAGAGTTGGGGGAGACAAAGAAAAACAGAAACAGCTAGTGAGTTAAAAAGTAAAGGGTGTAAAAGCTTTTAAGCAGCCCTTCTGTCCTATCTCTGAAGGTCAGCATGTCACTGGACAAGTACATGCTGTATAGTCACTGCCAGTAAGTCTTTCATTAAAAAATTTTAAAAAGCTACTTGTAGAATTATATGCAGATTCAATCATGAGTTTTGATCCTGGGTTTGATTTTAGCATGAATTTTCTTCTGCTGATTAAGTGGCTTTCATGTTCCTCACTTACTTTTAAAGATCAAAAGACATCAAGGTACCTCATTGAGTTAACAGGCTCTGCCCCACAGATCTTACAATGTAATCTTCATGTCTGTGATCTCTAATTCCTGTAGTTTGTCCAGGTATTCCCATCACAAGGGGCAGAGCTGAGTAAGCAGTGTATATACTAAGCCAAAGGACCATAAATAAAAATTTTGGATATTTTTTCCCTCCTCCTCAGAATAAAATAGGAAATTTTCAGCTTTGGTGTTACTTAGAAGACACTGACATAATACTTTTTTCTTAACATCTTCTACACACTCTAGCACGAAACAATAAAAGATCCCTACTGAATACCCTCACATCATACTCGTACCATATATAATGATCCATTTCAGACTGGGCAGAGTTCAGCTGGGCACTGCAGTTACTGTTAATGAGGGTTGTTATGTGACAATTGAAAACATATGTTATCCATGCACCACCACCACCACAACTGTAGAAGTAGAAAGGGAAATGTCTTTTTGCTGCTGACTAGGACTGATCCTCCCACAATGGAGCTGCAGTAGGACTCAGAGGAATCTTTAGCTCTGGTGTACCATGATACATTTTAGACTGTATTGTATGTTTTTTTAATATGTTTTGGTGTATGTAATTAATAATTGTCCTGCAGTACATTGTCCTCTTCCACTAGCTACAGCCTGAATTCATTGATATAATCTCCCTTAAAAGTTTGAAACCCCCAGTGACAGGAATATTAATGTGCCAACACTGTCATATCTATTTCAGCTCATACATATGCAATTTCTTTGTTTTCAAAGATTTATGTCAGACTTTGCTGAAGTGAGGTATTCTACCATTTTAGATAATAGCATGCCAAAGTGATGTTATCAGGCACATTCAGCACTCATTCAAGCAAATGGGAAGGAGCATCCATTCCTTTGTAGCTTAAACAGAGAGAAACTGTTATTTATCCTTATTTGATGAAGAAATCTTTCAAGGGGAAAGAGTGTACTTTTAGAACAAGATTATGGTCATCCTGTGGATTATCTTTTAATTAAGAATGGATGATTTGTGCCCACTCTGCTGTAGCAAATATCTTGCTGCTAATGAAGTTTAAACAGACTTACTTTATTTAATTACAGCTAATCACTAGGGTAAAATGTGGAATTGTCTTTGATCCACATGTAGATTGGTAATCCTTGTGGCAGATAGCATCTCATATTCCCTCAAATTCTTTTCTGTTTCTCCAGAAGGTCTCAGCTTAACTAAGGGTTAATTGAGATAGCTGGACTGGTGTGATTGATGTATTTTTGCTCAGGGATGCCATCCTACCTTTCCAAGGACTCTCTCCCTCCCTCGCTCTCTGTCTCTGTCTCTCCCCCTCCCCACCCCCCCCCACCCCGCACTCCCGCCTCTTCTCTCCCCTTCTATCCCTGTGCAGTCACCTTCAGGCCATGTAATGTAGTAGATGCCTGCTTGTTTGACATGAGGGACCTAAGGGGGCCAAGGTCCTGCTGGATCAGTGGGTGGAAGAACAGACACTGCTGAAGGGAGAGCAGAGGTTAGGAGAGGGCAGCAGAGACCAGTGTAAAGCAGAAGAGGGCACTAGTAAACTGACCTATTTCAGCTCTACACTCTGAGCAGAAAACACCAATTGATGGAATATTGAAAGCCACTTGGTGAGGGAGTAACATCAAAGATATTTTATCTTATATTATTGTTCTGTTTTATTTCACTTTTTTACTTAGTTTAAATTTAATTTAGGTTTGTTTGGGGTTTTTTAGTTTATTAAGACACTAAATTTTTTTAGCTGATTAAGAAAGAAAAAAGTGGTCCTCACTTCAAGGAATGTTACCAAAGCATTTGACTTTCAGCTTTTTGAAATATGGAAAGTACAGCCTGTGGAAGTGAAAAGTCACCAAAAGAATGTGGAAATTTGTATTTGCTGTAGAGAACTTGTAGTCTCATTGCCTGGTACTCATAATCCTTCCAAAGGTTTTCTTTACTCCCCCATTTCCAGGACTTTCTGAGGCTGGTGAAAACTGTAATAGCCATCTATACAAATCATGGTCAGTAAATAAAAACAGTAACAAAGACTAAAGTCTGTACAACTGCTTTCTTAGTGTTGTTTGTACTTTGTAAGAAATGTTATCTTAAAATTACTGGCCTTAACTTTTATTTTCTAAATTAATTTTGTCACTTTGTCTTTCCATTTTGTTTTTCTTTATTTCTTTTTTTTTTTGATGGTAAAATAAGTCACCATTGTATGAACAGTTTCTGATTCCTTGTTATCTTCTGTTAAATAGAATGTTATATATTTCATTCTTTGAAGGCAGTATGCCTGAGATTTTCTTTTTTGTTTGTTTGTTCCTTTCTTTCTTTCAAAGAATAATTTGAAATGGAAATATTTATCTATCAGTCTGCTCAGAAATATTAACAGTTTTAATTAGCTCAGTGAAAAAGTGTTAACTTACCCACTGGCAATAAAGGCTGAAGAATAGAGTATCTCTTTTATGAAAAATTTAAATAATTAAATAGAATAGTTTGCAATTAGTTTCCACAATAATCAATTAAACATCTGCAGTTTTTTCTCCCCATCAGGATCTGTATCTGTCCTGAAGTCACATCCTGATAACATCTGCATGTTAGTGATAGCTTGTGTTTTAGTCTTTATGGTCTGCTGATGAGAGATTCTTCAAGACCCTCTCAGTCATCAGAAGCACTGTTGAAAATTTTGCTTATGACACCCTGAAGGTGGCTTAATTTACATTTGCCATATGTCATAATGCATGAAGATACTCTTAGTTAAACTGTTTAACATCGTGGCCCCTTTTCACTTTTCTGCTTTGGAGTTGGTTTTTTCCCTGACTTTCACATGAAACTGGTTCTCACTTTTTTCAAAGATTGTGACTGCAAACTACATTTCCAGTGGTAGAATTTATTTTGTTCTGAGTTACGTCAACACCACAGATGAAATTAAAAATATTTTCTAAAAGTTTGTAAGGAAGAACAGGATCTTCATTCCTTCTTGCATGGCAACTACAGCTGCATCCACATGAAAAGGCCAGCTTGTTAAACACCACGTAACACTGATTGTACTGAATATTCTAAAGGTCAGGTATTGACAGGCCCTGAGCTGTTTATGTTTCCCAAGTGGCCCCAATTATATCCAACCTAAGTAGTCAATAAACAATGGCATTAACATATGTAGAAAAGGTGTTTATTTTACATTTCCAAGACAATTAGCAGTCTCCTCCTTGTCATCCAAATGTAGAAGCTAGATCATGGGTTCTTTGATGAATGAGCACAAGAGGTTATGGGCCTTAGAGACATCAGGCCTGTCTCAGAAATTGCAGGTAGACTGTCTGACACAGAAGCACAAAATGGATTTTTCTCTCTGGTTTTGTAGAAATAAAGATAAGGAGAAATAAGTATATTTTCTAAGGAAAAAAGATAGTCATACAATGTAATGTGTAGCCATGTCATATAAGTAGCCAGAATGTATTCAAAGGATCTGAGAGGATTCAATTATGTTTTAAATTAAAGTGAATTATTGATGATTTGTATTGCTTACATATTCTCAGTGCTGCTGTAGAAATGAATCATCCTTCTTACTTGTGAGCACTCTTTCTCACTCTGTGAACAAAATTTCTAACTGTATTTGGGCAAGTACAGAGACTTCACAATCCATTGTGGGAAGCATGCAAAGACCGTGAAATAAAGGAGGCTTTGGGAGCTCCCTTACAGCACAGTATTAAAAAAGAGATTTATCAAAATTAACTGTAAAATATTAAGAAATGAGACAAAATATTGCAAATTCATTCAATTTCATTCCCAAACTGCAGGCTTTAGTGCAGGTACATTAGTCTGCTCTCTTACTGCCTTACTTACTCCCTGCTGCTGTATCACAGCAATTACGGCTGTCTGCTGAAGAAGCAGCTTGAATCTTCTCCAGCCAGCAGCAGGAGAAGGTGGGACTGCAGCCAGAGGAGGACTTTAAACCAGAAGGATGTGAGTGATGTGAAACTGGTAAATGTCCCTTATCCCTTCTCCATTAAGCCTCCATGAAAATAGTATTTTCATAACAGTTACTTGCTTCCAAAGGATGAGAAGATAATTCATTGACTATCACTGCTTTGCAGCAGAATGATTTTTACAGACTCCAGCTGACATCAGTTGGTCGTGGTGTTGCACAGATCAGAAGATATATTTTTTGCTCCAGAAGGTTTTCTGTAAAAATAAACTGTAGGAGAATATAAGTACTAACACATCTTATAGCTAGAGAAATGAGTTCAGACCGACTAACTCTCCTGTTTAATAAAGACTTAACTGTGTGCTTAAATTTCAAGGCACCACTCCGGGGTTTTATATTAAATAACGATTTAAGTGCATTGCTGGATCACAACCAAAATCACAAAACAAGTCTATAACAGTTCCAGCAGTGAGTGAGTCTCTGATTCCCAGTCCAACACTAACTCACAGGAACATCCTTCTTCAATTTAGGTCTTAATCTGATGACTTCTCAATAACAAAGAAACTTTCCAAAGGTTTACAAATATGCATGGATCAATGACATATCTGAAGCTCTACTGAACCTGTTATAATTGCATTGTTTTCCAGATTGGGTGGAAAAGCAAACTAGTATTTTTACAATTAATCTTTCTCCCTCTGGAGGGATACAAAAATAAATGAGAAGGACTGTAGATTCATTCAACTTTTAGAAAAGCTTGTCATAGGTCTGAATATCATCTCATTTTGTTCATTTTTCTTTCCAACAGGTGGATAAGCAGGAAAACATGACTTAGAGATGTCTTGTGAACATCAATTTTTTGAAGTCAATCATAAAGTGTTTCAAGGTAAGAAAGCAATGTTTCAACCTTTTTCACTGCGCACAATAAAGACCAATACCTTCCCCTGTACCTCTAACACAATGTAGTATTTACTGATTGGTGGTTTCTGATCAAGAATCTCTTTGGTGTGTTAGCAATCTAAACCAAACAACCCAAACCAAACCAGTATTTGATTTGCCTGCACCATACTCAAGGGAGAGGTTGAAATTATCATGTTTTTTTCTGTTTTGGTTTTTGTTTAGTCCTCCTGGCTTCTGCCAAGGTATAGGCATAGTCTTTGTTTATAGGGTTCAGCTTAAGCACCCTAATTCTGCTCTGTTAAATTACTTCACTTTCATGACATGTTTGTTGTCAGTGCATCCTCAGAAATTCATTCTCAGATGTCTCAGGATCACAACAGTCAAAGCAGGCTGGTTTCTCTCAGGCACAAAATCCTACGGCAGACATGGGTAAGTAGAAAGGTAAAGAGGAAAGTAAAATAAACTGGAAAGGAATTGTTACCTCCAGTTATTGCTCCATTTTGAATGAATGACAGACTGATTCAAGGCTAGAGAAAAAGGAGAAGGCACAATAGAAAGTGGAATGTTGAAGAAAGGTCAAAGTAGGAAGTAGGAAAGTAGGAAATCCAAGCTCTTGGGGTGCTCCTGCATAATAGGTAATTTCAAGTGCTACTTCAAACAGCAAGCTGCTTCAGACCTAGCATGATACCTACCTCTGAAACAGGTAATGTCCAATGAATCAGTCACCTTTTATTTAGTTTTATTGTAAACTGACTAATTGTCCCAGTTTGGGGATTGATGCCACAAAGAATAATGAAGCTGGTCATTTTAAAAGTTCACAATTTTCATTACCATAATTGCCTTTCAATTTTGTAGCTAGTGATACATATCCCCATGTTATTGTATAAGTGTGCTCTTTCATTGTGGTCTCTAGTGGTCTGGGAACAAATAGCCTTTTGCAGCAGATGTATTATGAACACCAGAAGAAGAAATGAGTCTTCTAAAGAACATTTAGTCTAATACTGAAGTAATTACAGAAGCAATGTAGGAAAGAACTTTTAGATGGAAAGTATTCTATATATTTAGGATATTATCTAATGGGTAAGGCTTGGAATGTGATAAAGAAAAGAAACAGGAGCAATATATTACAGATATAGCTTGATATCTCACATTTAAACATAAGTGGCAGCATGAATCAGCAAACAAAATTTAGAGGAATTCTCAGTCTGGAAGAGAATGCTCTCAGGAGCATGTCAGTAAAGGATGTCAAGAAGAACAGAAAGGTCCTATGAGTTGAGACAAAGATGAAAACCTTGCATTTGTGCAAAATAATAGGACATGGGAGTTTAACTATTAAGAGATTGCTGTCCACACAAGCCTGATGTGAAGACCTGTATTAAGTGCTACACACATTCTTATTGCAAGGCTACATATTGACAGAATGAAGGATAATGGTTTTGAACTGAAAGAGGGCAGGTTTAGATCTGAAAATAGAAAGGAATTCTTTACTGTGAGGGTGATGATGCACTGGCACAGGTGGTCTACACATGTTGTGGCTGCCCCATCCCTAAAAGTGTCCAAGGTCAGGCCAGAATGGGGTTTGAGCAACCTACTCTAGGTTTGGAAGTTGTCCCTGTCCATGACTGGTGGGTTGGAACTCGATGATCTTGAAGGTCCTTTCAAACCCAAACCATTCTGTAACTCTATAAGCACACCTTGAACAATAGGAAGAGATTGTTCCATTTATTTTCCATTGGAGTTTTTCCTCTCTTGTCCTGCTTGTGAGATGTTCTTTTGACTTCTAATCTTATATAGGACTATTTATTTCCTTTTCTGTTTGCACAGCATGAAGACTCTCCTTTACCATCAGGTGTTCCAGTACAAGGCAGTACTGAAATTCATCTATATTGTTTCTTTGCTATTATCTCATTCCCTCTGCAAGTGTTTCTTGGCCTGCAGTTAGAAGCTGAGTACCTTAGATTTAGAATCTGGTAAACACAACAAACTCCCAGTAGACACAGTTGTGAGGGCTCTAGTAAACTCCAGACCTCAGCAAACTCACTTATACCAAAAGCCTTGTTAAAACCTTTCTGGGTTGGGTTGATGGACTGGGGGCTTTTTGGCTGTAGCATTCCTGCTGCCTTTTTTTGCAATGGCATTTTTAATTTCTGTGTCACTTTGAGTGTCTCAGCACTTTGTTTTCTATTAAACTTAACCTCAACAAAATAATTTTGGAAAGAGGCATCATACGGGGCCAAAGGTAGTAACTCTAGTGCATGTTTCTGAGCATAACGGTGGAGGGCCATGTATGCAGCTGCAATTTGGGAAAGTAAATGGTGGCAAATTTAGCCATCACACTGCCCATATGGCTGATACAGGAGCACCAGGGTATGAAGGTCATGAGCAAAGGCAGGCCCTGTAATGCCTTTGTTTATAAAACTCCCTGGGCTTACAATACATGACCATACAACTGCCGAGGTGCTGCAGCCCAGGGTGTCAGGAAAATACCAGTTTCATTAGGATTCTTGAACCCTATCATATTACACTTCAGAACTAGTGACCAGTTTATTTAAAACAAAGAAGCTTTGACCTTTCTCTCCTTTCAAAACCAAAAACACATGAAGATAAAATGACTCATTTCCGGCTTCTAAACAAGTTCTAAGAAATATTTTTTCCCAAGTACAATTTGTGCACTTTCTCTTCTTTCCCTCTTTGTGATCTCTTCACCCCTGCCTGGCTTTTGCATAAATATCTCATATTCTTCTTATCAAGGTTAACATATTTATTACTTATATTCACTGTGTAGTCCTTTTTTGTTTCCAGTTTTCTTTCTTTTTTCTTTCCTTGCTTTCTTTCTTTTTATCTGTGTTGTTTATTACCATGACCCTTGATCCTCTAAGTTTTAAAACAGCTTGGCTTTCAGCAGCTAAATCTGACCAGGTCAGCATTTTTCTGTTTATTCTGAGAATACTATTTATCCTCTGGGATTTTTAAAAGCAGTTCTATAAAACATCACTTGGAAAAAGTTTGTAGCCTTCAGTGACTTTCATAAACCTAGTGCTCAGCATAGAGTAACTGTTAATTCTTCTTGTAGAACTCAGAACAATTAAGATTGATTTTCCTCCTCTCTGCAAAACTTGCCTACAGAAATGCATTTTCCAAGAATATTGATAAGTATTTCAGCCTAAACACATAAGAAAACTACTAGCAGTTAGCATGTATCATTTGTATCATTGTCAAATATAATGAAATTAGACATATTGTATGATCAATTAGTTCCTAGGATAGCCTTATTTTTACATAACTATAACAGAGTTGTATTTATTCCTTTGGGGTATTTTATTGGAAATAAATGATTGTTGTGTCAGCATTCTGTCAAAATAGCAAACAATCCTGTAATTTTCAGAAAGTCAGAACATGACAGAACTAATTATATAAAAACAATGTTTCCATGAGCTAATACCAGAATCTTTGTAAGTGATGTTGAATTTATATTAACTTAAAACAAGCTAATTTAAACAACCTCAGAGGATTTTCCAGAAAAAGGTAATTGCTCAAACACAAGTGTCCCCAGGACCACGTTAAAAATGACACTGCTGTTAGTGCCTGTTGGGAATTGCAGACAATTTTGTAGATTTTCCCTCTGTAATTTCCTTTTCCCTTTCCTTTCCCTTTCTTTTCTCTTTCCTCTATTCATTGAAAACCAATGGGAATGATGCTCTGCAGCATAAGCAGAAAGTGGGGATGCAAAGAATGACAGAAAAACATCTGCAGCAAAACCAGAGGATTTCTATGAGTGAGAGAAAAATTCTGCTACATGAGAGTTTGCTTTATAAGCCTTCTGCATGTCATTTACAGAGACAGATCAGAGAAACCTGCTAGCAGCCATCAGGTCACCCGGATGCAAAAGGTTTCTACTAGAAAAAGAGAGGGAGGGATGGATAGACAGACAGAGAGAGACACACATACAATCTCAGAAAATCCTTCTAAAACCTCTGTCTATAGATAAGGTGCATACTTCAAAATCTCTGGTCTCTGGAGAAAATAGTTTCAGACATAGTCTTACAGTGAACTCAGGACTATTAACCAATGGAGTACTACTTAGTTCCTCCACTGAGCATATTCCTCAGGAGACAGAGGTGTTCTTCACTGCAAGAGCACAGTGCTCATTTATCTTTTATTTACCCCTCTGTGTTTTCAAGAAGAAGAGATTAGTAAAAGTAAACATTTGAAGAAGCTCCCTGAATTTTCCATACTTGTTCTCAGCCTAAAGGTAAATTCTTCTGGAAAGTTTTGTAGGATTCTGTTTGTCTGCTTTTCAACTAACCAGGCACATAATAAAATGTTTTTCATATTTTAAGATATTTTTCCCAGACTGCTTTATTTCCTGGTTTAGATAATGTCAAAAATTGTGTATTTTAAAAGAGATTGCCTTCTGGAAGGAATGCTTTGTTCAGTTTGAAAAGAGGAAAAAGGAAGCCAACCATAAGTAAAAATTTCGGAGAATATACTAAGAATATATCGTTTTCCTTGCTGAGAGGCTGAATTTCATCTTGCAAAAAGCTTGTATGTGATTGTGTATGGGTATTTAAAACACGTTGAAAGGAAGGAGAAGATCAGGGTAATGTTTCACAAACATCCTTCTACTGGTAGTTTGCTATGAGTTTTTGACAAGTCACTACTGTCCTCTATGCGTTAGGGTGCTCACCTTCTTTATCACAGTGTTGTGAGGAACCATTAGGTATCCACATAGGATGTTTTCAAAGTCCATTTTTTACCATTATTATGATTCATGGATCAAGGAAAATAGTTATATGTTTACATGGAAACTAATATGAAATCAAAAGCAAAAAGTCTTCTATTGCAAAAGCAAAGAACCTCCCCTTGGTAACAAGGGTTAATCCAAAGTCAGGATGAGTTATCAAGGACAATTTGAGTGTCTGAGTCAATGGCTTAGTCTCACATACTGCACATCAGCAAAATCTGGTCTAACTATAATAAGGCCAATTGAAAGCATTCGCAGAAATTGTGAAAAAAAATATCTGGTGGGGAAAATATTACAGTAAGAAGCACATAAATGTTGCATGCAAGGTAGAGAAATAAAATAAAATTGCCGTAAAAGATTAATTTCATTTTAAGGGAAACAAAGTTTTCTGCATTAAAATGTTACATCTGGAATGTTGCAAAAACAAATTTTTAATCATTGTTTCTTCATGGTCATTCTTGAAATGAACACATTGTACTGTTTAAATATTTTATACAAAAACATGGTCGAGACATGTACATGTACCAGTGGAATGAAATCATCAATAACCACTATCTAAAATGAATTACATTCCAAAAGAAGAGGCTAATGCTATATTTTTTTTTTCATGGGACTGATCTCTATCAGATTGATTTATGTAGCAGCCAATCATGTTTCAGCAAACTCCAGCATGCACATGCATCTTTAAGTGATGATAAGCTGTGATTTGCAATTTATTTGTACACCAGAAGCCAAAAACTCTTTTGAAAATCCAACACCCCAACCTGCAAGAGTAATAGTGTGTTTCCCCAACAGAAAAGCATGCAGGAAAGCTAACTTCTCCCATTGTTCCTTAACTTCCATGTCACATGCATGGCCAAATTAACATAATAGGATACAAAAACACATATCCTTAGGGGGGAGGGTTAAAAAATGTATGCTATGTAGCTATGCTATGACAGATGATAAACAAGCTTATTTTTTACTTGCGTGTTTACATTGTTTTCTTTGGTAGAATGTGGGGGGTTTTTTACATTACATTATTTCCTTTGATAGTAGATGTGATAGTAGATGCTTTTGTTGGTAGTGGGAGTGATTGGCAGCTTCAAGCTGTTCTGTTTAATTGCCTTTCCACTTTGCAAAAATCTAAGTTTAGAAGACACTGTTTCACAAATAAATAAAGTGTGTAGATGTGTGTGTGTGTGCAAGAGAGACAACTGGGGAAAGAAAGAATTTCTTCAGTCAGATGCACCGACCATCCTCTTATGTTTTTTCCATATTTCTTTTAACTGTGCATTGGTTTGTTTCTATCTGCTTCTCAGTCCCCCTCCAAGTAGTATGGTGTTGGTTTGGATTAGTACTATTTGTGGCATCCGGTTACTTTCAAAGGAAGCAGGGGATATGATGGAATCTCAGGAAAAAGTGAAAAAAAATAGGGTAGAGTACACCATTTGTTTTTACATAAAAAGCAAACAAAAGGCACACATACAAGGGAAGAAAAAAAAGTTGTCTGTATTGTGTTCTTTGTTTTTCTTGCTTTATCCTTTGGACTACTTTTTAGAGGATATTTATCAGATTTTATTCCATGTCCTAATTAAATTGTTTTTTCTCCCTCTTATTTCAGACCACAGTATATGAATCCTTTAGAGAGTATATTTTTGGTTTGTGTTTTACTGACAAAAGGAAGTAAATTCTGATTTATGTACTTAAGTAAGAGTTTGGAAGCAAGATAAACAGTGTCTACATCACATGAGCAACTACTGCCCAAGCCTGTAAAGAGTTGCTGAAAACAAGTAATTTGAAAACTTGATGTCTAGTGACATCTTTATATTTCAAATTAGCCAAGATATCTCTGAATTTGCTATTCATTTTATTTCCTGAAATTATAACAGAATGTTCAAAAGGTGTTTGTTTCAGTAGTGACACTACTTTCCTTTGATTAGCAAACCTGAACAGTTTTAGGAATTTCATGAGTAGTTTTAGGGGTCTCATGAATAAATAAATGGAAGCATTTCAAAACTGCTCTATAAAAATGTCTTTTTCTTTACACACAAGTACAGATGTTCTGTGTGCTGATGTGTAATTTAAGATGGAAGCTGAGTTATGTTGGTTCATGAATTGGAGTTAAAAACAATTGTATAGAGCTTTAAGCACTTGAGGATTTCAGAAAATGTTTTTTCTGCCATCTTAAATTGCATGGGGTATTAATTGAAACTGTTAATTTTTTTCTAGTAAGCCCTTCCCCTTAGTTTTCCTATAAAAATTTGTAAACCAGAATAGGAAAACTCACGACAATATCAATCAGCAAATTGCTTAAATAAGATCCATAATAGACTGTATATTTTCATTTAGAATCTTTTCTTAATTTGGGATTATGTACATGTTTTATGTCCATGTGTGTTTACCATGTGGATACTGAGAACAACACAGTGGACGGGGATAGAGTGCACTCTTTTGTTACAGAGACTTGTGTAGTATATTTCTACTGTATTTGTTTTTCCTCATGATGAAAGTGAATTAATAAAGCACAAAGAGGAAAGATGGAATAAAAAAAAAAATATGTTAACAAAAATCAGAAACAGAAAAATTATTTCAGGGTAGACAGAATATTTTTTCCTGTGACTGTTAGAGTCCATATTTAATAAATGATATCATATATGGGAAAAAAATAAAGCAGAGGCTGATCAATGCAATTGTGCACATATAAAGAATCTAGCTTGTGCCAGTTCAGAAATTTACTCAGAAAAAACAATGCACAGCAATGAGTACTCATTTTTTCAAAACACATCAACATGTCTAAATAAATCTGACAGATTTAGGGTATTTCCCTTCTCATCAGCCCTCAACCACCTTCCAGACTCAACAGAAAAATGAGGTGAGGTGAAAGCCAATGACATAACATAACATAGATAGCATGCATAATATATTGCATTAGTGTTCTCTGCATGACATTAGAAAGCTATAGATGTGTATTGGACATAGAAATAAACAACAAATATGTTTTTCCCCACAGTGAAACAGCAAAGTAAAAATACAAGCTGCTCATACAAATATTATCAACACAGTCATTTCTTGCCATCCAGCTGGATAGCCAAAAATATTTTGATCTATATGACTTCTGTGGCCTTTATCCAAGACCTATTGAAGCCAATTAAGAATCTCTATCATCTTTAGTGAAGTTGTACCTAGCCCATTAAGAGATTTTGCCCTAAGGGAGTAAATGGAGGATTTTTAAGGACCACCCTCACATGTCACTTCAATTTATCACAAGGGAAAAATACTTCCCTTCATTAACATTGTGTAAGTCAGTTTCCTTTTCCAGTAAGTGCCGTATGCTTTAAACTCTTTCTCTTAGCGCTTTACTGATCCTTTATGCAAAAGATTACTGCAAATATAGTGTTATATTACTTCTCAAAATAGTTCTTAGGAAGTCAGCATTTCCAGAAATTCACATAATTTTTCCCTGCTGCAATGCTCAAGTGGGTAGTATATGAATGATGACAGGTAAATTAAAAACTATGCTGTCTGAATGGACTAAAAGACTGGCAAAACTTAGGAAACTATAAGATAAATAGAAGTGACAGTTATAGTCACCTTTCACATAAAAAACTATGAAGTATTTCATGTTGTGTCCCATTTCTCAGCTGGAACATGCTGAAAGGAGCAGGAGTATTAGGGACCTAAAACAATTCTTCATTTCTTTCATGGATGTACAAATATAACATGGAGCATGGAATTTTGCCCATGATTAATTTAGCTTCACGACTTCTGACTTCTTAATTGAACATAGTTCCCCAAGCAGTTGAAACACAACACAAATACGTATAACAAAATCAATGCCTTTTATTTAAAAAATAATCCCTCTCTGCAGTTCTGCAAATATGTTATTAATGTGTTTTCCATGCACTATCTGAATACATGCAAAAGATAAACAAGTTGCAGGCATGAGTTAGTAACAAAAAGAGGTATTTCCTTCTCACCCACAGCCAGACTGTGGTTCCTGCAGTCTGCATTTCTGTTCTGTGTGATGTAGTCCATTCTGGCCTGAGTTGTGGCAACCAGGAGTCTACAGTAATCTCTGATCTATGCACAAGGAATTGGTCAATGAAGTTGTCAAGTCACTCTCCATGATATTTGAAGATTCATGGCAGCCACAGGAACTCCCATGTGGCTGGGAAAAGGGAATCACCACAGCTATCTTTAAAAAGGGAAGGGTAGAAAGAAAGACCCTGGGAACTCCCAACTAGTCAGCCTTACCTCTCTGCCTGGGAAGATCCTGGAACCAATCCTCCCAGGAGTTCTGATAAGGCATGTGGAAAACATGGAGGAGATTGGGGAGAGACAGCACAGCTTCACCAAGGGCAAGTCCTGCTTGTACAACCTAGTGGGGTTCTATGATGGGGTGCCTGCATCAGAATACAAGGGAAGGGTTACAGATGTTATTTACCTGGACTTCTGTAATGACTTCTGGTCATTACTCAAAAGATCCTTCTCTCTAAATTGGAGAGAGATGGATTTTATGTTGAATTTGAACAGACTGTTATTTGATGGATAACAAAGTGGTTGGATGCTCACATCCAGAGGGCCAGAGTCAATGACTCAGAGCATCAGACACAAGTGGTGTCCCTCAGAGATCTGTACTGGGACCAGTGTTATTTACTATCTTCATTAATAGTGTAGATGAAGGAATCGGGTGCACTCTTAGGAAATTTACAGGAGACACCAAGCTGAGGGGTGCAGTTGACACTCTTGAAGAATGGGATGCCATCCAGAGGCACCAGGACAGGCTCAAGAAGTGACCCTGGGGAATCTCATGAGGTTTAACAGGACCAAGTGCAAAGTGCTGCACCTGGGTTGGAGCAACCCCCAATACAGGCTGGGGGATGATCAGATCCAGAGCTGCCCTGCCCCGAAGGACATGGGGGTGCTGGTGAGGGGCTGGACATGAGCCAGCCATGGACACTCGCAGCCCAGAAAGCCAAATGCATCCTGGGCTGCATCCAAAATAGCCTGGGCAGAAGGTGAGGGAGGGATTCCTGCTCTTCCACTTCACTCTAGTGAGACCCCATCTGCAAAGATGCCTCCAGCTCTAGGGTCTCCAGCAGAGGAAGAACTTGTTAAACAAGTTCAAAAACAGCTTCTCTAGAATGTTCACAATTTTGAAATCCTGATAACCACTGTTCTTAAAATACAATCCTGATTTTTGTTTTCTCTGCTGCAATTATCAGTTGAATAGGAAGCCAAATATTAATCCATATTACACCTACCCCGTGAGCTGGAGCATCCATTTGAGATAACACATATCCTGTCTGGAGAGCATGAAGGAAGAGATGTTCAGTGAGGACATCCCTGCCTTATCCCTCAGCTTGGAGATAACACAGGGACACTGCCTCTCCATACCAAGCACAGATATGAGTTTTGGCACATCCATGTAGTAAGTGAAAAATAGTAACATTTTCCAAAATTTTCTAAAAAAAACACCTCCTGCAGAGTATACTTTTGGAATTTTGTTTTGTTTGAAGAAAAGAAAAAAAGTCCTTTATTTTAATTACATTTCAGGAAAATATTTTTGCCATCTCTCTTGCTTCTGGGAAGTTACTGCAGATACTGTAATACAGCACACAATATATAAATATATAAATATACACACAATAAATTTAGATACAATTTAAATACAATTATTACTCTTTTTAAAGAATAAACATGTCAAGCATTAAAAACCATTCTAAGTCTACTATGCTTCAGTTTCAGTCATAATACCATTTGTTCCTCTTCAATGAATATTTGAGGGAATAAAATGACACACCTTTTAAATTAACATGTTTTATGTGCAACAAAGCTGTTCATTTGTATAGTAAATAAGTTAAAAATTTGATTCTCATGTAATCCACTATTCAATTTGACTGACTGCTGAACCTCCCTAATCAAATACATCTGCATGATATTGTAAGCTACATTACAGTACATTATTAGCTTGTAAAATGAAATTGCTGCGAAGTTATGTACTGTACATTTGAAGCACTAACAAATTTACTGGTGATAGATGAGCTAATGGATACATTGTATTGCAATAAATATAAATTCAGAGTAGCAATTGGAAAACATTAACATTTTTATATATGAGTTTAGGCATTTATGAGGGCTGATCCAGCTAGCAGTAAAAACTGAAGAGGTAGTCTTGCTAGCTGACATTTCTTTTTTGGACTGTTCTGAGTAAAAAATAAGTGCTCTTTCTTTGTATCACTGCTTTTATACCTGACATAAGAAACCACTAATGGAATTTTGGTAAGTAGCTATTGTTTCTTTAAGGGAAAGTTCTCGGTACACCTAATCTGCAGGTCAAACCCAAACACTACTTAACAGTAATTTTCCATGTCTATGCTGTCAGTGTTTCTTCTGCCTTCCAGTCTTTCTCTTCCAATTTCCTCTTGAGCTGCTAAAACTATCATTAACTATCCAACAACTGCTGTTGTCTAACAGAAACAAAGCCATTTCAGGAAAAGAGTCAAAAATAAAGTGAATAAAAGCAGAAAACACCAGCCAGCTGCAAATGCTGGAAGGAGGTCTGGAGACCTTTCCAGGTGTCCGGGCACCTTCCACAGAAATTTTTGAGAGAATGGGTCCTCTATGGCCTTACAGGTGGTAAGCTGGTACTGCAGGCAATTCCCCCTGCCAAGGCAGAACACCAGGACAACCGCATTCCCCTTGAGAGGCAGAACATTGGTAACCAGATTTTGAATATCATCCATTTTAGCAGCCAGAGGACATGGGAATTGAGAGGTGTGGTGCAGGAGGAAAAGAAGGCAAGGGATTTAACCTAAAGACTTACAGAATGAGGACAAGGCTGCAAATTTTTATATGGAATTGTGGAGCTGGTTAAGAACCATCAGCATCCTCATGTGTTCAGAGCTCGTCTTGCGGGCTAGATGAGTGGTGTTTGTGTGTGTGCTCTTGCACAGTGGTGCTTTACTCAGCAATATTTACTTGGCATTTGCAGCCAATATTTTCTTTACATACTGTCCTTTTCTTTCCAACTTAATAAAATGAGGGGTATGTTGCAGACTCACATGCCACAATGCATTTGTGATAACAGCAAAAGCATGTCAAAATGTGGATGCAATTATAGAGTTACTGGAATGGGCAGAAATACAATAGTGTTTGAATATTATAATTCAGATTAATGTGAAGTGCTGTTAGTTTGCTTGTCACTGAATATCCTTTTAATTATGGAGTCTTGATATTAAAACATGCTGCATTTGAGCAGAGACCAAAGCAATGTGCCACCATTACCCTAAATTTATAATAATGATTATAGTAGATAGTCACATACCTTTTTAGAAAAGGTAAGGCACAGAGACTGGTGAATTAATCAAAATCTGTAATCTTATACACTAAAAGAGCTGTAATGCACTAGTTCCAAGCAAATAGACAGGTGCTCTGAAAATGTGGAAGTGTAAGGAGCATAGAGAGATCTCTGAGCAAATTTGAATTTGTCCTAGACTACTTATGTCATCTTGTGAATTACTTCACTTCACTGCACTGAATATGAAGTGGATATTCAATTATTCATAGGTAATATAGCCCATTCCACAGTAAAACAAATCAGCAAAAATCACAACTGGCTAAGACTTTTTTCCAATCAGTACAGCTAAAAATTATTACTGTACAAGGACAAGTAAAATAATTTAGAGAAGCCAAAAAATATGTTACACTTTCTTTGATGAGCAGCTTATAAATCTGCCATTTGTCTATTTTTAAGACCTATTACTGTAGCTTATGAGGGTCTTACAAGTCCTTGTGAATGTATCTTACCACACTGGCAGAGTTGGAAAATTTCATTATTTTGAGACCTGAGAGGAGATAAGTTTACACAAGGGGAGACATGAGTGCCTCCCAGGTCAGGTGGCACATGGCCACATATCAGCTCACAAGATGGTAGGATTTAGGCATGCATGCTGCTCCTCGTAGCTCTCATATATACACACAGAGCAGAAAGAAGCTGTGGTGTGATGATTTGAGTTGGAAAACCAGATCAAACCACAGAAGGCAACCACCTGGCAGCCCAGGCACACCCCAAGCTTTTGAGACATAGACCTGAAGGCATATGTTATGAACTCAGGAGCTCATTAGCATGAAAAAACACCAAAAAGATGGATGATATTTCATTACATTTGGAGAGGTTACTCTACTTTTTTAGCATCTCAGTAACAACTCTTTCAAACACAGTGGTTCACGGCTAATCCTGCTCTGATCTGTTTTTACACTGATTAGTATATATGTGTTGTATACTTCTGTTCTTCCTCTATCCTCTGCCAAGGGAAAGAAGGGTAACTCCCTTTCCTAGGAGCACAGTCTTGTTCTTAAGCTTCCACTGAGAAAAACTATAGGAGTGTCTGAGCCTTTAATTTTTGTCATAATTTTAAGACACTTGTTTTGGCATATCATCAGGTCCCATTGTCAAACTCCCCAAAATTAAACCTCTTTAGTAGTTCCCTGATAGATAGTTTCCTGGCAAGAACTGTAAGCTGTATGTTGCCTCATATTTTTCAACATTTCATGGTAGAGGAATTTTCATTCTTCTAAATTATATATTTCTTTACTCCTAGGTGCAGTGATTTGAGCTTCTTGTAGCTTCCATGTTTCCTTTCTCTCCTGTGGTCTGACACTACCCAAAGTTGCAAGACCATTTTACAGATATATTTGTTTAAAAATACCCTAACCTATCCTGTCATCAGGTCCATGGGAGAAAATAAAAATTCAGTCAGATTTTTTAAATTAGCTTCTCTCCTAACATATTTTGAAAAGACTTATTGGAAGATTATAGCTTAAATTTGTCTTGAAATTCTGTTTTGATCAGCCAAATCAACTTCATTCATACAAAATGTCCTCACAACATTCTGTCAAAATTAAATTTAAAAAGAAAACTTCCAAAGATTACTTGACTTGTTTTGCACTTGAAATCTACCATCAAGTCTTAGAAGAGGAGAGTGTAAACACTTTGAAAAATCATAGCTTTGACCACATAGGAAATATGAGGTGTTTAGCTTTTTGAAACCTAATTTTCCACTGACTCATACTATCCACATAACTAATGAGATACAGAAGTACACAGAAATATACAGACAAAATGCCTTTCTTTATTTTGTTCAATGTTAATTAATTTTGCATAGAATTATGGGTAAAAGTTCAAATTAGTTCATTTTTTTAACTTTTTTTCTTTTTTCAGAATTAATATATTTCACAGTCTTGACTCTGGAATACATTATTGTTTGTACCTATCTTTGCTGGCTGTGAAGAATTAAATCTTCAACCTATTTAGTCATCAAATAGTCTATGGTAGCCTATGCATTTCTGCTTGTGGATTTGAACTCACAGGTCAGCTTCATCAACACAATAATGAGACATTTTCTATATTTCAATTTTTTTCCATTTTCCATATCCTTATTCATCAAAATTTAAGATATTATAAATAATAGATGGTTCTGCATATTTCTGTTAAATAAATTTCATAGGAAGAAAAAAACAAGAACTTTGTAACTGTTGAGTTGTGCTATTGTTTACATTTATAATGGATTGCCTTAAATGAAAATGTTAGATAATTTTTACCAAAACTTCGTTATAGTAGTTGCATCATAAGGACTAGAAATACTTAGATTTTTTTGAGTATATCAAAGGTTTGCAGTAGTTACTGCTTCTTTTGTCAGCCCAGTTTTGTCTACAGATAAAATTCAAAAGAAAAGAGTAGATGTTCTGTTCTGTTCTTGACCATATTTTTATTTGAAAAGAAAATTTCATGCTGCATTTCATTTATTTGTTCACTATATTCACATGACACTGCATTTTAGTGAAAATAACATAGTCTTACCTCTTCCCTCAGCTAGGACTTTACACATAAATTACTTAAATTGTTTCGACTTTTTTCCCCGTACACTCTGTGTTTTATGCTGTCAACCATATCCATATGTAATGTTATTACAGGAAAGTAAAGATTCATCAGAAGTAAGCTACACAAGTAAGAAGACAACTACAACACTGCTCAACAATAATTTGTTTGGGCTTGTACATGAGAAACTCATACTCAGTATTTCCCCCTGCTGTGTGCTTCTTTGGTAGGTCCAATCTCAAACAGCCTCTGCAACATGCTACCCTCAGTAGGCAATTTGTACCTAATATTTAATAAGTAACATCAATAAGCACTGGAGA
This sequence comes from Taeniopygia guttata, assembly GCF_048771995.1. Classification (NCBI taxonomy): domain Eukaryota; kingdom Metazoa; phylum Chordata; class Aves; order Passeriformes; family Estrildidae; genus Taeniopygia; species Taeniopygia guttata. Next base: position 19,287,312 of record NC_133063.1, on the reverse strand, counting down.
ATGAGTTGCAATAACTTTGGATTGTGGAAAGGGGTTTTTTTTCTACCTTTTCAGAAGGTGTGGCTTTTCTCTCTGCATTGCCAAGAGTGGATACATACCCAGTGCAGCACACTATGCATAGAAGGATAAAAGCAACGCACACCAGCAGTGAGGACATTGCAGAGGGTTCTTTCCAACCCGAGTCAACCATGTATTAACATGCTGCCTAAAGCACCACGTAGCAGCTGTCATAAGAAGGGTCAGCATTACATAAGTGCTGCTTAAAACGAGCTAGTCTTCTAAAGACTAACTGCTTGTTAATACAAAATCAGTATCAAAGCATGTGGAATGTGAGTGCTGTGTTCTAAGAAACCTCTGCCATCTTGAGTTTCACAGAGGGATCCATAACACATCTGATTTTAGAACTATCCACAGATCTGTCCTGGCTCACCTGAAGCCCTCCCCCTTTCCCTTGCTTCCTGGAAAAACTTCTTGCAGACAATTAGAATCCAAAAAGAGATGGACTTTGTGCATAGCGCAAATACATTTGAGAAGGAAATTGCACTGAAGCCTGGTGTTAATCTGTCAGTCAAGCAAAGAAATAAATCAGTTTAAAATCTTGGATGAGATCAAATTAACTGACTATTCTCAAGCCTGTTCTACAGACCAAGAGAACAGAGGGAATCCTATTTAATTAGGCTGAAGAAAGGTGCTCAGACCTTTGTATTCACTGTGCCTGAAAAAATTTCGTCTAATGAAAAATGCCAAAAAAATGTCACAAAGGAGTTTACTAATTCAAGTGATAAATCTGTCACTGGAGTATTCCCAGATAGTGGGATAAAGACTTCTTTATCCATTTGTTTCAATGGACAAATTTCCATTTGTTTCAAGCTGCTGAAGCTCCACAAGCCTGCAGACTAAATATTTCTCAAGAGGATTATGAAATAGTTCATGTCTAATGTGTACAGTCAAGACCTATGACAACAGTCTGCTCAAAGTTTTATATTTATTTGAAAAGACCCATTTTGAAGATGAAAAAAAACATAGATTATTAAAGATTTCATAATTATTCAACCCATTTTCTTTGGCCTGTGGCTCACCGTAAAGGGAAGAGATTGTTCTGTCTAACATAGGACAGAATAGGTAACATGCAGCATGGTTCTTAATAATGGCCCACCATTCAGAATATAAAATCTCACAAATACAAATACAAAATTCTGTTCTGACCAGAACACTTGGATATTTTCATTATTTAATCATAAAGCTCTCTATCTCTTTTGAAACTAGTTATAAACCTATGTTGCCACCGAAATATTACTCTTCAAAATGCATGTTCAATAAATAGCTTGTATCTTGAGGAACCCTTTCACTGCCTTCCACACCTGGGGAGATTTTCCTTAAAACAAGCTCTGTCAAGACTTTCCATTTTAAGAAGATTGATGACATGTAAGAGAGTACTGGCATAGAGCCTTACAGTGCCTGCAAAAAATTTCAGCTTGGTTCAGCTACCCAAGAACAGACATCCCTGCTTCTATGAGTCTGCAGTGTCATAAGCCATAAAACTCTGCCCTCTTCAAGAAAAATAAGTTAAAAAAAAACCACACAGAAAAGGAGAAAAACAAGATGTTCAGGGGCCACAAGGGGTGTAAAGTGTCCTGGTCATGTGGAGGTCAGTCAATCTCAGCACCTAGAGTCAACATAGACCAAATCAGCATATATCTCTCCGAGATTATACACTGTTAATTCCCCACACAGGCTGATCCAGAGAAGCCATATGTTCTCATGCTCTCCCACAAGCAGTGAGAAGACAGTAAAGAACATTGCACACAATTTTAGTGGTAAGCTGACAACAGCTGACTATCGCACTCTTGACCCAGCTGCTTCATAGTATTTGCAGCAATTATACCAGCTCCTGCACATTTTATTGTGAGCTGAACTGTAAGCAATCATTTGGTAAGAACTCAGCCAAGCCTGGATCCTAATGCCATATTTCATTTAATTTTCTTTGCCACCACTTTCATTTGGCTTTTCAAAATGATGATGTGAGCATCAAATGCATGCTTGCTCCCTTCAGAAAGCAGAAAAATGTCACTTTTGGATCATGACTGAGAGAGTCTTGAGATCATACGTTTCATTTTACTGGTCTGACTCACTACCTGACAAGTAAACACAGAATAATGCAAGAAATTACCATGTAAATTAGTCATTAAATAAACCATTAGAAGTGGATGTTCTGAGCCAGATATAATGTTTAGTCTAATCTTGCATATTTACAAAGCATGCCTGTATGTGTTCTTTACACACTAGTAATGAGCATAAAAGGGCACTTTCCCAACACGGAGCTCCCACACTTATGCTGCAGTCAGATCTGTGCCCAGCAAGTTGCATCTTTGAGCTTACTCTAAGGGTCCTGCTCTCAACTAAGTTCATGGACCTGCAAACCCACTGTTCTAGACTGACTTTCAATAATTTTCCTTAACTCTGTACTACTCAGAGCTTTCACCTATCATTTTTATTTGGGTCTGCGATATGCAGAGCCCTATTCACTCTAGAGACTCTCTAAGTTTTAGGGGGATTCACTAAATTAAGAAGAAAAAACCCCTTTCTTTGGGGATTTGAATCGCGCTGAAAGATAGACATCAATGCCATCACTAAAGATTGCTGTGACACATCATGTGTTTTTGTTCATTGTGGAATAGAAAAATTTTATGGGGTTTGCTGCTGATAAAGATCTGATTTTAATTGATAAATCATGATAAGATTTCAATTTCAGGTAGAGTTCTGTAAAGCTTGTCATCCTAGATAAACAAGAAATATAAATATTTGTGTTTAGTATGTCCTTTCATAATGAAGTGCAGGGGGTCACTAAGTTCACCTCATTTATTTGACATGCTACAATACCCAAATAGAAATTGAATCCATTTAATTGCAAGTGTCATGTATTAATTTACCTTCGTTTAAATTGCTGAAGCCTGTTTTACCATCAACAGTCTTCACTTTTTCAAAAGGCTGTGCTGGAAAACAAAGGGCTGACTGTTCTGTCACCAAAGCACTTTCATCACCAAAAGCTTCAATTTTACCGAGTCCTCTTAGAGTTTTCAAAACCAGACTCCTCTGGTGCTGGCTCCAGAACTCACTTCACTGGATTGGGTCATTGCCATGTGAGCTCTGGATCATGTTCTTGGTGAATGAAGCTAAGGATGTTGGTCAAAATGGACTGTAGAGTGGTAACCAAAGGTATGAGCACATATGCCACTTCTGTATAATTAACACTTCTGTGTATTCTTCCCTCTTGTCTGAGAAAACCAATGAGTCATTGGTTACAGAATCAGAATTAATCAATGACATTTTCTGTAATTTTCAAATATATTAAAAATGCTTTGACAAATCTTGGATTCTTTACCCAGATTTATGCAACTCAATTTAGGCTGAACTCTTACTGAACTGTGTTCTAGTTTCGCCTGAGTAACAGTGGAGCAAGAATGTGAGAAATTCTTTAGGTACACATTGATAAGCTTTAAATGTCAAATATTTTGACCCTAAACTATAATATAAAATTGAGATAGAATGATCTAATTTTTTACTAAAATCTAGGCACTGAAAGTTTCACCTGGTTATTTTGCTTATATGTTAGGGACTAATTGAATCAATGGGGACCATAGGTAAAATGGATTTATTTTACACTGTTCCCATTATTGCTAGTGGGCTTTGCAAACCTAAAGGCTCCTCACACACTCATAGATAAATAAAACCTTGGCCTTGTTTTTCAAGCAAACATAGCTTGTATTGCCAGTATTTAACATAGAGATATATGGCTTTTCATGAGAGGGGTTAAAACAACATGTGAACCTTGATATGAAAAAAAAGGAATCTGACAGCTGAACTGAGTCAACTATGTAGATTAGATAGGGAGAGGAAATTAGAACTAGCACAAGATGCTAACAAGCACAGAGTGAATAAATGATAGCAGAAAGAAAATTGAACAATAAAAACAGCTGCAAAAGGGTATTGTTGGCATAATTTCAGGCCTAGCATTTTGAAGAGGACAGAAACATTTCATTGTTGAGCAGCACTTTTTAAAAGATGTTTTGCATTTTACATAATTACGTTTTGCATAAATTCATCCTAATTACATTTGAAAACTCTTTTCTGAATCACAAACTTTCTGTAACCACAGTACTCCTGAATTAGCCTGAGTTTTCTAGAGATCATCCCTCTTTTCTCATCTGGAGAAGTGGAAGGAAAAAAGGAATTCTATTGTTTTGCCTTCAAATCTCAGACAGTATGGCAACCTTAATGGTACCTAAGTGAGATGCCGTTTGCCCTGCCTCTTGTACTCTTTTCTTCTTAGTTCATGTTGTCTCCATACTTTGTAATTTTTCTTATTCTGACCAAGTCCCAAAGATTTTTGAGGCTTTCATGGAGGGCAGGTCCATCAACATGATAGACCGCACAGCTGAAGATATATTAGCATTTTTTAAAGAAACCTTCTTTCTTCTAGGTGAGAATTATTTTTTTCCCAAGCACTCTAATGTTGAATATAAGTCATTTAGCTCTCTTTGCAGGTCTCCATCCTTTGATAGAGATGGTTTCTTGATGTTTTTGACCAAATATATATACCAAACACCAGCTTTTATGGAGAGTAGAAATGGCAGTTTACAAACAGAAACAGAAATCCTGAAAAACTGCTTCCTCTGGACTCAGCCGGAGATGAGGCTGCAATTCTCCGGCCAAGCAGATGGTATTGCTGCCTCTTGGGTGAAAGCTAAAGAATCACTGAGTTAATCACTACATTACAACAGACTCTGGTTAATGTTAGTCACCAGCAAGTCAATAGGAGTGTCCATTCTGCTATATCAGAATATTCTGACAATTTTCTATGTATATCTTGTGTAAGATTTCAGCTGAAGCAAGTAAAGCATGCTTAAAGCCAACACTGTCTGCCACAGACTTCAGGATAGACTTGATGGACAATTGCAACACTAGAGGGTCAGCAGCGTCTTAGATGTAAAATTCACAAATTACTTTTTTAAATCTGTCTAATTAGTAGCTAGACATGTAAACAAGACATATGTCTAATACATTTGTCTCTTTCTCATTTGTTCCTTTCTCAAGGTTTTTTACCCCCACAAATCTTTTTCACAGGGTAAGTTATTTCTGGGAAGACATCCTTTCCCATATGCTTGAGGCTTATTATTCAAATTGGTGGTCATTTCTGGATTACAACTTTTTTTCATTCATACATGCATGCATACATATATACATATATATATATATATATATAAGCTTTATTTTCCATTAATCTTATTAAAATTTCTTTTAATCTCTATTAATGAGTCTTCTTCTTATCCCTCTCTTAATATCACTTCCTAAATATAAATTTGGAGGTGATATTCTCCCAAATTTGATTTCACCAAATCAATTTTTCAATTGATTGTTTGTTTTTTTTACCAGAAGACCTTGTACTGTAACTTCTTATTGAACATATTTAGATTCCATGTCATGCATTTTTTTTCTGCATTTTGGTTGTGTTCAATCCAGGTAAGACCATTACGTGATATTTTTTAATGTCCTAGCAGTACCGAGACCCTCTCTATGGGTTACTTAAAACACAAACAAAAAAAAATCAGGTTTTTGAAGAGCCTCTAGCTGCTGTCCACAATTTTAGGTAGCTAACATAGCTAAAAAATCTGGGCATAGTCCCATCTCAGCAAACATTAACTGTTAAATATAGAGGAGGATGGTGAGCATGCAGTGTTAGAACAGCTCCACAAAGAACACTCAAAATTTAAATTCACAAAATTTAAATTCCACAAAGAATATTCAAAATTTAAATTCTTCTGTTTTGATTGACCTTGTAGGGTAGAGGACACAGAAGAAAACTTCTTCGTTAATTCTCAGATGTTTAACTCTTTCTTTTCATATTCACAAGGGAATTCTTCTTCAAGTTTTCTTTGCTTAAGAGTATATGCTGTGAAACTCAGCATATTTCATGAGACTTCAATTAAGGCTCATAAGTTCTACAACAAAAACATAAACAAGTTTAGAATTTTGGGAAATGTAATGAAACTGACTTTGTTTTTCCCATGAACATTATCAAAAAGGTCTCTAATGCTGTTGTAAAATATGAAGCAGTCACCTTCACATATAAAAACTGTAAAAAACATGCAACCTGATATGCATATTAGAAAGTCTGAGAAGCTTTGAGATCTGACAAGACTCACTCCGCAATTCCATATTGTAATGAAATGAGCATGGGAGTGAAAATCCAGAGTAACAGAATTCCAGTCAAATTTCTATTTCCCATATATTTGAAATGTACCTCATGCTTATGCAGTGCAACCTTTACATACTTAATTTTTAAAACCCACAGTGTTCTAGCAAAGATTTATCCTTGTGCGTTGCTCTCATGTATATGTAAAACTTGTTTCTCCTTTAACAAGGATCGTTGAAATCACAGAACTGGACCTGACAGTGAAAGGTATTCTGTGTTCACAGACCCAGGTGGTACTGTTAGAAAATAATTTTATTATAGGTGGTTTATTTTCATCTGCTTCTTATGCTACAATGATGAAAAAAGGAGAAAAAAATGACATAATGACATTATGACATTTTGACCACTTCTCTGGGAGGAGATAACAATAAGTTTAATGAGATTTATTCTCTTCCCATACACTGCGCAAAGAGAACAGTACTGCTGCATATGGGACCTTCTATTTCAAGAACTCATTTAGCCCCACCTGAATAGCTAATAGTAAATATAAAAGCCTAAGCTTAGGATTGAAAATTCATGGGGTTTTATGAAGGACAAGGAAAGATATCTGTCTAGTGGAAAGGCACTCTTTGACTCAGAGAACTTTTGTGCAGCTTTTTATTGCTGTTTCTAGCCAAAGGGGAATATATAGGGCATTACCAGGTCTAAAAAATTGTAGCTGGTTCAGAGTAACCATAATGGTACAAGACCAGTGGCCACAAAGACAGCTAGAAAGAGCTCAAAACTTGGCAGCATTTTCACAGAGACACTGTCTTCCAGCTGGTTCGTTTGACATACTTGGTAATAGAATCTGGTGCAAAAGGATAATTTTTTTTGGTGGGGCGGTGGAGGGTGGTGCAGGGAACCCTCTTTGGTAGCTCTGGGCTTTGTTTCAGCATGTAACTAACTCCAGCTACAGGAAGTATACGGTGAAAGATCAAAGTAAGAAACACTAAGTGAGCCTGTTGAAATGAAGTGTTACAGGCATATGTTCCTCATCTCACAGCTCCATTGACTGGGTGCTGTAACAGCTGGGATATAAGAAAAATGTTTCAGGCAGATTCAGCAGAAGAGCCTGTACTTCATTTGGCCAGCTCAGAGTTTGTATCTCACCAAAGGACTGCAGCAGCTCCATGGGGTGATGCTTTATTTTAGCAATGAGATACAAGGAATTTATTCCTGTTTTTACAGAACCAGCTCAAACCTCACTGGATAGCAAGTAGCCACTGTGACCCCCAAGTCACTGCCTTCAGGACATGCATCTTGCTCCCAGCTTCCAGAATCAAAAGGAGGCCAGGCAGCTGCAGAATACAGATCCTTACCCTGCCCCCTGTTTTTTCAAAGTAGAAACAAGGTCTGTTCTTTACTCTTGGGCCACCTCAACACACTACAGCCTGCTCCTCTGCTTTTGCACAAGAGCTGGTGACTGTCTGAGCATATGATAATGAGCATGATGTCTCTCAGATTGCTCAGCCAGCACTGCTGCTGGTGAAGTCACAGCAAATTAGGGTGATTTGTGCAATGAATGAGTTTGACAATTAGTTTCTTTCCTATCCAGAGTGGCATGGCCAAATGGCTAAACCTGGGACCTGGGAGAGTGAGTCTCCTACTAATTCAGCCACTGATTTTCCATATACCCCACAGCAAAGGAAGCTTCTCCCTTTGTCCTTCCTACTTCAGGTCTGCCCCATGGACAGTGAGCAAGCACCTTACACAGCAATCTTTGACAGCCACACTGTGTCTGTGATCTTACAGACACATGGTGTTTGTGCTGGTTTTGTCAGTTTTTAGGAGCTGAATTGAATTATTACATTTTTCTCCAGAAGGAATTTTGTACTTGCATAAAGATCTGTTTTGTAGAGATATTCTGTCCTGGATGCTAAAGATATTCCTACCACACCTGGTATAAATATGTCTGAAAAACCATAAGTCATCACACTTCTCTAATATAGCTACTCATTATAATTTCTGATGTTTTTATTCCTCATATTAATAGCCTTTAGTACATTATAATATTTGGATTTAAAAGAAAAAACAAAACAGATATGCACATATGTCTATCCCTCCATGCTCTAATATCTACATGCTTGCTTTGATAGTTCTGTCCAGACTTTCCCATCTTGTAAATGCACTGAAGTAGCAGGAAGGATTTTAAAGTGCAAATGCATGTACTTGAGGTGGTTAATTTCTGTACAGTATTAAATCCTCAGTGTTAGAAGCCATACTACTTATTGGAGTTTTAATAGGAACTTACAGGTGAACATAAAGAAGGATAGATAAGACAGAAATTGTAGAAGCAAATATAGTCCAGATATTTAGAAGATCAGAGAGTAGCTCATGCTGTGTTGTAATATCTTTTTGACTTTTTGAGGATCCTCCAGACTATTATATGACAGCTTAGCTTCTCACCAAGTAATATTAACTTCATCTTAATCAAGGTATATTGGTTTTCAGCTTAAGACTGAAGAGAACTATTTAACAATATAGCTTTTTAAAAAATGGTTGACTAATTCTCTGGAAGGGGTTGGAAGGGTGAATCTTTATTTATCTAAGGAATTAATATATTTTATACAAGCAAGGAGTATATTTTACCCCCAAATCCATCCCTGTCTTGTTGCCTGGAATTAAAATCTAATTACAGAGTCTCAGCACAACTTCCTTTCCAGGCAGAGTGATTTGTAACATGTAAATTTGAGGCAAGTTTGATTTAAATGAAGTCCAAATCCTGGTTTAAAAACAATTCTGTTACCATAGATAATTGATGCATGTGACTAACACAGTGAGTTCTCTTTTATGCTGCTTGGTTCAGCCTCACACTGTACAGTAAGTGATTTGGCAGTACTGTACCCACAGCACTGCCAAGAAATCAGCAACATTTACTTCTTGGTTTCTGAAGTGAATCTGTATTTTTCTTGAAAGAAACCTGACCATTTTTCATATGCCTGAAAGTAAAACAATAGGGGTTTTATGAAAACCTTTTGTACCTACAACACTCAGTAATTCCCAAATTAGAGAAGGGTTCATTTGCACAGTTAGAAAACAGGTTTTATATGTTTGCTTACAGACCTTTTCAATATTAATATACAAGCCTTGGCCCTCAGGTAGTCACCTCAGAAAACAAAGCATTTTTGGCTTGCATGCAGATGCAAAAAAGAGGTTGCAGTCACAGGGTTATCCAGACACCCCTAAGTTTCTGAATGTAAACATACCAATTATTTCACCATTTGAGGGGATTCTGCTTCCTGAAATCAATGGAGTCTTATATTCCTTCATGTGACTTACTTTTTTCATATCTTATCTAAAGATGACAGTTTTTGCTAAAGTATAATAAATTTCAGTGGTTTCTAGTTTTCACAACTGATATCAGAAACACGGACAAATTAATAAGATGCAAAATTAATATTTTTGCAACCTGCTTTTAAAAGTCAAGGTAAAAAGAATGTATATTCTATTTAAATGCTATTTTAAATTGTCTGACCTTAACTTCAAATTTTTTTCTCTTTTAGTATTGCTACTTTAAGCAGTGTCAAGTCTTGTTCCAAAGCATGATATATGCAAATAAACTGACTTTTATACCTGTACAGCATGTTTATTTTATCTCAAAAGCAAATCAAAGGAATATATATCAAAAAATACAGACATATGAATTTTCCCTTGTTGTAGGGACAAGGCGTATTTCAAGTCACCTATATCCTGAGAGAATGTTTATAAGTATAGACAACGCACACTGTTAACTTAATGCCAGCTGAAAGAACAGTCTGTTCATTCTGCTTCATGTCTCATGACAATTTGATGCTTTCTGTTAATCTATCAGTGTATCTATCAGTGATGAGGACAGGGGAAAAAATCATTAAAATCTCTTAGCAAACTAGACCAAAACACCCTAGTTGAGAGCCTTAGAAGTTATATTCAAATTCATAATTTTAGACTATGGAGCAGCAGAGAAGATTGCCCTTGAGGGAGGGGGAAAAAATTGTACATTATAAAAATGAGCCCAAAGCATACTGGCACAGGAGTTTGGGACCTTATTCAAGACCAGACACCTATACAGTGAAGACATTCAATAAAGCTAATAGCTTTATTGATATCAATTCTCAACATCTTCCATCCTAAGTACTTTTATTCAAGGAGAATCTGGCAATGAGAGACAGAGAACAACTTTTCAAGTTGATTAGTCTGGTTTCTTTGACTTTATGGAAAAGCCCTATCGAGTTTTCTATTCCAAGACACCACTTCTCAACAAACATAATGGTAAAACATCAATAAACATCCTAAATGAGAGTGACAGACATAATCATGAAGGCAATTCATAGGCAAAATGCACTGAAGTAATACACGAGCCACCCCAATACAAATGTCTTGCCCCCATTCTTACAGATATTGACCTTTAGTTTTCATGTAACCTCTAGAATCCCCCTAAAATAATTTCCTTTCACTCAGTCAGATCTTGAAATTTTAACACTATACTTAAAAGTTGAAACTGTGGAAAATAAAGAGTTTGATACAGCACTTTCAGAGAAAGGGTTGATTTAAATTCATGTAGTTATACTGATGCCTTTCCTCAAAATTTCCCTAAGTAATCAGGATACTACTTCTCATTTGTCATCATATTAACACTGGAATACTACTGGTTATAGTTCGTGAGTCTGACTTCAGATTTTTAAGCTTTGGGGAAAAAATAATAATGTTCTTAAATTACTGGTTTTCATTAAAAAGCAATTCTGTCCACATCTCTACATCTGTGGATGCAGACAGCCCATGCAAAAGAGAAAAAAGCTGCTGGGGAGCTGTTTTGGAGAGTCCATCTCCATTGTGAGGTGATAGCACAGGGTGGGTCTGGGCATGAGCTACAGGAAGTTGGGGACCAACAGAGAGATCCCAGGTCTAAAAGAGATGCCAGATTGCCCCTTTTTTGTCATGTGGAAATTGTTCTGTTTAGCAAGAGCTGATCTGCATGCCAAATCCTAATGAAAGAAACTTAAGTGAAAGCAACATTACCTGTTTCACTGGAATAATTTCAGAAGAAATTCAGGCTATAAAGGACAGTGGGGAATTAGCTGCTTCTCAGTTTGCTGGAGCAGAGATATTCAGCTTCTCTCCCATTAACTAGGTTCAGAGTTACCCTCCGTTCTTGTCTATGGGTGGGAAAGGCATGCATAGCTCTTCCTCATCAACTCCTTGCACTTTGTAGACATTGCAAAACAGAGTAGGTGTGGCATGCAGAGGTTCACAGATGAGCTACAGGCACTTCTGCAGAGAATTCAAATGCTCAGAACTGCTGCTGAAACCCAGATCTTGGGTCCATGTCACTGTAGTACAAAGGACCAACCTATTTTTGAGCACGAGTTTTAGTTTAATTGTATATGTTTGTATCTTGTCCTTAGAGATTTATCAGTTACAAAGTACGATTCATATCCTTTTCTATTGTGATATCATAATTACATTATGCAGTGTTAGACAAAATAAATTCACACTGCCAAGTGCTGTAATTAAAACTGTGCTGACCAGTTTGATTTTAAAATCTTCTCTTCAGTCATGAGTTTCTGAAAAATGTATCTAGCCTAGAAAACTATATGACATAGATTCATGTCAGCAGATGGGAATAATTACTCTGAGTATAATTAATGCAATCTGAAGGGCTTCAATAGTCATGGAGTTATTATGTAACCACACATTAATTAAATGATCAAGTAACTACTCAGTAATTTCATGGTGATTTGTGCTATATAAGATATTTTCCTTGCACAAACAAACAATGCTGTCATACAATTCAGAATGGATGTGAATATCTGCATGTTGATACTGAAATATATGCCAGATTTTTGATGGCTTGCTCCCAAAACGGTGACTGCCTCTGAGCATATTTTCTGTAAGCAGGAAGATTAGGAGGCACATCTATTTTTAATGAAATTGTATATTCATTTATACATAAGCCCTTTCATGGGCAAAGATGGAAATATTTCATATTTAGGCTTGAAAATATTTAAGACATGAAACATAATGATGCATATCCGGGGCCCTAAATTCAGAGACTGGGCCATAGAGAGGTTTCTTCCCAAACCTGATCTGCACATAGGGTGCAGTACATGGACTAACTTGTGTTTTACTGTTCATGGCTGCAAATCCTATACTGCAAGCTTATTTGGATCCACAAAGGCTATGAATACCTGGGAACAAATCATGGAAATTCAGTGCTGTACACTGTGGAAAATCAGACAGAACTACTAAAACATCTTAACAGTTTTGAAAGATGGAGGGGTTAAATGAGTCATGGCTGAATTTCATCTTTGGTAGACAAGGCTGGTGCTATTTATTATGAATTCTTAGTTGGAGAGTGGTATCTATTTTGGTGTGTGGCAGCGGTTGATACTGATTTTTTTCTTTTTCATGCATATTAGAAACAGAAAGAGTCCCAGATCATACTTACAAGGCTTATACAGACCCGAAAGAGAATGTTTTGATTCTAGTTGAATAATTATATGCATTTTTAATATTTGTTTACACCTGTGTAGAATAACACCTGTGAGAAGCCTTCTAGTTTCCTTTGAATCAGTTCCCCAAAGGTGCAAGAGATCATACAACAGCCAGAGGCTTTAACTTTTCTGGCTTCGGCGTTACCTTGTCCAAGGGCTCCAGAGAGGAGCTGAACCAAATGTTTGGTTCCTGACAGATCCTGACAGATCCTGACAGATCCTTTGTTGTTCACAATGTTTTACTCACAACTGCCTGCCAGAGAAGTACCACAAATGGGCAGGGCATGGGGACAGAGATGGCACCTTTGCTGGAGATCCAGTGATAGAAGCACATCTTGCCAAAACTGTAATGAGCAACAAAGATATGCCCAGTAGACCATGAATAATTCACATACCATATAAGCTGAGACAAAAATGTATGAAAGGCATCAGAGGAAGGAGGTGCTGTTCATTAAAGTAGGGTGTAAATAGGAAATATTTTTGGAATATAATTTGGTAATGCTTCATGTCATCTCCACTCTAGGTTTTGCAGTAATATTTATAAAGTTGAACTTAGTTCCTGTTGGCTGTAGACATCAGCACAGAGCTCACTGATCTAAAACTAATATCAAGTTTTGTTCTTAGGTTTTGTGCCATTAGCTGTTGAAAGGGTAAAAGGAAAGGGGAAAGGGCAAAGAGAAAAAGGCTAGGGCACAGGGAAAGAGGAAAGGGAAAGTGGGAAAAAGGAAGGGGGAAAGGGCAGGTGGAAAAGGGGAAAGGGGAAAGACAGACCACGAAAAGGAGATGGGGCAGAATCACAAGATGAATATTCTGGCCCTAAACAAGCTAAAATCTCAGAAGCACTCTGAGTACTTCTTTATAAACCATCTCTGGAAGTTATGATGAAGAAGGTAAAAAAAATGAACAAAAGAAACAGAAATACTGGAAGGGAGGAAAGGAAATACACTGTACTGTGAAAGTTGCATCAAATTATATATCAATAATCTTTGCCAATATTGACTATTTACAATATCAATTACAAAATTAAGGCACTGTATGTAGTATTTCTTTTTTCATTCCATGCAGGGTCAAAGGACAATATCTCTTATTTTGCTGTTCCCTTTTTTACTCTAGTGAGGATTTATTTTCATTCTTATATTATATTCTTAAATATATTTCACAAATTCCTTTATTTACAGAATAAGTGAAAAAACTTTCTTAAAACAAAGCAAACCAACAAAAAAAAAAAAGAGCCACTTTAGTTATTGTTCAGGAAATAAAATCATAGACAGAATATTTTGAGGGCTATTGGTGAATTTTATTTATTGCAGTGTAACAAATCCTCATACATTGGAGATACCTTCTCCCCCTATGAACCCGTGGACTTGAGTACAGCTAATGATATCACCAGTGACAGTTACCAAATTTTTATCTGTCATAGGAAATATTAATGGATTGAATTTTCTTCTGTAACTTCTTCAACATAAACTACTGGCAATGAAACATAATGCTATTTCAAAGAGTCATTGCTATTTTCCTAAATGCCTTAATCCTATTCCTGTGTTATCCTCACACTTCATGCTCCCACCTTGAGAATATCTAACTTTTGCTCCAAGTCATGATATAGATGAAAAATCTCTCCATGTCTAAAGATGTTAATGGAGGCTCTCCCATAGCTCATACACTGTAAATCTCCCTATAACTCCAGCCTTCTGTTGGGATCTCTCATGGGGTTCTCAGGCCTGAATCCATGAATAAGTCATAACCTCTACTCCTTCTGACCATGCAATATTAAATTAAGGTACATGCACACTGCCATTAAAAAGAGCAAAGAGTAACGTGTATGTAGAGAGACCAAGCCATTTGGACTAAACTATGTTTATATATTGCCCAAATATAGTATTAATCTTTGCATCACAGTGCAACTGCACTACAAACTGAAGCTGATACACTCCAGATGTCATGAGGATGTGTTCTCTGCTGACCTCAGTGAGGTCCTAGCATGCAATTTATCCCTGGAGGCTTCTAATTCAGGGGTGAAGCTTTTAAACTAGGGGAAAGACCACTACTCTGAGGCAGTTCCTACTCTTCATTTTCAAGAAAGGTTGTGCAAGACTTCTCACACGTAAGAAAGCAGAATTAATATATCTATGCCTATTTCCAGCCACAACCAAAGGCATGTGTTTGCAACATTCAAACTGTCCAACTTGGACTCCTGGAACTGGCAACCCTGGCTGGACAGGCATCACATTCAGACTTGAAAATCCCTGAAAAAATATCTTAATATTAGATTATTAACCTTAATAAAGATTAATACCATACAAAGGTCTCAGGGAGCTTGTGATAAGGATGAGAATGTCATCTGTACTACTTAATGAGCCAAAATATCTGAAAGAATGTGTCTTCCTCCTGCAGGAGGAGAGAGCTTTTCCCTATCATCATCTACCCAACACCATAAACAGCATGGTCACAATGGTAAAATGTAGAGGTACACTTGGCTGTTTGTGAGGAACAATTTCAATTACACCATCTGATCAATCTTTATTATTTTTCTTTTCCGCTTAATTAATATATGTTGGAGAGGTAATCAAGAAGGAGAAAAAAATAAAAGCAAAAATAGGGAAGAACAGCTGCTATCCATGCAAGCCATAAATCAAGGTGGACTGTATGAAAATTCTTCAGAAGCAATAAACTACTGGATGATAATGCACTAGTTTTGAATTCAAAAAAGGAAACATCATATCTTACTCACTACAGAGACTTTATGTTGGAAGAAATTTCCAATAAAGACAGATTTGCTGTCTGTCCAAGTGAAGGAATTAGCACATGCTAATACTTCTTTACATTCTGCAGAAATACTGCCGTATTTTATCCCTGCTCTGAATCTGATCCTTTGTTACTTTCTTCCATCTTTAACCCCTGTACTCTATCCCTAGCCACAGATGGACAGCATTATGTATTTATCCACATGTACACAAGTAGATAAATGATGTAAAACTTCTGTTCAGGGGTGCGAGTACTGAGCTATACATATCCTATGTGGGGGCAGAGGACTCCCTTTTTTGACCCTGTTTTACTGGCTGAAATTCTTAAGTCTGCTCATTCTGTCAAACACTACAAATTCTATGTATGCAAAGTAAAGCAGGAGTTTAAAAAAACAACCCTCTTGAATATCTATGTATTGCATCAGCTTAGGTTTTTTTCATTAATCTTTGAGTTATTCCTGATGTAGACAGAAAGAGATGTCTGTGTATCTTAAAAGGAATCACAAAATGTTCTATCAATCCTCGATATGCAATGCCAGATGTATTGCAATAAAATATTAGGGAAGTATTTTTTCAAGATCTTGTATCAGCAACACATGTCCTCAGAAGGGAAACAGCTGAATCACTTCACTGGATTCTTGCAGTGCTGATAAAACATGTACTAGCCATTCCACAAATGAGGTTTATGGAAGCTTCTACTGCAGGTAAAAAATACTGAGTAAGTAGTATGTTATCTATCCTTTTAGTTCAGTTCTGTGGGATTTGAAAATTAAGACATAAAAGATACACAATAAGGGAAAAGGAGAAAGAAATTTAGTGCATAATCGGCAAGGAAAAATCCTTGCACCAGATTCTCAACATAAAGTATGGGTGCAAATCACTTGGAAGTGGCCTATGATCTTCCAAAGAGACAGGTGTTTCCTTTTTCTTCATGGCAAGAGATTTGTGGGTTCATGAATTAAATTCATAGAAATTGATTGAAATTTCATAGCACATAATGCAAGTCTAGGCATATAAATTACAGGAATTTGTGGGTATACAGAGAATGAGAGTAGGAAGCAGCCAAGGAAGACCTCACTGACATAGCTCTGAAGATGCAAGTATAACATCAGTTGTGCTAGGAAAGAGTATTGATAAATCCATCCAGGGCATTGGTTTAAGTTCCTAGAGCACTCTGTAATATATTGGTAGTGTATCTCTGTGAAGGAGTAAACCAAACTGCAGAAAATGGGTATTAAGTTAGTCAGGAAAATGGATGGGACAGGAAGGGGTACTGAGGAAGATGGGCAGTTTAGTGAGGCATTCATCTATGCAAAGGGGCCCAGCAGGACTAGAATAGCTCCTTGCAAGTAACTGCATATGTCAATATTGGGGGAGAGAAAAACTGCTTAAGTAAAAATACCAGAAGAGAAGCACAATTTATTTCCACTGTGCATGAACACTTTTCAGCCACAATTAAAATCTTCTAATTATCAAAGCCACAAGTTGCAAGTCAGGAGAAATTGTTTGAAACTGCAAAACTATTTCAGGCATGACTTGATTTCTTTTAAAATGGCTGTTGACTTTTAAAACAGCATTGCACAATGCAAGCAGTGGCAATATCTGTAAGCTGGACTGACCAGTCTTTGAGTCAAAAACCATTATGTCACCCACTGCTTCCATTTAGAATGTTGTTGGCCTGGGGCATTTTTTTCCCCAAGATGCTTTTCAGATTCCTGCCCATTGAACTGTTATTTTATTTTGTCTGCACTTTGGCCCCACCTCCCTGTCATGAAATTCCTTTGTACCTGTATACTCCTTTATCCTTACACATTCATTTTATATATATATAAATATATATATATGCATACATACATATGTGTGTGTATATATACATACATACATATGAATATGTGTATATATATACATACATATGTGTGTATATGTATATACATACATACATATGTATATATATATATGCATACCTAAATAAATGCCACCTTTTGCACCATTTTCCTGTGCAAAATCTGATATATTTTCATGCATTACACTGTAGTTTCAATAATATTATTAAAATATGTATTGTGGTGCTCCAGTAAAATTAACTGGTATAATACCATGAAGACATCATTTCCAGGAAAATCAGTCATGACTGTAAATTGTACCATGGCTTTCTTATGTATGCTGCAAATATGTCTTGGGTTTATTCCAGGTTTATTTTCTGGCTGTACAGAACAATGCCTGAATCCACAGTACCCTGCAGTTTAGGGACAGCAATATTGTCCGTTGTTCAGGAACACTTATCAATGTTGACTATTCAAATTTATACATTAAGCATTTTCTATCTATGAGTGCCTGCTGACAGGTAGATAGGGAGTGGTAAAATGAAATATTACTAATTTGAAGGGCAGCTTCTATTTTTCAGGTATCTTCTTATCACAAAAACTGACCTAACATCAGCTATGACATGATGTTCCCTCTGTTGGCTGCATCAGTGATACAGATGGGAAAAAAAGCATGTCAATAAACAAAGCTCACAAAAGTTTTTATTAGATCATTATATCAATCATGGAGTCTGAAGAACGTACTGGTATTTTGCGGCTTAAGTGTGACTATAGTCTCTCCTTGTAAACATCTAGAATTTGAGAAATTCAGACCCAAACACCATTTCACCTTAAAGTGAACCAGAGAGGTATTTAGATAGGAGCTTTAGCTTCGGAGCAGCACAGGAAAGATAATACTTTGGAGAAAAGTGTCTGGAAACTAAAAGGAATTTTTCAAGTGTCCATTGAAACACCCTCCAAACTACTAGGGAGTTGATGATGGACTCTCACTACAAGCAGCCAGGTCTTTAAACTCCAGCAGATAAAAGCACTGGTCAAGTCTCAGAGACTAGATATACCCACATGAAACATAATACAGCATGAAATAGAGAGAAAGGAGATCCTACTCTTTTAACCAACAGCTCCCTCACAACAAGGCTGAGTACAAGCAGATGTTGTTGCTGCATAAACAACCAAGCCCTTTGTCCATATAGGTCTTAAGAGCTTAGCTTCTAATGGAAAGGTGGATGGCCTTGATTTACAGAGTTTGGCAATAAGGCTGGAAATACCTTTTTATAGCCCTAAAGATACTATCTTCTTAACACCAAGCAGTCCGCAAGCACTTCATAACCTTTAAAGAGGCAAATTTACTGCTCAAAAAAGAAAACAAAGCAAATGTTTATGGGATTTTGCTAACAAAGTTTTCCACCCTTATCAGAGGTAAGGTCTTGAGAGCAAATTTTCTAAGTTTAAAGTGAAAGTTGCAACCCTCAAAGCAACTTGTTTGAAGCATTGTGAACAGCAGAGGTCAGTAGGTGAAATTCTAAGTACTACGGAATCCTTTTTTTTCTTAACATTTTCTCTCTCTTTGCACCTTGGATCTGATTTTTCTGGAATGGTACAAAGGCCAGATGGCCCTACCATTGGCTTTCATTGCTTCCGTGCATTTGTTAACATCTGAGGTGCACACTTTTCCAGGGAAAGTTTTTGAGGTCCAAACCCTGGCTGAGAAGCAGAGTGAAGCAAGGCATGCAGGCAGGATTCACTTTGTGGCACAGTATCAACAACTGCCCTTCAACTTTGTATTCTGATCCACATATGCCCAGGATATTGCTGCCTGTGGCAGAAGGATTGGAAGCAGATGATCTTTAAGTTCCATACTAATCCATTCTGAAGTCCCACACCAGGAATTACTCCCTTTCTCCTCAAAGCTGATGTAAAATCTTATAGTGCTAATAGGAGTGCTGGGTTCTGGCTGAACAATCCTCTGCACAGGCAAAAGAAGCCCTTTTTGTCCATTTTATATCTTGGGTATTTTATACACTGTGTATATGTTTATATATATATAACATATGTGTATATGTCCCACTAGGGTAGGAAACACAGTTGCACTTCCTCCTTTTTCTCTGGAGCACACATTGGTTGCTATTGTTTGTCATGATGTTGCATATTTAGACTCCAAACCATAAGTTTGAAAAAGAGAACTTCTTCCTTTTCCTAAAAATGCAGCTTGTTTAGAAAACAAACCATCAAGGCAATAACAGAAAGTAGGAAATTTTTACTAGCAAAACTGCAATACCATCATGATGACCTTTCTGAATGCTGTGACTGATTCCAAACTTGTTTCCCTGTAATTTGCTGATGATAAATGCATAATTCTGACCAGAATACAGAGTGCAAATCATTGCAGAAAGGCACTAATAAAATATTATGCAAAGGACAAGTAACTGGTAACTGGCAGACAAAGTCACACTTTCTGTGATATTCATGACTGCAGGTTATAGAAATGCACTTTATAGGTATAAGTATTGAACACTTTGGATTTTGGATGTGACAGAAATGCACATTTCTGATCAGACCACAGAGTTCTAAATTACTAGGAAAAAAACATTGATACAATATTAGATATTTGCAAACAGCAACCACAGATAAAGTCAGTATTGTAATATTTTTTACTGAGTATATTAGAAATATACTTTTTCAGTTTAAGTGTTATATATTTTCTTTCTTATCTGACAGGATAAATAATATTTACCTGGTAATAGCTAAAAAATATTTTTTTAAGGGAAGAAATTGCAAAAATGTGCTTAATCCATAAGTTTTTGCATGTGTCACTGCCAAATTAGTATGATATAACAAAGTTTTAATAAAGGAAGTTGAGACGTTGCTCTAAGCAAAATGGGTTTTTAACAATGCTTTATTATTTCAGTTTTCTTTTCACACTTTCTACCTTACATTGTTTTTCTAATTATAGAAAAATTTCAATACTGGATTAAATAATGCCTTTAATATGTTTGCCAGTTTAAAGAGTCATGCATAAATGGTAAAGATGCAAATTCTGAGTCATCTGAGTCATATTTCACTGCCATTTGTCATAAAGAAATGCATTCATTGTTTATTTTAAATCCTTTTTGCAATGTTTTCAGACAGAAAGAAGTCAAATCACATATAACACCAGATCAACAACAAGCAAAGGTCAACGTTCATCATGCTGGTTTTTAAATGTGGTAGGTCAATGTGCAAAACTGTGGGATTTTTGAAAATAAAGAAACAAATCTTTGAGGAAACTGCAAAAGGGATGTCTTGTTTTAAAGCACTTATTTTAAAAGATAAATACATCCATAACAACCAGCCCTTGATGTCTCTGGCACAAGAAACCTGCAAAACTCATTAAGGCTGTCCCAGTTGCTCCTACAGTTGCTTCACTTTTGGTTGGGTTATAAGCATGCTTAAAATCAAATTACTTTAAAATAAAGTTAGAGCAATAAGCAATATCCTGCTTTTGACTCAGCAGGGTTTCCCGTGAGAAAAGAAAATGTGTAAAAACAGCTTAAAAAAACAGACAAACATATTTACCCCTAGGTGGAAGGTACAAATTAAATTAGCTTGCCACAAAAGGGAGATGTTTTCTCTTTCTGTTCAGATGTCATGGTAGTAAGGAAACATCGTCTGGGGCCAAGTAAAATGGCACAAATGCATTCATCTAAGCTACCATTCATCCTGTTCCAAGGACTAAACAGAGCACATAAAAGAACAGCAATGCTGAAGCACTTCCTAGTTACCAAATGAGGACAGAGGAACATGGTAGAGGAAGGCGGGGATATTTCCAGCATGGATTTCACTGTTGGAGTGGAAATGACAGAGGATTTCATAGACCTGATGAGGCTAGATATGAAATGCCATTGCCACAATCTGATTGCCCCTTTACCTTGAGGGGAAGCATCCGACTGTGTTTGGTGTGTCATGTTGAAAGGTGCACTACAAAGTCTTTCCTCTGTCTCTAAAACTGAAAAACAGTAGAAATACTTCCTGAAAGTCAAATATATCTTTTATTGTGCTTCATTAATATGCATAGTTTTGGCAGTCAGTAAGGTTCAGCTGGTACACTTTCCAGTACCTCATTCTTTATTTATATGAGACCAGGAGGTGTGACCTATGGAGCCAGTTGGCTGTCATGAATTGGAATCTTCATTAAGCCTTTTAAATTATGCATTGACTGCTTATAAAACCAAGATCCATGACCAATCCAGCAAGGACTCTTTCCATTAGATTGAAAGAGCCACACATTGGTAAAAAATATACACATGTGCTATACACTGCAGAAATTGCTGCGCCAGTAATCCGGGGAAGTGCTTGGGGATTTTGTGCCTCATGCTCAACAAAGTCAGTCTAATCTTTGTTTTTGTATTTATTTGAAGAGTTTTAGAGTTTAATTTCTGCTCTTGAAAGTCACATTTGCACTGTATTTGTCTAGATTTTGGGCTTTCCTTCCAGCCATTCAGCAGCCTGTATAATAAATTGGGTTTTTGTCATGCTTAGAGATCTGCATCTGGCAAGAAACCTCTTTATATAGATATCAAGTTCTACCTTTTGTAAGGAATTCAGTATTAAGAAAGATCTCTCAAGAATACAGATATTCACAAAAAGAAAGATCATGCTTGCCTGCAAGGTCATTTTTTTTCTGTTGGGTGAGGTTAAACGTCATACAAAAGCTAGATTAATTTTCAACCATTGCTTCTGGGTTGTATGTGCATTAAGGTTATATTTGTCTTTAGTGATTTTTAAATAAAATCAAATACAAAGATTTTATTCTCTAAAGCTGGTATTCAGGATTTTGTAGGTATTTTGAAAGCACAAAATATATATTTCCTTTAAACATTACTGTTTACCTAGAGAAGTCTTAAAAGAGAGGCAAAAGGTTAACGTAATTTTTTTTTTAAATCAGGGAAATTTGACATGTCAAGTTTAACGATGGATTTTAGTAGTCTTTTTCACTTTAATAACATCAGCAGGTCTCTACAGAAAAGTTGTCACCTTATGACATTTTAGCTTGAAATTTGTAGTCCCAGTATGATCTACACAAGCCACAACTGTAAAAAAAAAAAAATCTAAAACAAAACAAACAGGCAAACAAAACCAAAACAAATTAAACAACTTCTATTGAAAAGTCTCCATGCCATTATTCCATTTGCCAGGAGGCGTTATACACCAGATTTAAGTGATAGTCTTTCTGCTGAACCATACCTGCCAAGGCCAGTAGCAACTCCATGTGAAGCAGCTGGGAGAAATAAAGCTCTTCTTGCACAATACAAATTCACTGCATTGTTTGTGATAAGTTCTGTGGCCTGGCCTGAAAGTGGATAGCCTGATCTATGAAAAGGTCATGGGTGAGCTCTGTGTAAAATGGTATTGTTTACAGGTTTTTTAGTAAGAGATTAGCTGTCATTTATTTCCACATATCTTAACAAGAGCTTTGAAGGTTCCCAGCAAGAGCATGTTCTTTTCTCTTTCTCAACCTGTCACATACTTGTCAGATTCAATAAAATTCCTTACCTGAATTATGCAGATTAGGTTTTGTTGTGTCCAGAACCCATCATTGTTCATCTCCACTACAGCTGAAACTTCTAGCAGCCCTCTTGCTTATACTGCCTGATTTCAACACTCCTTAGGTCAAGACCTTTCAACCTCAGGGCTTGACTTATGCCACAACCATTTGACAAATCATCCAGGCCTTCACAAAAGCTGGTTGAGCTCCAAAGTGACTACTCTCCAGACACCACTGTTTCACTGTTTTGACATTTCCTTCTCACTTTTCCCCTCAGTAATCAGACAAAAGAAGAAAAAGACATTTGTGTCCAAGGAATGCTTTCATTTAGGACTGTGATAAATGGCTACCCTTTCCAACAAGCTATGGTCCCACTGTAGGAGGAAGTTTCTTCACAAGGACAAGTACCCACTTTCAGCTTTGGGGGGCAAGAGGGTATGTGAGACACACATCTTCCACTGTAAAACCTGCACAGTGCATCTATTGATCTTGCGTAGTTTTTCATCCAATTAATGAAAAAGAGTTGAGCAAGTTATCCAGACACTCTATTCATAGGTTAGCATGAACAGGACAATGTTGCATGTATAACAATATAATGGATGAAACAGCAGATCAAGCTGAACTAAAACATGCGTGGTAGAAATTAAGAAAAAAGCATATTACTTCCATTTATTTAATGTTTCTGGGTTTTGTAGGATGGACAGAAAAGACAGGAATTTTTAATCCCAGCATTTACACAGATTATTCTTTTTCTTTATTGTTTCTCAGCTTCAGTCTAACCTGCAAAATATAAGTATGATATTTACAGATTCTTTAAAGTATCTGGGAATCTCCAAGTGAAGACTTCTGTATGAAGCCAAGACATTATTGGAAGCAGGACCAATTATAACACCATTCTTCTACCAGGTGTCTCCAATTTAAAGCACTGCTTAATTCAGAAGAACTTAGTCTCGTCAGTACCCATTAATCCCTTTTGCCCATTATTTTTCATGTATTTATATCAAAATAACACTACTTTATTGGACTAACAATTATTTAATATATTATTAGGGCATGAAAACTTTGAAAATATTTTTAAGGTATTCAGATCAAGATGTTTAGTTGCAGAAGTTAGTATGGCTAAAACAAAAATGCCATTGTAATGTCAAATATTTCTTAATAGAAAGAACTTTTGTCAACTATGTTTTTATAAACTTCTATCAGATTATTGTGTTAATGATTGTTGTTCCATTGGAAAGAATGACTGCCAAATAATTGAATATATTGAAAATAATTGAAATTTAAAAATTGAAATAATTGAAACTGCATGTGGTTTGTTTTCTGAAGCTGCAGTGAGAAATTGGTTTATTACAATTTATGATACGGTTCATCTGTCTCTTCTCTTCCTGGTAAAGCATTAATCAGAACATTACCAAATCATTCAAGATATTTTTATGTTCTGATACTATAATAAAATTAATAAACCAACAAAATTACCCTCAAAGTTCTGTGGATGATATATGCCCCTTCTCTCCAAGGCTTGTAAATAAGAGCACAACAAACGCAAGTATCTTCTGAATATTTAATTTTGTGCCATCTCAAGTCATTACTTGTTCCTTAAGAAACAAGAAAGCTAGAGTGCATTATTTGTAACCAGAGAATCATAGAATGTACAAGTTGAAGGGAATTTATTGGGATCATCAAGTCCAGCTGCTGACCCTGTGTAGGACACCCATGTACCTAAGAACATTGTTCAGATACATCTGGAGCTCTAATAATAGGGTAGATTAGATGTATTTGATGTGTATTTTCTCTGAAGTATGTACAATATGGGGAAAACATTTGCTGACCTAGAAATGCTGGACTTCAAGAGATTGAAGTCTCCTTTCTCATTTCCATTGTGCATCATGTAAAGGAATCCATAATGTAATAATTTTGGAATCAACTCTATTATTAATTTTAAAAGTTCCATTAATTTGACAACCCTACTATTTACTAAAAAAATCCATGAATTTGACATGAGAAGTTAAAGGCTCTCTTAAGTTTCCTGTGTTAATGTGCTGGACTGGAGAGACTTATGTATGTGAAATAACACAGCCCCAGGGCTGGAAGCAGCACACATTCCAGCTCACACTTCCTTTCCAATAAATGTGAATGTATTCAGTAGCGGGGTGGGATGGGATGGTAGGAAATGGTGAACTAGTACAGCATTACTGAAATGGATAACCAGGTTAAACCAACCATTGCAAATCTAATGATGCTGAAAAGCAGCACACCTACCTCTACACTCCTTTCTCATAAAAAGTGCAACACTGTTATTAGGATCTTGACCTGTCTTCACCTACTGAACTCAGTCAGATTCAAACTGGTACCTTCCTAGTACTTTCTATGAAATACCACAGTTCACATTTTCAGGAGATGTTTGCTATGTGTCTTCCTCTACCTCTCTTTAATCTGAAGGATCTTGGTTTGTGGGACTTGCCAATATTTACCTTTACCTTTTTCTTAGTTTTCAACTCATATCTTGAATGTATTCATTACCAGTTTTAAGGTCTTAAATGTCCATTTGCAAATACTTTTTTCTTTCATTAAGGATAAAGTACTAAAGTAGCGTGATAAGCACTAAAATAAAATCCCCATCAGAGACTGTCCCAAAAAAAAAAAAAGGACTGAGTATTTTGACTACTGTCAAAGTAAGAGAATTGTAGAATATCTATTGCCAAATGCATTAATTCTTGCAAAATCAACATGATGCATTCTAAAACAGGGAGTCAGCACTGGTGGATGAGGGAAGAGCAATAGATATCTTCTGCCTGGAATAGTTCAAAGCACTTGACACTGTCCTGCATTACATCTTTGTCTCTAAAATGGTGAGGAATAGATTTGGTGTTGTAGCAGGTTAACCCTGGCGGGGTACCAGTTGCCCTTTTCCATAGGGACAGGGGAGAGAATAAGATGGAGAACAACCAGCAGGGTGAGATAAGGCAGTTTTATTACAGCAAAAGAAAGAAATAAGCAGAGATCTGAGGACATATGAGCTAAAGAGAAGTCTCTACTTCCCATCAGCAGCGACGTTCAGACACTTCCTGAGAAGCAGGGCATCAGCACTCATAACAGTTCCTACAGAAGGCAAACATTGAAAAGTCATTAATTCCCCCCTGTGTCCTCTCTCCCTTAGCTTATATATCTAAGCTGACATCGTATAGTATGGAATACACTCTTTGGCTAATTTGGGTCAGCTGGCCAGTTGTGCTCCTTCCCAGGATCCTGCCCACTCCCATCCCTTTTGATGGGGTAAGGAATGTCAGAGGGACAGCACTGCTTGGCAGTAGCCAAAGCACTGGTCTGTTATCAACACCCTTCCAGCTACCAATGCAAAGCACAGCACTGTAAGGGCTGTGAACTTTACACTGGTCAGACCCAATGCAGATGGATAGATCACTCAAAATGTAAGGAGTGGCTGTACAGTCCCGCTACAATGGAAACTTGACAGTCTTGAGAGGTGGGCCTGTGTGAACCTTATGAAGCTCAACAGGGCCAAGTGCAAGGTCCTACCTATGGGTCAAGGAAATCCCAAGCACAATACAGGTTGGATGTAGAATGGATTAAAAGCTGTTCTGAGGAGAAGGTCTTGGGAGTGTTGCTGGATGAGAACCTTAACACAACCCAGCAAGGCAATTTTGCAGCCCAGTACAAAGTGTGTCCTCATCTGTATCAAAATGAACATGGCCATCGTAAATCTCCACTTTGAGTACTATATGTAGCTGTGGGAGGGCAAGCTTAAGAAGAAAGTGGAACTGTTGGAGTCTAGAGGAGACCATGAAGATGACCTGGAAGGCCAGAGGGCTGGACCATTTCTTCTCTGAAGACAGAGTGAAAGACTTGGGGCTCTGGAGAGCCCTTAAAGCCACTTCAAGTATTTAAGAGGCACTGTGAGAGAGGTGGAAAGGGACTTTTGTCAAGGGATCTTAAAGATCATCTAATTCCATCCTCTCTGCCATGGGTGGAGACACCTTTCACTTGTTCAGGCTGCTCAGAGCCCCATTTAATCTGACCTGAATGCTTCCATAGCTGGAGTGCCTACAACCTCTCTGGGCAACCTGTTCCAGTACCTCACCACTCTCATTGTAAGAAATTTGTTCCAATATTTAACCTAAACCTAATCACTTTCATCTACATCATGCTACAGTTACCAACAGCAATAGTTCTTGGCACCAAAAACCTGTTCCTGTTTTAACCCTGCTTTAATAAAACTAATAAAAATGCTTCAGTCTAGAGAAGCTGGGCACATTACACACTTTGCCTTCCTTTGTTCTTTCAGAATAATTTTTTTGCATCTACACAAAGCAGGTACTTTTCTGCTTGTCATGGTGGAAAGTCTTCACCCACCTGAGCTTACTCCGAAAAGTCCAGTGACCATGGCTCAGCAGAAGACATGGTGAGATCTAGTTTTCCATGTACTGATGAGACAGGAGATGTTACTGATGAAGATATATTAACTATTGAGAGGTTCTCCAAATTTATCATACATACAGACAAAAACATAAGACAGAGAATTTGTGTACATCTGACTATCTAATATATGACCCTGAATCTGTTTCTGTACCTCTGCATCCAGTAGGTAAAGCTGCTGTTTCCATGTCATCTTTGGTCCTGCTTGGTTGGGTATCTGTGCAGAACTTGCATTTAAATGAGGTCGCACAGGCAGCTTAAAAAGACTTGTGTAAGAGACTGAGAAATTGTTTTCTAAACAACACATGAGAAAACATCACACATGACTACATCTAGTTCAAGATTCAGATAAAATGAGAGGAAAATAAAGGCATGCTTCCATTTTGCGTTTTTCAAAGTCACAAATAAAAATACCAGTTCTGCAGCTATTGTTTTCACTGATATGTTGTACCTGTTCTGTTCAACATCCTTGCTTCAACAGGCATATGGACTATACATTGCAATTTTGGATCAAACTAATGAGTGAAATCTTGACATCACCATTATAAAGAACTACATAACACAGTAACAAACTCCTTAAGATGAAAAGAAATATCTTAATTACTTTAGTTTCAAAGGCGTATATTTGTTTAAGAAAACCTAACATGTTTATTCCCACAGCACCTATTGAAAGTTAAGAATCATAAAACCTGAATGTTCTGCATCAGATGAGGTCTGGAGAGAAGAACATGTAAAGGTGCTCACAGCAGTGAGGTGTTTCCAAGAGACATTATAGCTCTATCAGAGGAAAGGACCAGTGTCTGCTCCTAGTCAAACACCAGGCTGTTGCCAAAAGAGCAGTGCAATGTTGTCGTGGGCTGCCCGTATGCTGGTTCAAAAGCATGTATGCATCAAACCTGTGATTTGGTCAGCTCTAGTACATGAAATCAGAGTAGTTTCTTCCCTGCTGATCATGAAAGATTTGTAGATTCAGCTTCTATTATCATCCTGTATTTTTGTGAATGGCTCATATGACATATTGCCAAAGGGCTAGTGTTTGTAAACCATGCTGGCCCAGCAGAGAAAAATAGTCGAATATAGACAGAATTACACTTTTTCAGGAAATATTTTCTGATTTTCTATTACATTCATTAGACACAGAAGACACGGAGAAAGACACTTGATAAGAGTGATTAATTTTAATTTTCATTTCATTCTCAAACTACATTTTGCACTAATGGAATACTTTTAAGACCTCACAGCTAGTCTTTCTGTACAGGATCAACTGAATTCTATATGAATATAAGAGGAAATACTACTATCTTCAGTTATTCTTTCCTTACTGTTCCCAGAAACATTGTTTTTTTAAATCAGATATGCTTCTATACCTTAAAAGTGTTGATGCATCAAAAGGAGTTACCATCCTTTGTGATCAAACATACATACAAATTTTCAGCTGGTGTAAATGAGAGTAACTACATTGGCATTTCAAATGTAGCCCATACAATGTTGTTTATAACAACCTCTAATAAGATTGCTGTCATATGAATTATTCTTCTGTAATACATGCAATAACAGGTTTGCTGTAGTTCCGTTCTAAATGTAGCCCATTAAGAAACTGGAAAATGCCATGTCCTGAACATAATAAAAAACTTACCAAAAATGACCAGCACAATCTACAGATAATTAACTAGAATGGATGGTTGGCTGCAATCATTTAATTGCCAAACTCTAAATACCTGTTAATTAAAAGGTTATAAAATATGATTATTGAACACAATTAAGGAATGCTGAAATAATATTTCCATGCAGCCATACTATATCTCTGTGATATATCTCATAATGGATTGTGAACTTGCACAGTATTGCAGTTCTAGTGATAGCAGCAACGTGTGGGTGATTACATCCTTTAAACCAAACCGCATGGAATAGTATTAATTCTTTAATCATAATCATAAATGTTCTCACTTCTGCCTTTCAACAACAAAAAGTGAAAAGGTATATTCTAGGACTAGGAAAAATAATATTAATTCTGTTAACTTGTGTCTGAAGCCATATTTTACAGTAAAGATGTAAAAAGTTTAAAGTTTTCATTTCATATTTATGGAAAAATTGCCTACAAAATATGTGCTACTTTGAACAAGCTTGTATTAAGAAAAGCAAATTTTACTAAGTTGTCTTTGGTGACTACCTAAGTTTTCCACCTAGTAAAATCTACAGATTGTCAACTATTAAATGCTCTTAGTAACTGTGGCTAATGCAAAAGCATATTTTTAAAAGCATTTTATTTTATTTTATTTCAATTTCTAATTTATGCACTGGATTTTTCCCTTTTGATCTTTTGCTGAAGTTCTGGCATGGATAATCAAGTGCAAAAATGAAGAAAATAAGATAAATAAAGGAAAAATGTGTGATTAAGGAGTGTTAGGGAAACTGGAGAAGAATAAGAACAAAGTGGAAATGTATCTACTAATGTAGAGATAAGAACAAAATAGTGGGAAATTTTTAGAAAATTAGTTTTAAAAATGAGGTTTGCTAGTATAAATAAAAAGAAACCATAGAAAAGTTGAAGAAACAGTTAAGAAAAACAAAAAAAAAAAAAATAAGAACAGATGAAAGAAAGGTCTTGTAATAAAAGAAAGATGAATCTAAGTAGTTTTGAAAAAAATCGGAGCATTTGTTCTAACTCAGACACTCTTCTCCTCTCTGTCTTCATGTATCTCCAATTTTCAGTTGAATTATAAGAGGTAGAAATGTTAAAATGACTTTTCCAAATCAACACTGAGATTTTTGCATCCATGGGAAAGCAAACTTAAGTGTGATATTTTATAGCAAACCCTATAGCACTGACAAGGCTGGCACCTGAGTCACCATTTTAGAGCATCCTACACCACAATGATGAACATTTCATACCCATGATTCATCTCCCTTCTTACTGCCTTCTCACTATACTTTCACCCATGAGCAGAGTTCTGCAGCTTTCACAATCTTCTGTAATTCTACTTAAAGGGTTCTGTCCGAGAAATTCTCCCATCCAGGGTTCAAGTAACAGCTGATTCCACAAAATGTGTGAGAGATTAACCTCAGCAGAGATCAGATGTCTTTGTGTCTTCTAATTATTTCATAAGCCTTTTTCATATTTCTGTTCTGTTCTTACATTTTTTAGTTATGAATCATAGATCTACAGTGCCTTTCCAGGAAAGCCATATATAGTGCTGGGAAGAAGCTCTCATTCCTCAAAGATCTTCAGAAACTTGCCTTGGAGCTGCCTCAGACCTCTGCACTGTTACATGGTCAAAGGTCTGCAGCCACCCACATATTTTCCATATTTGTTTTGTCAACATCAAAATTTCACTACTACTTTAATTCATGCCCATTTGTTGTCATCTTCATATTGAAATCTTTCTCCTAGTTAATTTTTCTTTCCTCTCCATAGACAAATCCATTTTCACCATTTTTACCTCCTTCAAAGACAATATTTGGCTTGGTATCATCTCTCTCTTCTCCTATCTTAAAGAACAGTAATATAATTCAACAGTATCTATTAATTCAACAGTATCTTAAAGAACACAATTTCTTCTTCTTCTTCTTACTCTGTCTGAAAAATTTCAGTTCAATATGAAACTGATGAAATGGCTTACCAGTTTTAGGGTATCTTTTTCCTAAATTAAGATTTTTATGCTGAATTGAAGTTTTCTTGACAATTTTTGATTATTTGAATACTCTCTCAATATTTTTTTCTCAATGGAGATAAAAGTTCCATAGGAACTGACCTTATAGGATTGAGTTTTACAGGACCTCTTTTCTATACTGTTACCCTTTTAGCCTACAACAAATTAAGATTATTCTGCTTTACCCTACCTGTGGACTTCTTTTCCTTCCCATTTTCCCTTCCCCTTCCCTCCTCCCTTCCCTTCCCTTTGTCTTCTCTTTCTTCTGTTTTTTTTACCCTCGCCATCCCTTAAAATCAAACTTGTTTTAAAAGCAGGGGAATCACATGGAAAAAAACATTTTTATATCTCCGTAAATTTCTTTTTGTCTTCTTCAAGCATGATTTCAAATCATTTTTGAACTTATAATGGCCATGACATCAGAGGATATGTTGCTCTAATTATATACTTACACATAGGTTTTCAAGAAGGGTATCAAGTATGATAAATTTTTTTTAGATCCCCCTCCCAAATGAGCTTTCAAAATTATGAGAAGAGAGACAAAAACCTTTCTGTTCACAAGAACTTTACCCATATCACACTTGTCCCTTGCCCTTTTTGTATTTCTCCCATAGCCAGCACTAGGTGTTAACCTGTTTTGAAATCTTGTTACAACTGGGGAATAAGAAAACACATTTTTTTATTTGGAAGTAAAAGAGAGGTCATCTTTACTTTCTGATGTAAGAAACCCTTAGGGCTTTCCTTTCAAGTAGGAAAATGTGTGAGTGGAAGGAGGGCTCAGAAATCACAACTTTCAAACCACAGCAGATGAAATCTATCGTCTCCCACACAGAATTCTTACTTTAGGTAAAAAAAGAGTGTGGCTGTTGTTATTACTTACAGATACAGACAACATCTGCTATTCTGAAGGGTGGAAAAGTCCCACACCTTTGCAGCAGTGGAGATGAATGTCCTGGTTTAGCACCCCAGAACAATAAAATGTTCCAGTTTAAATTCCCAGTAAAGCTTTTCTACAAATGGGAAGCTCATTTAAATAAATTTTATTTCCAGCCACCCTGCAGCTCTCATGATGGAGGGAATTCACACCAGTCAAAGAATGACTGTTTACCAACCCTGGAGGCAGGGGCTTCTGCTTCTGAAATGGACATCCAGGAATGCTTCTTGATCAGGACATCTAGGACAGTCTGAGTGCCCAGTAAAATTTTTTCTCCGCATTGCACAATGAATCAGAGAAGGACCTTTACTAAAACATTTTGAAGCCATAAAAAGGCAACAGAAAGTACCCAAAGAGCTCTTGTTGACTAAAGCTCTCTGCTGGTGAACAGTAGAGACAGTAAACTTTTCTTTATTCTTTCATACAAAATCCTCTTATATACATGTTTGCAAATACAGGGTTTTTCCTAACTACATTTCAGATTTCTTTTATATTTAATTGCTATATTCCTCCATTGAGTATCCTTCTCATTTAATTTTTTTTTTTTTTAATAAACCAATCCCCCATCATTTCTCTGGTAACATCAATAAGAAGTTGCTACTAAAAGCACTGATCCTGGTCTTACGGGAACCAATGGAAAATGCACGGGAGTCCCATAGACTTCTGTGAAGTAGGATTTGGCTTTAAATAGCTAATATTTGACCACAGATGTAGAATAAAAAGGTTTAATCAATTTATATAAGAGGCTTCTCTGAGAAACTCCTTTTAAAATACAAGCCTGGAGCTAAGGAAAATTAAGACTATTAAGAGAGTTTACAAAAGTATTAGGTTTGGCTTTTTCATATAATTTATCCTCTGTAGGCTAGGACTTAGGTATTGTTGATCTGAGCTAAAGGAGTTTTCCTCCTGAAGTATTGTTTATTAAGATGTTTTATTTTACAAAATGTGAAAATGTAGAGAGGTGTCATTGGAGTTTCTAAAAACTTCTTACCTTTGGGCAGATTCAGAAGTGCAAAGATGTTTTTACAGAGTAAAAGTATTGGCTTTGTGAAATTTGAGGAAAATCTTTGTAGAATTAATTCCCTATTTTTTAGGAAAACAGACTAATGTCTTCTGCTTGTTCTGATAGCCTCCCTTTAATTTCTTCCTTTTGCCTCTCAATTTGTGCTTTTTTAAAATCTTTTTCTCCTTTTTTTTTTCCTCTTGAAGGAGACTTTTCTTTATCCCCACATCTGCTGTCTCGCCAGGACACGACACCTTTTTTTACCCTCTGCACATGCAGTCCAGTAAAAATGTGTCAGATTGCAGAGTTCAAGTGTTCCAAAATGGGAAACAAAACAGCTGCATCTAATCACTTGCATAAGGAAGGATTTTGGAGCTTCAGTTTCGGCTCCCATCTGCCTGGAACCCCATATTCCCTGTGTCCAGATTGAGTGATAGGCAATGTCAGAGGTCTTTGATATATGGACATCATATTCAGAGCCAGTGGAGGAGACCCATGTTTAACAGCTGCAGCATGTTTTTTAATTTGATATAACATCCAGACATTTTAAGTGTTGTTCCCACAGAGAGAAGCACAACATCTTTACCAGTCATTTATCAAGCTAGAGATAATTCAAATTGTGGAATTGAATGGGTGTTTTATGCATAATTTACCTATACAAGTCACAGAGGATGTCAGGCATACAGCTGCTTGCAGAGACAGAGTCCATTGCCTTTTTTTCTTTAATATCCTGAATGTTGCTCCATGAGAATTGCATTTCCTTAAAGTGTACTGTACATTTCACTTAAAAGGCCTTCTTGAGCTGAACTGACTTTTTACCTTGATGCATCTTGGGCAAATCAAGCTTGCAAGGAACAAGTCTGAGTAAAATGATGCAGCACACTATATG
The DNA here is from genome assembly GCF_048771995.1 of Taeniopygia guttata. NCBI lineage: Eukaryota > Metazoa > Chordata > Aves > Passeriformes > Estrildidae > Taeniopygia > Taeniopygia guttata. Next base: position 19,253,609 of record NC_133063.1, on the reverse strand, counting down.
ATCATACCATAAGGTCCTCCTTATCTGATCAACCAGATTGTGTCAATTAATGAATTAGAAATCTGGGTGTGAGTAAACAATTTTCTCCTGGTGATGTACAACACACAGAAGAATTCACATTCTGATTCACAAAAAAAAAAAGTTTAAAAGTAAAATTAATGGAAAACAATAAAATCCAGTTTTCCTCCAGTGCATACCTGGCTTTTAAAATCCTGCTGTTCAGGATGACAAATTTGAAAACTATGTGGAGACAAAAGGCAACACTTAATATTGGAATATTAAGAAATTTTGACAGATGAGGTTTCAAAAAATATATAATTGCCAAAGGACAATTATATGTATTCTATTAAGCATTGTAACTGTGTTTATTTATTTAGATGTGCTATATTTCTACTGAATGGTTTGATTTGACCTCTGCTATAACATTTTCCCAAACCGGTCTTTGTGATCAGTTTGCAATGTGAACAATGTTCACATTGTGATACAATTCAAGTGCAGGAATGATTATCCCCATAGATATTTATTCGACTAATTTTAAACAAACAGTTCCATGTGTACAGGCAATAGTCCTGTTAAAATACTGTTAATTTTCAAGCATAGAGGCTGAAATAGGCTACAAAATTACTGAAAATTAGTAGAAGTGCACTTCCCTAAGGTAAAATACACTCAGTAGTCGCTGAATTATGAGATTAAATTTTTTTCCATGGTTCTGTTAGGTGGATTTAACCTGGGCAATCCTCTCCAATCATCTCTAGAATGCATCTTTTTCATTTTTTTTCTGGAGTTCATTGCAAAAAAAGCCTTGATTGCCTTGTTCTCTGATTGGCCACTGTGGAATCAGAAAGGAACATAGCACTGAGGAGGGCTTATTTATTTGATTTCTTCTCAATTTAGCTCCTTACAAAATCATGTTTTTTTTCCTTAGATCCTCTGTTTAAAAATAATTCAGAACTTCCTCTGGTTTTGAGTCCTTCTCTACAAAGAATTAATTTCTATTACAGCACATGACAGAAGACATTGATTTTTAGCCTCCCAAAAGAAATGTGTTTCCACTGTCAGAACACATGAATTCAGAATTATAATTTTTCAAGAGATTCCTCCTATTAAACCTGTATCATACTGATAATTTCTGAAATCATATATTTTAAAGTAAATATCTGGCTGCGAAGTTTATATATATATATATATATATATATATATATATATATATATGTTTAATTACCACAGGTAAGAAATTACTTAGGAACATGGAGGGAGTAAAAATAGTGGAAACAAAAGCTTCCTTTTTATTCACAGGGAAAATCCAGCACATAGCAGCTGTATTGCATGCTAAACAATATTAGCCTCCTTATGACCTCAGTTTTGACCTTAAGTCAAAGTTTCTTGCTCCATTTAAATACAAGTATTATTTTTCTTTCTAACCTGATTTCTCATGAGGCTCTTTCAAATGCAACTTTTAGTTGGCCTCATGGAAATAAGCTAAATACCTGAGTCAGATATTAAAAATTTCTCCATTTATAGGAAGATAAGGCCATCTTATATGAACTCCATGCAATGACTTTCCTTGCAATTACAAAGCCAGAAGCTGGTGCTTGACTGCTCCACACTGTGTTTCCAGATGATAAAACTAAGCTATCTGCTTTCAAATTAGAATGTAAATCCTAGCTACAAAAGAGTTACTTAGAGAGTCCTACAGAAACCAGTCAAGAACATGGTTCACATTGCTGGTGTTTCAGGATTCCTCTGTGCTCAGTCTGAGTTACTCTCTAATCTTGGCAACAAACTCTCTAATCTATGGTAACAAACATACTAAGATAGGAAAACAAAACTAATAAATAGTCTCCATTGTGTAATGTAATGGAGAATAAATCAGTTTCCAGCTTTCTTAGTAAAGGACAGGAAAGCTGAACCTATTTGAATGCCAGGCTAGGTAATGTCTGTCTCATAAAATTGACTGAATTTTTTTCTTGTTGTGTACATGTTGAACACCCAGAAGTCCAAACTGCTTAGGAATTTGCTGACTGAGAATTTATTTTTCAAAGAAAGTAAGAGAAAGTATAAGCAAAATATCTTGACAGTCTGTCTTTATGGTCTGCTGTCAAAGATGAGAAAATATGTCAGCAAGTTATGTTTGGGATTTCTTTGTAGAATGTGCAGATGCATCCAAAAAGGAACTTCATGTACAGTTTTGGATTTGAGGGTTAGGCACCAGGCAGCTGAAATATAAATGTTGCACTTGAGTGATCATTAAGCACCAAATTCCCTTTTGGTTTTACCCTTTCCTCACACAAAGATGAAAGTTGTGCTATGACAACAATATTAATCGCTGTATTACTAACAACTGCATTAAACTTCAATTTGGACCTACTTCATGCCTGTGCAGTCTTAGGTTTTGTTTGTTCCTGTGCCGAGATTTTTCCTTTGGACTCAATACTGTCAGTTGATAACAATTTTTATTTTACTTTTTATACAAATTATAAGTATCATAACATATTCTTCCAAATTTTGATTGACTCTTCACCAGCTTGGAACTCAGATGCAGCAAAACTTTACTCAATGTTAAAATCAGATCTTTCTCAAACTAAATTTTGGGACTACCTTAGGTTTTCCTGTTCTGTCTACAAACAGTCAGGCTTCTGCATTGCCTGTGTTAAGGATCACCAAAATTCATGAAATTCACTTGGAAATGATGATGCAGTACAGAAAATAATATATGTCTAATCTGCTATTCTATTAATTTTTCTAGTTGTCTACAAACCACTTACTTGTACTGAAGCTGTAAATATATTATCACTTTCCAAATCATGCATATTTTTGTTATTTGAAAATTATATTGATCACAAACTGACCATCATCCAAGATAATTTCTTTCCCTGAAATGCCTACAAATCTGTGAAGTATGTTGACATTCATCCACAAATCATCAGAACTACCTTATGGCATCGCAAAACCATTCCAGATGATTTTGAGGGGCTTTGGGAAGTCCTAGCTGAAGTTGTTGGTCATTGTCCTAACTTCCAGTAAGGGCAAGAAGGACCCCAGAAACTACAGGCCTGTCAGTCTCACTTCAATTCCTGGTAAAGTTATGAAGATGATTATTCAGGGAGGTGTTGAAATACGCCAGAAAGACGATGCAGACTTTCAGTCAGAACCAGCACAGCTTCATGAGTGGAAAGTCCTGTTTATCAAACCTGATTTCTTTTTATGACAAAGTGACCCACCTTAGGGTTCCCTTGATCAAGGGAAGCCAGTGCATGTACTCTTTCTGGATTTCAGAAAAGCTTTCAACAGTGTCTCTCCCAGTATCCTTCTGGAGAAAATGTGCAGCACACAGCTGGTTAACTCATCATGGGGTGGGTGAGCAACTGGCTCACAGGTCAGGCATGAAGGGTGATAGTGAATGGGGTGACATCAGACTGGTGACCTGTCACCAGTGGGGCTCCACAGGGCTCCATTCTTGACCCTGTGCTCTTCAGCATCTACATTAACAACCTGAATGCAGGACGGGAAGGGGAACTAAGCAAGTTCGCAAATTATATAAAACTGGGAGGAGCTGTTGACTCCGTCAAAGGCAGGGAGGCCCTGTAGAGAAACCCCAGCAAATCATAGGAATGAACAATCACCAACCACATGAAGTTCAACAAGGGAAAGTTGAACTTTCTCGTTCAACCCTGCTCGTGAGTGGAGCAACCCTGGATGGATGGACAGACAGACTGGGGAATGAGATGCTGGAGAGCAGTGCCATGGAAAGGGACCTGGGGTCCTGGTCAGTGGCAAGCTGAACATGAGCCAGCAGTGCCCTGGCAGCCAGGGGGGCCAAGAGTATCCTGGGGGGCATCAGGCCCAACATTGCCAAGCAGGCAAGGGAGGGGATTGTCCTGCTCTTCTCTGCTGTGCTCTGCTCTGCACTGGGGCAGCCTTACCTCGAGCACTGCGGGCAGGTTTGGGTGCCACAATATAAGAAAGATATAAAGCTTTTAAAGAGCAGCAACAGAAGGGAAACAAAGATGGTGAAGGTCCTTGAGAGGAAGCTGTAGGAGTGGCTGAGGTCACTTTGGCTGAGCTTCAACATAGTGAACAGGAGACTAAAGGGACACAGTCTGGAACTTCCCTGATAGGGGAAGTGGAGGGGAAGACACTGATCTCTTCTCTCTGGTGACCAGTGACAGGAGCAGAGAAAATGGCCTGAAGTTGTATCGGGGAAGGTTTAGGTTGGATTTCAGGATAAGTTTCTTCACCCAGAGTGTAGTTCTGCATTGGAACAGGCTCCCCCGGGAAGTGGTCACAGCACCAAGCTTGACAGAGTTTAATAAGTGTTTAGACAAAACTCTTGGGCACATGGTGTGAGTCTTGGAGATGGTCCTGTGCAATGCCTGGAATTGGATTCCATTATCCTTGCGGGTCCCTTCCAACCCAGCTTATTCTGTGATTTTGTGATTTTTTTCATGATCACATTTGTTCATCCAGCTTTACTGCACTATTTGCAATTCTATCTGGAGTCAAGTTTTATAAACACATTGAAAAAGAGTGTTCATCTGACAATTACAGCTCAAGTTTTAGGTTAAACTCTGACAGGATTCAAACTAGTTTCAAAGCTTTCCCTGTACTGAACCTCTGAAAATTGTTTTCTCTTCTACTGGTGGTTTGAACTTCCTTAGTTTGAAGAAATATCTAAAAAAATTTAGACCTTTTGGAAATTATGTTCTCTTTTCTTGAATCTCTATAACAGACTTTTGAAGAATATGGGATAGATTTCTCACCTGTCCAGATAGGGTTGATTTTTGCATTAGCCAGGAGGAAGCATGGATAGGAGCTGGAAAGTATTTGATACTATGTCATGTCATTGTTGCGGGCAGGGTAAAGGGACTCACTTCCAGGGAAAAGGGGCTCCTTCTAATCAAGAAAACATGGAGGGGGAGCTGACTGGTACTGTCTATTTTCACGAGCTCTGCAGTGAGCATTTTTGCATGTGACATCACTCTCTCTCTTTTACATTTTTGTTATTAATGTTGTTGCTGTTATTAATTTTTCTTATCTCATTTCTATTCTCAATAAATTTTTCTTATCTCAACTGTTATATTTGCCTTTTGTGACTCCAATTGAAGTGAGGAAGTGGGAGGGAGTGGACCAATGTACTTTTTTCTTTTTTTCTTTTTTATTTCTTTTTTTTTTTAGTTTGGTGGGATTAGTAAATTGGAGAATATAAATCTTAAACGACATCACCCGAAAACCACAATGATAAACCAGCAGGTATAGCTTTGGAACATGAGATATAGACAATGGGATCTCCTTCCAGCTGACCACCTCAGAACACTGTAAATAGCCTTGAAATGCCTAGTGGGAATTTGGGGAGCACAGATAGTCTATCAGGAAGTTTCCTTTTCACAAAGAAAGTAATAGTTGGAGTTACTATTTGCTGTACTTCGTTATATTAAATTTCTACTGTATAATGCAATCAAAGAAATGGGACATTAGGTCTCTCACTCATTACCTTCATATTATCAGAATCTGTTTTATGGTAGTTTTTGACTAGTCTCTGTTTAGTTTTATCCCTGTCTGGACACTCACTTTTAAACAGTGAGCAAAGGATGAAACCACCAGTTGATTCATGACAGTTTACTTAAAAGTACCAGTTGTTCAACCAGTTGTTCAGTTGTGGCCAAATTCTGTTGTTCAGTCTGAGAAAATCTTAGAATCATCTGGGGAACCTTATAGTTAAAAAAACTCCTGTGTTTTGGAAATACTAGCTGTCTTTATTTATGTATGCACACAGCAGGTTAAAACAGGACCGCAGCTATCAACACTGGCTCTGAAGATTGGTGAGAGATCATATTCTACTTCTGTTACTTGTTTGCAGAACATTTTATGTGTAAATCAGTGGATGGCATTGTCTACCTAAACCTCGGAGTTAGCAGAGTAAGAAGCTGATAGCTTTTCCTATTTTTCACCACGAGTGAAAAATATTTCTATGCACAGTTGCAATGTGTCTTATTGACTTATTGACTTGACACTTGAAAAGTCTCTCTTGTATCTGTTTCAGGCTTTCAGATAAAAACATATTTTACAGCCTTAAAAATATTCATTATACTTATGACAGGGTAGTATATAACTTAACATAATAGTATAAGTCCTTCTAAGAACAAATTACTATTTAACCACCAGGACTGCTCTGTTCTATAGCTGTTTAAAAATATACTTATTAATAATTATGCAATTACCTAACAGATTAAAATGGCTCATGCTCAACTATCCTTGAACTTCATGTAAATATACCTTAGGTCATAGAATATGCTCATTAAAACTGCATTCTTAAAATATTTCTGAAAATAAGCAGTTACACATCTGCTAAGGCCATTTTTTTCAGTAGAGCTTAGTAAATTTTACCTCTTCCTCCTCCTTGTTATGTCAAATACAATTATACTCTATCATGGACTAGTATGTTGTTTAATTAGTTATATTAAATCAGGGGTAACAAATACCAAAGAAATATGCACTACAACGAAAAAGAGATAGCTCTAAAAGGCTTAAACACCCAATTCTTTCACCTTCGATGACTAGGTTTCAGTTTCTTTCTTTGATCACCAGCAAAGACAAGTCTGGTGGTCAGAGATGAGTCTGTCAGAAAATCCACATCACTCTGGCAGTTTCTGCTCTACAAAGACCAAAGACTGAGTAGCAGCTAGGGCAGTCCTTGAAACCGTTTTGGGTGTGAAAGTTAAAATTAATGTCGTCTGTATTAAGCTTCAGCAGGGGAAAAAAGGCTTCTGATTACAAAGTGGTAAGAGCACTTAAATTTCTTAATTCTTCCTTATCTGATAAGTATCCAAGTAGATTTTCTGGTAAAAAAAATAAAAGAAGGTATGTAAAAGCTGAGAAGGAAATAACAAAGATTGTTGTCTGTGGACTACTTAAAAATCAGTCTTCATTGTGTTCAAATTGCCACTCTAATCTTAAGTTTAGCTGTGCCTTTCCTGCTTTCCATGCCAAAAAAAAAAAAAAAACCCAAAAAAAAAAAAACCAAAAAAAAAAACAAAAACGAAAAACCAAAACTAAACTACCTGTTATTTTGTTATTCTGCCTTTCCAATTAATCAGCTTTGTAAAATGCTTCATTTGTTCTGTTCACACTGTTTAAATAAATCTGGAAAAACTAAAACATTAACCTTTCCATGCGCCGTGTTCAGGGGTCGGGTATGGGTATGAATCTTTATAGTACAGGGAGTAAAATACTTCAAGGCATATCTACAAGAGATTTCATATAGACAATCAGAATTTATTTTCCCAGTGGATGCTGTAACCAATGTAAGTGAGCACTGTGGTATGTTTTAAGATCTCCTTAACCTGTCTGTGCAAATTGCATAAATCACGGCAATAAAGTCTCTCTATTCAACATGCTGAAGCTGAAGAGCACTGACCAGCTTTTGACCTCCTACTCTGGGCCCCAACTGACCCTAACTTAGAAGTTCAGGCGGTGAATAGCAGGTCACTGGGGGTATCTGCAGTCTTGCTTAATTTCAGTTTGATTACAGGGTTTACTATAAGCCGCACAGGTATCCTTTGGTGCCTTAAGTCTTCCTGACCATCACAGCACATGAGGCCCTTACGAAGCCCCCAAAGACATGAAGAGTGCACAGGGAGGCAGAGAAGGAAAAAAAAATGATAACCAAAGTTGCTTTTGGCTGGCCATTTCCAGTTTGGCATAGACCAAGTTGGTCATTTATCAGTATAATGGATCTACAGACAGCCCTAAACAATTGTCAAACATTCTTTTAAAAGCCATTAGTTTTTCAACTAATATATATCTGGTTTGAGCATTTGTTGAACCCTTCACTTGTCACTGAAAAGGGCCTGTTAAACTAAACAGAGGCCTGATCAGTTTTCAGTGAGCTTTGAGCCTCAGAGTTCACCTGGGTCACCTAAATGATTTATGGCAGCCTGGTACCAGCATCTGGCTGGAACCGTGAGTTCAGCAGCGAGCGGAGCCTCCCCCCACATGCCAAGTCCCGCAAGGCTGCCCTGCCATTCCCAGCGGCTGCCAGAGAGGCAGCAATATTGATGACCTGTACAGATACCAAAGTGGACATCAATAAAAGGAGATGAATGTGAACCATCAGAGTGACATGCCTCGCTGCTGGGCTGGCTGGAGAGCAGGGGAAACAGGTTAAAAAAACACAGGAAAGTTATTTATACAAGCTTCAAGGACAAGGAGTTTGTCACTACTTGCTTGAGAATTTAATCTTAACATGTTCTTTCTTCTGGTTTCCATCAGTCTCCAGCTTTACATACATACAGACTGAGAACAACATTGTTTTTTGCAATAACCATCTCTCAGGTTTAAAACACATTAAAGAAACCAACAAGGAAACAGTTCTCAAAATTTCTTTCAATTTTATGCTTGAAGTGTTTGCTTGCCCTCTGGAACATTTTCTGCATTCTTATTTATTATCTAAATGAGATCTAAATCTAAAATGTGATTTGTGTACTTGGAAGTATTATGTATTCACCCATATTAGAAGAAATGGCAGATGTTTACAAAGAAGTGCTCTGCTCTTCACACACAGCATTCAACATCCTATTTTTCCTAAACTGATGTTCTAAGGTGAGACATACAAAAGGATGAAAGCCAAAACTGTACCTTTTATATGATGTACTTTAAAGTATAGCTGATGTTAAGCATGATCTAGCACCTGAGGAGATTGGAAGGTGTTTATTTAAATTTAATTTCCATTTGTGCCAGCACTTTACTGTACACTCATTTTTTACCTTCCTACCAGTGAAAGTCAAATATTTAACAGCTCAGTAACAAAAAGGTAGGTTTCTATTTATCACATGCTGATACCTTCAAGAGGGGACATTACACCATAACTAATATTTGATTTTTTTTTTTCCCTGGAGCCTGTGTGTAATGGTTTGAAACCAGCACACTGGAAAAGGGAATTTAATAGTTACCAGAGATCTGAAGGTGATACAGTAGATTATATCAGAAGCAGAAACAGTTATGGAAGGAGAGAATCCTTGTGTGAGGACTCATCCCCTTTAAGTCACTCAATAGTGTACGTACAGAAAGTGATGGCTTTTTCTCCCTGTTCTCATGTCTTGTTTACTGACTGAAATACATGTTTTCTACTAGCAGGGATGAAGGCCAAGAAAAGGCTTGAACTTTGGTTCACAGAAACAAAACTGAGTAGCTTATAAAGGGCTTCATATTAGCTGAAAATTTAAACATTATTGAGCAATTTTTAAAGGACCTCATGTAGCAAAATATCCAATATGTTTTTTTACCAATTCACTGATGCAAACCACTACTTTTTTCCAGGTTGTTTATATTACTGATAAACAACAGCTGGACTAATTTTCAACCAAGTTACTCCTGAGAACACATTATCTTCACTTCTTAAGAGGAGCAGATTTTATTTCCAGAGTATCCATTAATTTAAAATTGTAGAGATTTTGTTTGCCAATGTGTACAATTAAGTTTGTCTGGAGAACTGGAATAACAATTGCAATAATTAAACTCTTAAAACTTTTTCATCTTTAACAGCCTGATACTCTGTAATTTGGTGATTCTTCATATCCTAGCCCACTTCTACAAACATCTGTGTGTCATTAGAGAGCACCTTGCAATTTTGAGAAGGCTAACTACATTGGTGAAGTATTAATGCTATGAACAATTCAAAAGTCCTGGTAGCCTTCAGGTGCCACAGGAACTCCAGATTTTGTTTAAGGTCTAGCCAAAATTTTCAAACTCTACAACACCTCACTGATGATTTACAAGTTCCTCACATGGATTTGACAAACCCTCAGGCATCTGAGAGGTGTTATCACCTCATAGGATTAACTGCTGCTTTACAAAACTCGAAGGACTACTTGTGTGGATATACAAATGTATTCAGTAGTCCTTCAGGATTTTATAAAATCATCAGGGCTTCTATCTTTGCACATATATTTCCTCATTTTAGAATTCACAGCCATAACATACAAAGCAAACAATTTCTACCCTGACAGTTAATGCTTAGATCACCAAAAAGTCTTTTTCCTGACACAGCTCTTAAATACCCACATTCAGTAAATTCTGTTATGAAAGATCCTAAAGTTCCAAATTTTCACTGTCCTTAAGTGTCTCAAAAATCAGTGAAGAGTGCACATAGTGGAAAATTTATTGTCAAGAACTCTAGCAATTTACTACAAAATTCTGAATCAGACCAAAGTGCCAGTTTTCATGAACAAAAATTAAAAGAAATCTGTAAGGAAATGAAGATCAAGTCATTCCACTGTAATTCATTCATTAAAAATGGTTATAAATCCTCTGTGAAAGAATTTTTATATGAACATTTCCTGATTCATTTTAAATTCCTATTAGTTTTAATTTTCTTACCCAATGAAATAAAAAGACCTCACAAGAATTGCTTATATTTGTCTGCATAATTTAGAAATGCATAAATGTAAAGCTAAGCTCATTGTGGAAACCTACTAAAGTGTTCATTGAGGAAAAATCTTACAATAATCAGCTTTTGAAGGTAGAACTGTGTTTTCTAGTTTGCATCAACTTTAATAAAGACTGCCAGTTGCCAGACACAGTAACAAAGATCTTTATATTTATTAATAAAAATTTTATGCTCAAATACCTGTTTTTAATCAAAATATATTCACCAAGTCTGTAAGCATTCACAGTGCTAAATTTGTTAATTGGAAAAATCTCATTATCTTCAGTTTGAGATTCACTAGAATAGAGGTCAAGACTAGGCCCAACACTTTATAAGTTATGCTGCTTCTCATTGCTCATAAATTGCTGCTACTTCATGATATAGAAAATATACTAAATTTTGGAGCAACCAGTTTGGTTTGTTGTTTTTTTTTTTTTTGTTAAGTTTAATACCAAAAGCAGTGTTACTTTTCAGATGTATATAACCTCTCATCTAGAGACAATTTTTAAAACACTACCAATGAACACAAACACACAGAGTACACAAGTACACATTTCCCTGATGAGATTAGGAATTAATATCTCCAGAGGAGGCATATGTCTGTTAATAGGATATCATGCCCCACATATATGTTTTTAATGTTTGTGAAAATATTGCCTCAGGATTCTTTCCTTTATCTACTGATATTGTATTGAACAAAGATTGCAGTGCCACAAGGTTTTTATTATTATTAAAAATAGTTAGATTTAGCATGAAGATATCATTATATTTTTGGAGGGTAGATGAAGTGGAGTAGAGGGAGCATTGAGTTTTTCATCACTAAGTCTTTGTAACCTGGTCACTTTTTGTAACTGTTATTAAGCAAACAGTGAGAAAAGTAGACAAAATGAACACTTTGAAATGTATTTTTTTTTTCTTTCTTACTCTTGCTTATCTATTACTGTATGTGGTCTACCAGACTAGGAGGGAAATTATAGATGACAGATACAACTCAAAATCAGGAAAGGCATATATTTTTCTTCTGTAAACTGTATGGGTCTTTTCCTGGTTTTGGTTACAACAATGCATGATACCTGTCCATCATCGGCTTCTGTGATTTCATTGACTATGCTCTGTGACGCTTACTAAAATCTAGAATTTTAAGGGTCAGTTAATGATGATCCAAACAGCCATATGACTTCTAGGACAAGGTAATTTTTATGAGTTTTAGACAAAGCAGAAAAATAAATGCTGGTAACATATTACTATAGTTCTCTTCTGTAGGAGCACTTTTTATAACTATGTCACTCTGGATCTCTATAAATTCTGGCAATGAAGAAATTTTGGCAGACTCCAGAAAGAAACTAACTATGTAAATGCATTTTCAGGTTTTTTTCTTTCCTTTATAACCTCTGATGTCATATTTCTTTTTTCCCTTATTCTACTTCTTATTTTTTCCCCTTATTCTACTTCTTCCTGGGGATTGTGGCAGTGTTTGTGGAGACTAAACATTTTTGTTACTTGGAATTCTATTTTATTTTTAGTGGTTTCTTTAAGGATACACAAACACAGAGGAAACCCACAGTCGAGGTAAGATTTCTACTCTTTATTGAAAGAAAGTTGGGGTTTTCTAAGGGGAGGGAGGGTTTAGCATTATGTTTGCTGGAGACATTCTGGAAACTTTAACAGAAAAACTGCAATATATATACAGTGTTTAAAATATTGCAGTGTTTATAGTGCTTCTCATTATAGTGCTTCTCGTTATTTATTTAGTGCAAAAGCTTTGTGACTTATGATATGCTACTTTGTCTTTTAGTTTTTTGTCTTTAAGCTCATCTCGCCAGCAATTCTATACTTCTCTATAGTTCTTACTTTATGCCTAGCAAACTGGGATCTGGGGTTCTATCAGCTGTCTAGATATACAAATAAAATTAAAAAACTGAAAGCTAAAGAGTCTCTTTAATATCTTTCATTATTGAGTGAGAGAATTTAGAACAGAACTAAAACATTATTTCCTCTATTTTGTAGCTCATGCACTGGGATAGTGGATAGGCAAATAATAAAGTTTCTTTCATTTAAAACACTATTTTTGTACATTTCACAAAATTTCACAATAGGTACTGAAACATGGAGAGGACACCATGTGCCACACAGTTAAGCTAATAAAGTTAAATGTTGTTGCTTGCCAAATAAAACCTCTAAATCACTCGACCATCATCAAGACATAGATAGTACAGCTGTGATGATCATGAATCAGCTACAAATGTCCCTGAATTTCATCTGAAACAACTAGGCAGATTTCCCTTCTTGTGCCCTTATTGTAAAGTAAATCCTTTTCAAGGGGGTAGTGACAAGTTTAATGGATAATTTACAATCTACTGAGTTGCTGTATTAAATTACAGTCAGTCTGTAGACCAAGAGGTTTCAGAGAAAACAGTAGTAATTTGTTTATTGCCCTCTCTCAATCCCTCAGTTATGACAGATCTCACTTAGCAGTGTAGTGCAACTAATTGCTTAAAAAGAAGAAAATTACTTAATCTTTATAGGCGTCTTCTATTTTAAGGTTTGACTTCATAATTCAGTGTGTCAATCTCTCTAAGGCATGTGGAATAAGTGGAGTGTATAGTTGCATACTGGAATTTAGCAAATACTTCATTTATAAACAGTAAACCTAGATAGTTTCTGTTATGCATCTGACAAAAAATTGTCATTTGATGGCATCTGGTTTTACGCCACTGATAAGCACTGAAAGACCAACAATCATTAAAAGAGGATCACTAGAACTGATTCAGATAGTGTGTCTTAGAATAAAGAAGTTGGTGATAGAATGAAAATCAGTCTCCTCAAGTACGATGATTGCTAAGTGACGGACTCTTCAACATTAGGAAGCGATCCTTGACTGCAACTTCATAAAGAGTGGGGTTATCTACTGACTACTTAAAAGAGAAAGATGCCAGAAATAGACTGTGGGGAAAAAAAAAAAAAAAAAAAAAAAAAGGGTGATAGTACACACTGGGTTTATTTCTGGAAAGTAATAAAAGATCCATGTTTTTTCCTTATTTTGTGGAAGGTAACTGAGAGAGAAGAGACAATCTGCATGCTCTGGCAGCACCTTACTGTATTCCTCAGTACCCATAAATATGTTCTTGGCGCATAAATATGTTCTGTGAAGCACTAATGCAAGTCCTGGGGCTGATTGTTTTGCATGGGTTAGGATCAGAGTACAGAAAACGAGAGAGAAACCACAGAACAGAGCTGCTAAAGTCAAACAAATACAGCAAAAACAGATGAGCAGATGGGTAGACAGCTCAAATGGACCAACAGCTTAGTGTCTGTGCATCAAAAAAACTTGGTCCGGCTTTCATGACTATTTTCCAATTGCAAGACATGAACCAGACAGTAAGTCAGCTGACACAGAAGCAAGGATACTTGGCTTTCAACAGTTTCAGTTGGTGATATGAATATACATATCCAGAGCAAGACTATAATCTTATGTCACAAGAATATTTGAGCTAAAATAAATTGCAGTGAAATTTTCACTAAGAAGGAATTCCAATAGGCTATAGCTTCTCTTAAGACTGCTTCAAAGTATCCTCAAGATTTCTAGTACAATTATATCCCGACTTAGTAAAATGCCAACTCCACTTGGCAACTGACTTCTTTTTTATTCATAGTCCCTGGAGTGGTAGCTTAAGACATCCCTTGGTATATTTCACCTGCCTGAAACACTTTCACATGTTCATAGGGCTAAATTAAACTGAAATTACTCTTTTCTATAATCCACAGTACAGCACTTAGATAATCCCTAAAATAATTCTGAATAAAAATATGGCATCAAACGAGCTTTCAGCGTCTGCTTATTAAACTGTATAAAGCTAGTATACAATATATTTCTAATTCTCTCAATTGTTTTCCTCAGATTTATTCTAATTCTATGCTAATGAGTCCTAAATTCATGATGTTTCTGAGATAAATAGTATGTTTAAAATCTCAAGTGAAAGGCTTAGATCAGGAAGTAAACTGAGTATCTGCAGTGTAGTAATGGCTGAGAAAATCTTTGAAACATTGTGGATATGTGAGAATTAATTTTCCCTAATTTATGCTTATAAATTTGAATTTTAAATAATATCATCTGAATTGAGATGCATCACTTAAAGGCACCACATTCACCAAGACTTCAAATTCAATTCTAGTAGAAGCAGGAAACAAACAAAAAACCCAAATCATCTGCCCACCAAAATCCACATTTGTTTTGGTTTTATTCATTACCATTTACTGAGTAACAGCAAAATTCACTTTGTTTTGTTGACAGCCTGTCTTCACTTCACACTGTCACCCAAAACACAATGTAATACCTATTTTGTGCTACCTCTAAAATTAGAACTAAACCTTTTATTCATGATCTAAATTAGTGCCTCCAGGTAGTTCTATCCTCATACCTGTACAGTCACTGTGAGTTCAATCCTCTCTTTGAAGTGGTTCTCAGCAGAGCCGTGTTTGGGCACAGACATCATGTCAAACTCTCTTTCAGATGCTCATGTGCTCAGTCACCACACTGCTGCTGTTATGAAAGGTACCAATACCAGTGACAGGCTTTAAGTAATGTCTTACCTTTCTTTGGGCATATGGTTCATATAGGAGTCAAGCACTTTCAGTTCCATTTCTAATTTATTTTAATAATTCTAAATAAAATATAGACATTATCTGCTGCACAACAATAAGCAAATAATACTGAAATGGGCTTATGATAATTTAGGTGTTACATTTTCTCTTACATTGGGTTTATTAGATTCATATTCTCAATTGTAAGAAAACTGAAGCACTAATAAGGCTAAGAGTGTTAGGTAACTGCCTCAGAGATCTGAAACAATAAAAATCACAACAAATTGCTATTATTATATAGTTTGAATGCTTCTTAAACCAACGTCGATGCTTCCTTTTCTCCTGATAGTACTTTTTGTTCTTCTAGAACCTACAACTTCAGTAAATCAGTAAACAGGATCATTACTTCTAAGTGTTTCAGATTCTGAATCAAGTGTTTCATTCAATTTTCCAAGTGGAATAATGCATATAGAGGAGAATGCCAAACTGCAAATAACCTGTATTAGAATGGCGTTCACAGTGCTTACGGTAAGTAACCAACATTATTGACTTAATGTAGGGATTTAATATTATGAGAAATACTAACAGAATAAATTGATTGGAAAATAGAGATGCACGTCACTGTGCTACAAAACTGAATTAAATGAAAGTAAAACAATGCAATGGTATCTTGTAATTGAGAAATATCTATTCATAGATATACATATACATATAGGTATAGTAAAGATAGTACCAGTAATATTGATTTAAATTTCCATAGGGACAAAGAAAGCATACTGACTTTTATTTGAATGGCTATGCTGGGATTCATTATTGGTATGTTAAAATACAAGTTGTTGGCTATATCACACCCCTGTAGAACTTTTTTTATTAGTAGTTAATGGCCATCAAGCCTTTCTTTTCATGGTCTTGAATGCTATTTATTTTTAATTCCTTCTATAATCACCCTTGTCACACCAGAAATCTCTCCATAGATAATGAGAAAATTCAAAAAATTCATTTCTGTATCCAAATGCTGTAGGCCTGTATTTATCAGTAGGAGCATTTAAAATGTAATGCTTTGTGACTTCATATTTCACTTTGAACAGCCAAGGCTGCCATGGTGAAGTACCTCTCAGTATTTTCATAGTGGACCCAGGTTTAAGGTTTTTCAGTAACCCAGAAATATATCCAGCCCAAGCTCAGAACTGGAGTTTTATTAATAGAGTCCATCATATGTGCCATAAGCAAACTTAGGCAGAAAGATACTGCTGCTTGTAAAGACTTTATTTAATATTTGCAGCTTACAGTGAATATGATCCCAGGATTTGTTTGCTGTTTATCATTTACTAAATTCTTTGTATCTAACACAAATGATGTTAAAGCCCAGTGGTGATATTCTTGCCCATATTAAAAATCTCCTTAATGTCACTGGTTTTGTTCTTGATTTTATTAAAACTCTTTCCTATATAAAATGTTAATTGCAAGAGTTTATCATGATCTTGCCCTGAGTGCACATAGACTGTCTTCATAGGAATTCTCTTTCACTGCAAAGTCACTTTGGGTTGATATCATGTCAGACCTCACAAACACCATATCTCTCCTACCTGGATGACAAAACCTAGAGAAAAACCCAACCTCCTACGACTGATCTGGAGCAGAAATGGTTGAACAACATTGTGTGGTGATGCCTTGTCTGGGCTTAGGATAAAAGCAGATGATGCCTATGTTCCCTAGAGCTCTGCTCTTATACTTTTTGTAGAAATAAGTTACTAAACTCCACAATCCTCAGCAGACGGTAATAGTTTGATCCAGGATAAGTGCTGCCCTTCTAAACTGGTGCGCAGGCTGCATTTTACCCTGTAGTTCACCAGGTTTGTCATGGATAAAGTTTTATCTATCTACCTGCAAATTGATGTAATTTGGAAAGCAGCATGGGATTTCATGGGATGAAAAGTGCTGTCTAATGGCCTAGTCCTGTTCCTGAAAGCTGTGCTAATGCTAAGTAGTAATAGGTTGATGCCTCCCTCTGGTTATGGAAGCATTAGTGAAAATTTTGCTTCAGCAGAAACTACAGCACTAGGCCTATGTGAATCAGCTGCTTTCCATACATCTCCCCATCATGCAGTGTTCATGCTGTAATAAAATCATATCATTGCTCTTCATTGATGTTAAGCTACCTTATAAACTGCTCCAGTCAACTGAATAATCTGTTTCCACTGCTTTGCATGGCAGATTTGTCTAAGACCATCCTATTTACATCTATATGTACCTGAATATGGGTGTGTTAAAATACACATATTAATTAGAAATTTTCCTAGTTTAGTCTTGCAAAAGACACCATGATCAGCTAAGCATTTGAAAATTGTGATGTGTGAAATCACAGAATCACAAAATTGGAAAATATTCGAGTTGGAATGGACCTGCTAGAATCATCTAAGTCTATCTTCTGGCCCTACACAGGACAACCACAACCAAACCATATACCTGAAAGTACTGTCCAAAGGCTTCTTAAATTCTGTCAAGCTTGGTGCTGTGACCACTTCCCAGGGGAGCCTGTTCCAATGCAGAACTACACTCTGGGTGAAGAAACTTATCCTGAAATCCAACCTAAACCTTCCCCGATACAACTTCAGGCCATTTTCTCTGCTCCTGTCACTGGTCACCAGAAAGAAGAGATCAGTGTCTTCCCCTCCACTTCCCCTATCAGGGAAGTTCCAGACTGTGTCTCTTTAGTCTCCTGTTCACTATGTTGAAGCTCAGCCAAAGTGACCTCAGCCACTCCTACAGCTTCCTCTCAAGGACCTTCACCATCTTTGTTTCCCTTCTGTCGCTGCTCTTTAAAAGCTTTATATCTTTCTTATATTGTGGCACCCAAACCTGCCCGCAGTGCTCGAGGTAAGGCTGCCCCAGTGCAGAGCAGAGCACAGCAGAGCAGAGCAGGACAATCCCCTCCCTTGCCTGCTTGGCAATGTTGGGCCTGATGCCCCCCAGGATACTCTTGGCCCCCCTGGCTGCCAGGGCATTGCTGGCTCATGTTCAGCTTGCCACTGACCAGGACCCCAGGTCCCTTTCCATGGCACTGCTCTCCAGCATCTCATTCCCCAGTCTGTCTGTCCATCCATCCAGGGTTGCTCCACCCACGAGCAGGGTTGAACGAGAAAGTTCAACTTTCCCTTGCTGAACTTCTTGTGGTTGGTGATTGCCCACTCCTATGATTTGCTGAGGTCTCTCTGCCATCAAAGGAGACAACAGCTTCTTCCAGTTGCAAACTTACTTGTTATCCCTTCCACTCCTGTGTCCAAGGCATTTATGAAGATGCTGAAGAGCACAGGGCCAAGAATGGAGCCCTGTGGAGCCCCACTGGTGACAGGTCACCAGTCTGATGTCACCCCATTCACTATCACCCTTCATGCCTGACCTGTGAGCCAGTTGCTCACCCACCCCATGATGAGTTAACCAGCTGTGTGCTGCACATTTTCTCCAGAAGGATACTGAGAGTGATATTATCAAAAGCTTTACTGAAATCCGAAAGGATTATATCAACTAGCTTCCTTTTATCAAATAGCGAGTGTCATGGGCTCACCCCAGGCAGTAACCAATCCCCATGCATCCACTGTCTCCCTCCCTGTCTGTGGGATGGGGGAGAAAATTGGAAGTGTAAAAGCCACAAGACGCATGAGTTGAGATGAAGATGGTTTAATAGCGAAAGCCACACACACAAACAAAGCAAAATAAGGAATTAATCTTACACTTCTTACAGTGGTAGGCAGGTGTTCAGCCTTCTCCAGGAGAGCAGGGCCCCATCACGCATTACTGTTATTTGGGAAAATAAAGGCCATCACTCCAGACATAGCTGTTTTCTTTCTTCCCCATATTTTATATGCTGACGATGATGTCATAGGGTCTGACCCTTTGGTCAGTTTGGGTCACCTGTCCTGGCTGTGCCTCCTCCCACCTTCCCATGCCCCACCAACTTCCTCACCAGTGTCACAGTATGAACAGCAGAAAGGCTCTGTTTAAGCCCTGCTTGGCAATAATAGAAAAACCTCTATATTATCAACTCCCTGTTCAGCAAAATTCCAAAATATAACCTATACCAGCCACTGTGATGAAAATTCACTCTACTCTAGCTGTAACCATGACAGTGGGATACTTTGTCATAAAAGGAAAATCATCTTTGACAAGCAGGATTTGTCCCTCATGAAGCTGTGCTGGTTGTGATCAATTACTCTATTGTCTGTCTTTCAGGTGTTTTTCAACACATCTCAGAATAATCTTTTTCATCACCTTTACAGGCACTACAGTGAGACTGGCACTGCCAGTCATCCTTCTTGCCCATTTTGAAGACTGGGACAATGTTAGCCAGCTTCCAGTCAGCTGGGACCTCTCCAGATCCCCAAGACCATTCAAAAAACATTGACAGAGGCTTCACAATGACATCAGCTAGGTTTTTTGAGGATTCTCAGTCATACCCATCAAGTCTGGTCAGTGCCATTGAAGTACCCATGAGCTGGTAAGTGGCATTGAAGTACCTCATATCAGCCCGTTCCCAAGGAGGTCTGCACCCCATACAGGTAATCTGGCAGCTCCTAGACTGTCATGGGGCAGCTGTGCTGCCTGCAGCTGCCACCACACCTGTCTCCACACCACGTGCTTTAGGCAGGTTGGCAGACTGCTGCAATATCCTGGGGAATGTATGTGAGTGAAAGGTATCATATCAGCTATTCATATGACAGCAGAACCTGAATGGGATTCCATGGGACAAATGAAACAGCACTTCTCCCACCCAGGAGTCTCTGTCAGCTGAAGCCATAAAGGGTTTAGAGCTATGAGAATCCTTTAAAGTGGAAAGACGGAACTCCTGCTTCCCCTGTAGTATTAGGTTCATATATTACCATTCATAATGTTAATCTGGGCACACTAATGGCCCAGGAAAGACCAAACCTTGTTTCCCTTGCAACTGCTTGCTGTGGCATTTTATCCCTTTCAGCTCCAAGTGTCAGTGCATCTATTCAGCTTCTAACAAGGATTGCACAATTTAATTCTTCTCCTCTGGGCTATACAGATGACATACTTCATATAACTGCAGCTTTAAGCATATACATCTTCATAATATATTTGTAACTCATGCTTCACATGATCTGAGTACCAGCATTTCTGATGTTTGAAGATGCATTTGGGCATTCACCAGGGATCATTTCCCCAGCATGCTGGAAGAGCACTCCATGAACCTCCTGCCGTGTTTCCCCAGTTGAGACCAACGATACTGTTGTTACAGAAGAGTTATGCTGCTGTTAACAGTAATGACTCAGTCCATTACAGTGGATTTTTATTTTCCTCCAAGTTCTGTTCACAAATTGTCATGTAGCTAAAAACTACCCTTAGTCTGGTTTTCTGGCTGGTTTGCTGTGTTCCTCAGTTGGGTTGCATCTAGTCCTTAACAGGAAAGATTATGCAGGGTGTTATTGCATTAGTCCAGGGTTAATTGAGAAAAGAATTTGTAACTTAATCAGTTTTCCACATGGCAAATTTGATTGTGTATAACTGTATGGAAGTTTGGTAGTGGGACCTAACCCTATAACGTGATGGGTGCACTCTATCCCCAGCACTTTCCCAAGCACAACACTGGGTTTTCCTCAACAGCATGATGTGAAAGGCTAAGGTGATACAGCCTTCAGAATTCACTGAATATAGCATGACTTCAAGAACATTTTAATCCTCATCAGAAGGAATTTGTTTTTCCTTATTTATCAATGTCTCTAAGGTTATAAAATTTATTCTGTTATGTTCTCTATATTTTATTTAAATTCACACATAAAAACCTGTCTATATACAGTTTCACTTTCTCTCACTTAAATATTCAAATCAGTTTTGAGTGGAGTAGAACTTTTGGGTGCCTTATTTCTTTTTTTTAATATAATTTTTCCAAGACATATGCTCAGTGGTTTAAAGAATTGTAATAAATGAAAGTACTAATGCAATCCCACTGCATTCCCCTATTAAAAAAATTTTTTTTCTTGTTTCCACCATAAAATATTTCTTGAGATATTTTCCAAATAAAAGTGCCAAAACATGGTAATTTATGACTGATATAAATGGCTAATAAAAGCTCTTTCCATAATATTTTTTTCCTAAAAGAATTGAAAATTGAAAGAGATCAAAATAATTTCTTGCAAATTTGAAGTAAGAAGCAGTAGCAAGTAGTCAGGCCAGGTCCTCTAGCATGGAGATGAGAATTAGACCCTTGCCTTTGCAGATATCCAAAGGCATCTTAGCAGTCTCAGCCCTGGAGGGAGGCAAAAATTGGTGTAGAAAAATTTGTTTCACAGTTCCACAAGCTAGGACTTGATTCACAGTTCACACTGCTCACAGTATTGCATGTGCTGCATCTTAGTGTGATTTTCTTTGAATTAGCTGTTGTTTGCATCCTTTGCCAAAAGACAGAATTTCTCATCACCATTGAAACAAAAGTTCAGCACTATTTTATCAGCAACCTGTCTGCAAGGAACAGGTAGCATAGGTAACTGGAATTTTTGAGTAGCCAGTAAATTTTAAGTCAGTACTCAAAAACAAATTCCTAATTATCTGATATCATAAAGAATCATCTTCATTTGTCTTTTGTGTCATATACCATGTTTTTCTATTGACAAAATATTTGAGAAGGGCAGAATCATAATATTGTGCCTCTCTAAGTCTTTTATGAAGCAGCATGGGAATGCCAACATGGCCATGGGTCTCAGCTCTAGTGAGCAGGGATGAACAATAACCCAAGTCTTGTATGTGGCAAAGACAGAGGAAGGGGGGTTCCTGTTGCCAGTGTCCTCCTGCTCTCCAGGAGGAGGAATCTTATAACTCCTGTTTGTGTCAGCTCACACCAGTTCTGACAGCACAAACCTTTTCATGTAAGTATGATGCCAGCCTAGACCTTGCCCCTTACAGCATTTCCACAGACTCTTTCCTTGAGGATTCACCTTATTGCCAAAGGAAGATCACTTAAGCTGCAAACAGAGGAAAAAAGAATCCCGAAGTTTAAAAAATGAGCACCTGAATTGAGAGGTTCAGCTGTGAAACAAGCAGAAATACAGACATTGAGAAATACAAAACAAAGTCCCAGAAAAATATCCAGACACACACATATATATTTTATAAGCACTGGGTGTCATATGTTAAACCATGAGACAAGCAACAAAAATAAAACTGGTTCGTGAATCCCACTGGCATATGTTTGAGCTGATCTATGTCTCTTGTTGTGGCTTCCCCATTTTTGGAAAGGACTCTTAGTCTAACTTCCATGGAATATTTAGTATGTACTCTGATGTTTTGAAAGACCAGGTCTTTCAAAAAGAGCCATAACTGTGAGAAAATTATTTAATTACATTGAATACACTCTTCTAGAAACTGTTAAGAAAAGTGTAAACAAATGTAGGGAAGTTAAAGGGCAAGTTATGTAGGGTATATAACTTGTATATCTTCTGTTTTTGCAAGTGTCGTGATTTGATATTAGCCAAATGCCAGACACATATGAAAGTGGTTTGTTTACCCTCTCCTGCTACAGTTTACCCTCTTGCAGAGGAAAGGGAAAAAATTTTAAAAAGGGCACATGAGTTGAGACAAGGATTGGGAGGGGGAAAAACCACTCTAAGGGCAAAACAGGTTCAAATTTAAAGGTATAAAATAAATTTTTTACTAATAGAGCCAGAGGAGGATAATGAGAAGTAAAATAAGCCCTTAAAACACCTTTTCTCGCACCAGCCCTCCCTCCTTCCCACTGTCAGTGCAGGAGAACAGGGAGTGGGGGTTTTAGTCAGTTCATCACTCGAGACCCTGTTCACTCAGGGAGAAGAGTCTTTCCTCTGCTATGCCATGGGGTCCCTCCCATGGACAAACAGTCTTCCCAAAGTTGTTGTGGCATGGGTTGCTTGTCCACAGCTTGTAATCTTTTAAGGATAGGCTGCTCTAGTTTGGAAGCAAAGGCTATCTCTTTATCTCTGGAAGCAGAGGCCCTTTCTCTCCATTCAGGTCTTCCACAGATCACAGCTGTCATTGGCATCTCCCCGCTCGGGGATGAGCACTTTTCCCATAGGCTACAAGTGGATCTTTATGTTCCCCCACAGACTTCATGCATTACAAGTGGACAGTTTTTGTCACCATAGTCCTCACCCCAGCTAGCAGAGGAATCTCAGGTCCAATGCTTGGACCATGTCCTCCCACTTTCTTTTCCACAAACCTTGGTTCTTCCATGTTGTTTTCTCTCACACGTCCTCACTTCCTCCTCTGACTAGAAGAAAATTATTACCAGTAGCTGACAGTAGGTGCCACTGTCAACAAGTTCTACTAATCCAAATATTATTTCAAGATCCTGTAGCATTGAGAAGTTGATCTTGTCTAGGTTCTGTGTCGGGGAGTCACTCATCATGATTTTGATGCTGGCCAGGTGGCCCCAAACCCATGGCTGGGGTAGTGGCTGCCACCCTGGTGTTGGCACGGTTTAACACTGTCCTCATATGGTGATTTATAAAAAAAAAAAAAATGGAGTCTCTTGAAATAGGTCGGTGGTCCCTTTCATGGGGAGGGGTCCCAAAATGAGGAAGTAAATGAAATCTTCCTCGTTCTGACCTTTCTACCTTTTCAATGCAAGTATGACAAATTAACTCTTGGTAGAACTCCCATTCCTTGTCTTCAATTGGTTTCAGAACAGAGGAGGCCCACAATTGTTTTATGTTCCTGAAAGCTATTTGTCAGTTTCTATATTCTTCATTATAAACCCAGCTAACTAAACATTGTGCTGACAAGCAATCAATTATTAGTTAACTACTAACTCCTAACTTCATCAAGGCCTACTCATTTTTTATTATTATTTTAATTAACTATAGTAGGGCTTATTTCTAACTAAAATCTTAGCTCTTCAAAAATCTCTAAATGCCTTAAAGTTTATGTTTCAATGGGGCACCACTCAAGTGGGGAAGGGGAAGCCACCGCCACCTCTGCCTTTTGCCTGCGGCATGCTTAGCTAGAGGCAGCCAGGAAGGCAGAGCTCGCTGCAGGCTGCACCAGCATGGCAGCAGCCAAAGTCGCGGCTGTAGCAGTTCCCCACTCCTGGGGAAAAATTGTGCCTGAACTGTTTTGATTTTCTTCTTCAATTTGTCATCACAGAAGCATTGCCAGCTTCTCTAACTGGACCAGCAGCATCTCACAGAAGGGGTAGCTTATCCCTGTGGCCCTCCCCTTTGCACCCAAAAAAATCAGGCCATTCTAAATCAACACAGCAAGCCTATGTCTGAGAATGTAGCACAGAAAATATGTCTTCCTTCTCACACTTTTGTGAGCTTCCAACACACTCTGCAATTAGGAAAGATCCTTTTACGTTCCAAAAGCTGCTGACAAGAATGGAAACTGATCCAATATTGGACATAGGTTTATGAACACAAGCTATCACCGGATGTGAAGCTTACACATCTGGTGTAATCTGCTTTTTAAATGCTGCTTTTTAAACAACCTGATTCTATGAGAGCATATGTCTTTTGTATTATTTAATGACCTCTGACAAAAAGTTAGACATGGGAAAATATGCTTCTTGGGAGACATGAGATGTGATTGATGAAAAGTAACATGGAAAAATCAATAATTGTCAGGAATTATTTTGACAGACGTGGGAGGAGATAGGAAGATCTCACCACTGACATTTTATTTCATCGGGGAAGTCTACACAGTCTGATTTCTTTCTTCGAGCCAAGGATGTCCTGGTGTAAGAGAGAGTGCAAAGTTTCCCTCATCTGCCTCACGATCATGGCAAGGACAGAGGCTAAGACCCTGAAGACCCTGACTGGAGTTCTGGCCTGGTTGAGGTGGATGCTTGCCAAGTGATTGTTTGCAGGTGTGCTTGCTGTGTCACCACGGTACACTGCTTGGAGGAGGCAATTAGTGGTTTGCTCTGTATGCTTACACCTGCTTCACGATCCCTGCTTATCACAACAGCCCGTGAATTTCTCCACCTCTTGGCCAGATACCATTTGCTTTAGAGAACTTTGGTGATTCCCCCATGGAAGATCCCTCATCTGCCTCATGATGGCCATCAAGGATGGAGATTGAAGCCCCAAGGACTGAGACCGAAACCCTTAAAATTCTAACACAGGGGTGCTCGCCTGACTGAAGAAGGATGTCTGCCAAGTGGTACCTGCAGATGCTTTCGCTGGACCAAGACCGGTTTCTTACGGTAACCAGTCCTGAAAATATGGGTCCTGCTCAATGCTGGGACTGGTTTGTCCTGTTAGGAATAGGACTGTCTGTTCTTGTTTTCACTGGACTTATTCTCCATTGTCCTGTACATGCTCCCTTGATGCACTATAAAAGATCCCTGAGTTAACCAAAGACTTTGAGATTCTCCCCAACATGTCAAGACGGATCTCTTGGCTGGACCATGAGGATTTCGTCTCTCTGTTGGTAGTTATTCTCCCCCACCTTTTTCTCTCTATCCTTTATCTCCTTTCGAGTCCTTGTATCGCATTTGCTGTGGGCACTCAATAAAAGGTGCATTTGTTGTGATTGATACTGAAAATCCCCTCTCTGTTGTTTTTTGCACTCTGACATCGGTAAAATGAACAATCACGACTCCTGCTTGTACTAGCAGATCATAACACCTGGTAGCTCAGTTCTTGTTTTGGTCTCAAGATTGTTGTACAACAAACAAGACTGTTCACTCCTAATAAATTTCACCTGTTTTGCTCCTAGGGTGAGCAGTCCCATTTTTCATTTACTGTCACACACTAATAAAAGTTGAATGATATTTGCAATACCTTATTTTCTTTCAGTCAAGACACAGAAGCAATGATTTAATTTTAATCTCCCAGTTTTCCACTTCAGAAAACTGTTTCCATCTTTGCTTCAATTCAAAAAGTAATCTTATTATTTTCATACAGAGCATATTTTATTATGAAGTTTTTATCTCTAAAATCTACAACATTTTATTACTCTGCTAGGGACAGGTGTTGATGATATATTTCTTTTTTTCTGTGCAGCAATCTGTTATAGGGGATGTTTTCCCTGTGTCAGGAATTACCATTGATAAAATACACAAAATTCACAAGAACTGGCACTGAAATTCTTGAATGGAAAATTTCAATCTATGTACTCTGCTTTTAACTGTTTATTTGGGTTTTTTAATCTAAATCTTGTGAATTTTATTTACTTTGTAGTAACTTCATGGCCAGATCCTGTCCAGAAAAAAATCTGTGCTGTAGAAATAGAACAATGCTAGGGTACTGTAGGAGCTCTTCAAACTTCAGACCAAGCTTCAAACCTTACCAACCACAAGTCACTACGTGCAGGCAGACACACAGGGAAACAAAAAAATTTATTGCCAACTATGCTGATAGATTGCATTCATTACTTTCCTGTGGTTAAGGGAAGTTTCTTTTTTCTTTAATAACCACAGCAATTAATTTGGAATTCAAAACACCACTGGAATACAAAATCTGACCAAGAGAAAAATCAAAGCATATTGTTTCTGTCAACTGAGACGGTTTTTCTTCCATATTATGCTTGACAGTAGTTTATATCTTTTGCTAGACTGCTGCCAAAAATCTTTTAAGACCTTTGTTGGAAGAGATCATAAGTGTTGGATAGAAAAAAGTTATCTTCCCATATGCCTTAGTATTTAATTTAGGAAAATTCAAGTTCTGACTCTATTTTTGCAATGTTTACTGTCTTGGTGAAGCAATCCTACCAGGTTCCATAATATGAGCATCCCATATCATTATTCAGGATGAATCAATTTAGGTAAAGTTTTTTTATTCATTTTTAGCTATTTGGCCTCAAACTGATAGCACTACAGGTAGCATAATTTAGCTAATTTGTTTAAATAGAAGTTGAAGAGATAGAGGAAATTAAGACTTGTTTCTTTTGCAGAACAGAAAGAGAGGCCAATATGTTGTTTCAATTAATAAAATTCTATTTAATACCTAAAAGCAGGTAAAACAATGCTAACAGGAAAAGTGGACAATGATCCCTAGAAAGAAGGAGGTTCTTTTCTACTCCACAGAAAATTACTGTTTACCCATTACAGCTAGCCCCTCTGTTACTTTACAGGATATTAATAGTTTACCACTTAGGGTTTTTTTACCACTTTAGTTTTTGTGGCTTTTCTAAATTAACATGCTTTTTTAGTACATGGCTTTAAAGAATAGATTTATTTTCTCATGAAAAAAAACATCTTTTCTATCATACTTACCTGTTTCTGTCTGTGTTACATGTTGAAGTGCAGTAAAATATGTATGTATAGACAAATTTACATAATTATTTAACACATTGCACATTGCTTTAATAAAAAAACCATCCATGCACATGCTCAAAACCCTGTCACCACTGGGCAAGAGCATTTCAGTCAAATTAATATTTGTGTAACATTAATATAAGAGAGGTTGTGTGTCTGTGCATATCAATCTAGTGCTCTAAGCAGCCCATGTTGGTATAAAATTCAGATAATTTTGTCTCTTCTACTTAAGAGTCCCTTCATTTATTCTTGAAGGATTTTGTCACTAACCCGCTTTCACCTGTGACAACCACAGGTAAATCTCAGATTAAAATTTGTTCCAATCTAAAATGGATTCTGTCTAATATAGCCTGAAGCTGCTTAGCTTATGAATTTTGTGGTGTGTTAGGATACTCTTCAGTGATAAGAAAAGAGTAGAGATTAGATACGTTCCAAGCTGTATGTATGTTCCCTCAAAAAGCTGAGAGAAGCAGTCTCTAAAGGAATGTTTCAATTTTTTTTTTCTTAAGTCTTGATAGTGGCATGTTTCCCTCTTACCAAGGTGACAGCATGTATGAGATGTAAAGAGTAGTTTGCTCAGGCAATTACCTCTTGTTGATAGCCTATTACTTCCTCTGTCAAACTTGAAAATAACTTGTTGGTATGTACGTTACTGCTGTTCTGGAGGTGCAGTAATTTAGTCTCCTGTATCCTTTATGAGCATATTTTTTTTAATCAGCAGAGTTTGGAAAGGCTCTTTTTATGCACCCCCTTGTAATATAGCAAAGGAGCGTATTTGTAGACATAGGAGAAAAAAGATTAGATATATTGCAGAAGAGCATGCCTGATGGGGGAAATCACATCCCATGCTCTTTTTCCATGCAAAGAATGAAAAGTTCATTTTCTAGAGCAGTGGCCCAAATTATTTTTCTAAATAAACATTTCATTTCAGTGAGATACAAACAGTATCATTTATACTTGAGACCAGTGTCTGAGAAAACAGTGATCACACACAATTGGTCTATGAAATTGTGCCACAGAAAATCAAGACTTGCTTTCTTTTGGGCTCATTGCTTATTTTTGTTTCTTTCTTCCTTTTCTTTTATGAGGTGTTTTTGGTGCTGTTTGCAGGGAGAGGGATTTACTTTAAAAACTTTAATATAAAGCACGCATTTTGTGGAATATCTAATGAATGGGATATTTTGCAGAAAAATCAGTTACCATAAATGAAAAAATACCTGCCAAACAAAATGCATATTGTATACTTTCACATGAAAACAGAAATTAAAGTGAAAATTACCTCTCTTGCCACTGGACAACGTTCTGAGTGTAGAAATATTTAAATTTTACTTCAATCATCAAAAGTGCAGGATTCATTTTGCTGAAGTATATGGAGCCATTTCCATGGCAAGTTACTATTTTAGTTCTGTGGCAGACACTGGCCTAAATAAGAACTAAAAGTTTACCTCATAACAGTTTACATATTTTGGGTCAATATACAATTAGAACATCATTGATTAATATATAAACATCAAAACTACTATAGTACATAGTTAAATACATTAGTTATTAAAAATATTTCCATATAAGCACATTTTCACTTCCTGCTTAAAAATTAAGAGCCTTCCTTGATGCATGTTAATAGGCCACATCAAGAATAATGTTACTTTTGTCAACATTATAGCTTTTTCGAAAGCAAATATTTGCTATTTAAAATAGCAATTATTAGTGTTATCACATACCGTATGGGGTAATCGTGGCTAAATATTGTCTTTTCTAGTAACCTCACTATGTTTGTGGACACTTAACCTTTTTGCACGAGTCACCTGAATTGTATTCTCTTTGCTTAGTACTGACATCACTTCTACTGGCATAGCTTTTCATGCTCTTAAACAAAATCAGAATTTTTTTGGAAAGCATGTGTAGAAAATACATGCTAAATTAGACTTTGCATCCATGTTCTTCTGCAGTCTGGTGAAGTTTGCTCTGCCTTTAGTGTTTTTGCTTGCAGAAGTTATGTTTATTTTCCAATGATATGTGACATTCTTCTGAGATGTATTGTGGTTGATCTGTGATTCAATAGTTATCTACTGTGCTTTGGAGATACAATGATTTGCCTTTTTCTTCCTAATACTGCTGATGCATGTCATCCATTAGTAGTTTGTCCTGATTGTGAGGGGAAAAAAATTACATCTGTGAGCACATCTATTTATATCTATTCTTGTTTATAAGAATACTAGCTACTTCCCTCTATCAAAATAACATTGATATTTGTTGATTCTGTGCAATGTCAGCTGCTTTATTTAATTAAAAGGTTCTGCATATTTTTCTAAAAATTCACATTAGTACCGAGAAACAAATAGTTTCTATGAAAAGCTGTAGCATGAATTTTTAAGATTCAAAAAACTACATACATTTTTTAAAATATTTTAACTTTTTGGTGTATGCTAAAACAGTCATATAGAAGTGAAAAAATATCAGAAGACAAGGATCCTTTGTACTTGCTACTTAAGCCTGGAAAGTAACTGAAATACACATGCAAAGTTGTTATCATTCTTTGGTACATTGTTAAGAATAAAGAAATTTAACCAACTATAAAAGCCCTTACAAAAACATTTAATGAAAATTTGATGTTTACATGAAACCAGAAGAGTTCCAAATACCAAAAAAAATATTGCATCCATGTCACAGGTGTCCAAGGGAGGAGTGAATATTAGAAGAAAAGCCCAGTTTTCATGGACATTTTTTCTGAAATATCAAAATGAAAACCAGGTAAATCCTACCAAAGGGAGCAAAGTTTCTTGCTTGAACAGGAACACTAAAATGGTAACTCACTACCTGAAAGGCACATAAATTAGTGTCAGGCTGAAACCAAAGTAGACTACATTTTGAAGAGTGGTTACCAAGAATGACTGATGTTCCCTTCACAGTAGGGCAATGTGTAATGATAAACCACAAAAATTATTTATCACATTAAAATCCATGTGAATTTGAATACAAATGCAGGAATCTTCTAGAGTAAATTCTCTTTGAGAAGGCCTTGATTCACTGTTGAGGAGGACTCGACACTACTTACCAAGGACACTAAAGTTACAACTGCAGATTTGAAAGAGATAAATATCAGAAAAATAGGACTTTCGATATGCTTTAATTTTTAAAGGTTATTTTCCAAGTCTATTATAGGCCATATATTCCCTTTTTGTGCAAAGGTAAACATAGGCACTGTGTATTTATGCAACACTTAAAAAGTTGATACATCAACCCCTTTGGACCAGAAGGCTCATGTCTCTGGAAGACTGAGAGATAGCATTTTTAATATAATATGGTGCCCTGATTAACTCATATGATCCCTCTTTGATCCTTCAGTTTCACTCAATTCAATTGGCATGGACAGCTTCCAGGGGTGAGATCTCACCTTGCACTTTTTGTCTTCCCTGACTTGCTCAAAGCATTTGAGAAAGATAGAAGCCACAGATGGGAACTTCTACTCAGAAGTGGTGGCTTACAGTGGAGATCACACAAGATGTTGGCAGCATTATGCTATGGAAGCATGACACAGTGAACAGACGAACTTCACAGTTTCTCACAGCTTTTCCAGTACCATATCTACTTGAGTGAAGCAAAACTTCCATATAATCCATTATGCAAAATCTATCATTTGTCACATTTGTCGCATGCTGAACAAAGTCCTGCTTCAATGGTGGTGAATCAGAATTCTGAATAAAAAAGGCCTTCTTCATGTCCTTCTGTGTAAGAATAGGTTTGTATCTCTCTAAATTGTTTATGAATCCTCTATCTGCTTATTCAGTGCTGTAGGCAAGAAACAGCCAGAATATGAGAATAACTAGGGCCTGAATGTTTGTGAATAATCTATCAAATATATTTGTTTGAAATTTTCTCCATTGATATGGTTATCTTGCATTCAAAAAAGGCATTTAAAAAGCAATTTTGCTTTACTAATGCATGTTAAATAAGGCAATCACCTTGCCTTCTTTCAGTTAAAAAGTGAATAGATCTCCCTTGTATCAACTACAAATACTTGTGTGTATGTGCATAATAGTCCTACGAGTAACAATGCAATGCAGGATGTGGTTAAAATTCACATAATATTTTAAACGCTATTTTTGCACCTCTGTGTGATACTTTAATAAAGTTCTGTACCCTGGAGGCTCTCAGTCACTGGGAAATAAATAAAAGCTACAAAATAAAAAGTCTCTAAATGTATGAGGGTTTTGTAAATCAGTGATGGGTTTTACACTTTCCTGCTATGTGTCAGACCAACATGAGGGTCTGCAAGGAAGTCAGCAAAACTGCAAATAGACAATAAATATGCCTCTGGCAAAGCAGTTAGGTCTGGGATGGGTGACAAACTCAATGTAATCACAATATTTGAAATGAGGACTCTTTTTCTTTTCCTTGAAAACACTTACCGCCTATACAAAAAACACTCAAATCATCTTTTATGATTTCCACCAGTCAAGTATCCATGAACCAGATTGTTTCCAAGAAAAACTTTTATTAGCTTGGCCTCCAATATGGGAGCACCTTCCTACACTGTGAATATTGCTACTGATGGCATAGATAATTGAAGCATGAGAGAAACTTCCATTCCATCTGCAAGCAGACATTTAACCTCAAAGTGTCAAGCGCACTTCATTTACATAGAGAGAACATGAATGTGTATTTCACTACACTCAAAACAGCAACTTCTAGATATCACTGAGAGAACATCAAAGCTTGTCCTCTTTGCATTTGTATTTACAGATTTTTGTCTTCTGTCAGTAGCCAACTTGTACTATACTGGCATTCAGCAAAGTCAGACCATGATCCCTTTGAATGGACTGAGCTCATAAAAATTTTCCATGAGTTCCTCAGAGAAACCTAAATGCATTTTCTGAGCTCATGAGGACACCAGAGGGATCAGCAGGTGTAATCGTCAAGTTGAAATAAAATGTTACTCTGAGATACATTTTAAAAACACCCCTTCTTTTTTGAGAGAATTCAGAAGTGTTCACAGCCATTGAGCCTCAGTAAGTCTAAAATACAGAATTGTCTCAAGATATGTTGTCACTTCAAAAATGTAAACTGGAATCACCATCCAGATCAAAATTGTTCTTTGGACTAGCAAGAACATTCCAAGATTAAAGGAGATATGAAAACATCAGACTTGGAGAAAAATTGAACTTGTAATATTCTTTTTAGTGTTTAAAGGTTAGTGATTTGGGGATAGCTGAACTTCAGACCCATCCAAAGCAAATACTTCACCCTTCTTTTTTAATTAGCATAGAGGTAAGATTTTTCATGCTTTTAAGCATTTTCATCTAGGGTGTAGTTACACTCCTCATAGTCTCCCTCAATTCCTTACGGATAGAATGGTTTAAACGGGTAATACGCTGTACATGAATAGGATTCTTAGTGCCTACTAATATTACCTGTGGCTCAGATTCTTTGAAGACTCAATTGGCTGTTTAATTATTACTCATAAAACTTCCACAGATAAGTGTTTCCCAGTGTATGAAGCTGATGCCAAACACTCACTTTAACTCATAAGTACACTGTACACTGGACTCAAAAAGGCTAAATGGAATTTTGTTTCTCTGCTACTGATGTGCTGCATGGTTGTCTTTTAGCCACTTTGGTCTTGCATGTGCCACACCAACCTAGACCAGAAAGCTACTGTAACAGCTGCAGCAATACTTTTACTAGGTACTGTTTTAGCTTCTCCAACCTATGATTATGAAACCACAAAGCGAGTAAGTCTTGTAAGATTTCTTAGTGTGTTTGATGCAATTGTGACTATAGAATAACAGGTTGTTTGCAAATACTGTATCCACGATTGCACATGAATATAAAAAAAAAAAAAAAACAACCGTGACATTTATGTATATGTAAAGATATCAACCTATTTCGGTAGCCATATACATGCAATTAGTGCCACTAAATTGGAGATTCAGCTCACTGTATATACATGAGAAATTAAAGCAAATAACCTACTACTGTGTGTAGTTCTCTTTCCCATTCGAAACAAGCCTCATGATGAAGGGAATACTTATCTAATTAATGGTGGTTTGTCCTTGTTGCCAGTTTTAGCCTACAGCATTGTCTTCAGCAGTATATCAAGACCAGAAAAACAGTGACTGATGCATTGTGACAATCCTTGTGCAAATCATATTACAGTCACCCTAACACTAATTTTGCCAAAGCAAAGATAATGATTCTAAATAATAGATAAGCAAAAACATTATAGCACATTATTAGCACGTATAGAGGGCTCCTATGGCTCGTTTATAACAATGCAAAGCTGCAGAGCTGTTATCTTTATCAGAACCACTTTCTCTTGTTTGTGATTTGTGCCAGCAGCAAACAAAACAACCTTGGCACCAGCAGCAGTTCAGGATCAATGTGGGTGTTAATGACATTGTGAGTAGATAAATACAAGGGCAGGAATCCAAATCCCACAACAGCCCTCTTGCAGTTAATGCCATCTCTGCAAATGGCATATTCTTGGAGCTAGTCCAGGAGCCGTGGTCACAAGATGAACTTTCCCTGACTTTGCAATGCATTAACATCCAGTACACCCTGGCATCTGCAACCCTGACTTATGAATCACACAGAGGCCCCTACATATATTTTCCAAATAAGTGTCAGCAAACATGTTCTGTACTAAAGAGTACAATTGTTTAACACTTTGTCAGGCAGTTACCATGGGTTGTATCAACACATGAGGATATGTATTTTGTAATTCACTTGGAATAGATTTTTCACCCATGCACCAATAAGCAGGTTGCAGGCTGAGTAGCATTTGCTTTCTAAAGGCAGTATGATATCACAAGGTCAGTTTACTGTCACTTTTTTCCCTTAATAAAAAAGAAAAAAAAAAAAAAGAAAAAAATTAAGGGGCATTTAAAATATTTTGACAAAGTGACCCACAATTTTCTATTAATGCTGTGTTTGTCTATGCCCCTCCGCATTGATATGCATGGACTATGTAGTCATTCACTGATGTCTCACTTGGGGGTGGGAAATAAGGCAAGTGGGACTTCTCCAAGGTCTTTCACAGATAGACAGCATCTAGCTATTGAATAAATATTTGGATTGTAATCAACACAGCTAAGCCCTTTTAATCTGCCATGTGCTCTATAAAAAATAATTCACAAAAGAGAAGGACCCACAAGGAGACAATTTTCATTTTTAAATTCATCATAAAATATACCTTAGTATAAAATAAAGAAATAGAAAATATTGTGAAATCAGTCTTGATCCCTGATTCAAATACCAAACTACAAGCCTTGATGTGTTAGGCAATGGCTGAGCTATTTAACTCCACCAGGTTTTACCTGCAGCAATGATGGAGTACATGTTCACAAAGAAAGCCATATTTTCACTATTTTTTCATGCATTGGAGAGAAGCAATGCTAAATTTCCAGTTCAGTAGGTGAAGATATTTTTCCGATTCTCAATTCTACCACATCTAAGAAATAGGATAGTTTTGAGAGTGTCAGGAGAGATCACCTGTAATGTGTAGGACACATGAAATGGTATCAGAATTGCTTTGTTATTTACATTAGTTCTTGCCAGGATGCCAGTGAAAAAAGCACAAAAAACCCTCACCAAACATCTGGAATGCTGCAGTAGTTATTTCACAACTATCTCTACAATACTCACCTGCACCATGTACCTTCACTGTATGTCCTCCAAAGCCACCAGTCAAGAATAACACCAGAGGTGTTATTCTTGACTTTAGTAATATCCCAGAATTGCATTGGTTTCAAAGGGTCCAGCTGAAATGGGGCTTTTGGTACATGGGAGAGCCTGCAAAACATTCCCCATATTTGTTACTGGCTCTCTGCAAGAAGAGAATCAGCAGAGGTTAACTCAGCTGGTGAATATCTGCTGAACATCAGTTGCTCAGAGGGAGGATCACACATCCCTTTCCTACCTCTGTGGTGTTTATAGCATCACATCTGCGAACCCAGCCCCTATTCCTCATTAACCATTTCAAAACAGCTTATAACTCTATACATACACTCTGCTCCAGGTACATATTCAGGGATTCACTTCTTTGCACCCGTGAAGGCTGCCTATAGTCTGTATACAGAAGACACAGCACCAGAGACCCTGTAAAGTGCCATAACTGAAAGGAAAGTTAATAGAGCAGGGAAACAGAGCAAAATTCCAAACTAAATAAGTAAAGGTATGGCTACAAATCTATTTAAACTATTTTAACTGATAGACTGACTAAAATGTCTCACACATAATATATTAAGCACTAATATATTAAGTCTCACACATAATATATTAAGCACTTTGCACTCTGAAAAGTGTCTTATAATGCAGCAGTTCAATTAGTGCACTAATAATTTGCATAGAAAGGTACTAGGAAAAGATGGAGTAAGAAAATAGCTGTTTCATTACTGTGGTTTGTCCATAACAGTACTGTTAGGGGGTACGTTGTATGCCCTAGATAAATTAAACCCAAATAGTCTTGAGCTGTAATTTTCTCTCCTTAGTGTAGTGGTGGCCATGCATCTGTACAGCACATCTCTCTTCCATTATTCCCATAGTAGTGAAGTTCATTGAAAAGCCATGACAAATTATTTATAGTGCCCACAGATAAAACTGAAAACAAATTAGTAACTATGCTATGTAAATTATAATTACAGTTGTAATTGGTTAAAATGAATGTGCAATAAAAATCTGAAAGGATGTGTAAACAGAAAGTGAGTTTCAGTTTTGAATCAATAGCTGATGATGCATTCATAATTCTCTTTCTCTTTTTTCTTCTAATTATACATAGCAAAAAATCATCTAATATTTATAAAATATAAATAATGCAATTTTTTTTAAGTTGGAATCTTTTTTATGATTGGGTTAAGAGAAAATATCTCGCTAATATTTGTTTGCAATTTTAATGTTTGCTAACTGCAATTCTTTACTCAAAATAAAAGTTTAAGGCTTGACATTCTTCCTTGTCACAGGCAAATATAACTGGAAAACAAGAAAAAAAGTCACATTTTTATTCATGGGCTCTGGCTACTCATGCAACAGTAATTCACCACAAAAATAGCCCTAACTTCTTTCCCCTCATCCGAAGATCCACCCAATCTTTCTAAGAGCAATCAAATTTGGAAAGTAACCACTTCCCAATGGCTCCATTTCACAGCATAACTAATTAATGGGGACAGCCATAAGTCTTGGAGTAGAAACATGCCGTGTCACCAGCAACTGGACAATTACCACTTTTCTACTAGGCTTGACCCATCAAGACTTTTAGAGGCTTTTGAGGGCTCTGGGCCTCCTCAGCAAAGTCACATGGCCCAGTGAACCTGCCTGGGCACACCAATGCCCAACAGCAATCTACCACAAGATTAAGCATTATTTTTCAGTTTCTAGTCCCACTATTTCACGGCACCTATTGTTCATGTTCTGGAAACACCACATCAGAGGTTAAAACTAGAGTGTACTGGAGGAAGTAACCGTGCTCACAAAAAAGACCACCTAACTGTGGGATTCCTTAAAATCAGAGCATTTTGGGCACGTTGCAAAAGGCAGGCCTCAGACACAGCACGATGGTGATTAGAGCTAAGCAGTAGCTATAAGATTTGTCAGCAGAAAGATTATACAAGAAGTAGAAAGAAAGGATAAATAAAAAAATTGTCTGTGTATTAACACTTGGGTAGAATAACTCCCCTAAGTTGCAGGAAAGTATATCTGGTGAGATATTAGGAAGTTCTAAGCTTAATAATAGAGCTCTGTGCATTGTATCTTAAGGTTTACAAGCAAGCATTGTATTTGAAATAAGCAAGCATTGTTTTAACCAAAGTTACGTGTGCTTATAGTGATTGGATAGAACTACTGTCAATATGCTTTTGTTTTGTGTGATTGGTCAAAAAGCTTTTAAAGTAATTTATAACATTAAGTTCTTGGTCTGCTGCCTGGGATGTGAGCTGCTGGCATCTTCCCATTCTCATAACCATGTAATGAGACCGATGCTAAGAAATAAACAGCTCGAGATGCATTCCACAGTAGTCCCCCTGTGTACAAGTTAGTGACTTGTACATAGACCCCGGACGGCGATAAATGGTGCTCCTCTGTGAGGACGACAGTTAGACTAGTGGAATAAAAAATAAGATTGGACTACTTTGTTGCCGGAGGCCCAGGTTGTTAATAGGAGGAATGTTCATTCCCTTCGTCATCAGTATCTGATATCTTTGTAAGCGTTAAGTAGCAATTTTAGGGGCTCCTGGGCAACGAGATGGGAAGTCATCTATCTAAAACAGAATGGGACGTCTTTTACCAGCTTGAGATAATTTTACAGGATAAAAGACATTCAGATATCTCAAAACATGAACTAAAAGACTTATTAATCTGAGTAAAGGTGAATACTCAACATATAGACTTGAAGTCTGCTTTTACCTTTGATTTTTAGGACCAGATAAACTGGAAAATTCACAATCTAGTCTCTCTCAAAAAAGAAGAGACTTTGGTCAAAACTAATGCCTATCTCCAGAGCTTTAATGGAGAGTTTCAAACTGAATGATCATGGCAGAGACTTTCTTGAGTACCAAATCAGGACACCTGGTTCTGAAACTTTAATTCTGAGTGGTGCTGCATTTTGTCCTCCTCTGGGGGGGTGTCAGGTTTTTTTTTCGGGATTCCTTTCATTCTCCTGGTGTGTCTGGGGTTTCCCCAGGCAGTGTGAACAACACCCTGAACCCCGGGAAGGGGGAATCCGATCAGCTTCCAGCTTCAGTCGTGTCCTCTGTTTCTTCCGGAATTCCCTGCATCACTGATGCTGCACTGGGCGTCCTCCCATCCCTCCACGAAATCATCCAGCCCGGGGCTCCTGGGAAAGCGTTCGCGATTTTTGTTGTGTTCTGAGAATCTGGGGGGTCCGTGATCATGTTCTGGGGAGGCTGGGATTCTAATGGGTCCAGGAGATGAGAGTTTGGGGAAGCTTTGCAAAACAGTGGCTGCTGTTTCTGTTCCCTGCTTCTCTTCCGAACAAGCTGCGGCCGGGCCTTGTTTGGAAGTGTTGCAGGCAGGGTTTGCCACGGGGGGCTCTGGATCCGCTCTGCCTGCCAGGGGGCTGTGGGAGTCACCCCTGCCACAAGTTTCCCCTTCCCAAGAGGTTACCCCCTCAGATCAGGCTCAGATGGACAGATTGCTTTGCAGTTGGGAGACCTCTTTTTGTGTTAATTCTTCCCCCAAGCCCCTTCCAGGGTTTTCACCACTTGTAACCCCTCAGCCTCCAGTTGTAGCTGGAGGGGGGCTTTGGATTTGGCCCTGCCTGTGGGGGAGCGGGCAGGAGGGTGGACAGAGGTGACAGGTGGCAGCCAGGGGCTGGGCAGGGCAGGGATGGCTCTGCCCAGAGAGACGGATGGGGTGGAGGCGGGAGAGCTCAGGAAAGCTTCTGTGGAGATACAGACAAATTGTTTGGAAGCCTTGAAGCCTGTCTCATTCGCTGTTGGGGGGAAAAAAGTATGTCAAGATTGCAGTTTGGAACTGAGAGTTTTCCAGCTGTATCCTCACGGGCGGGGATACGGCTTGGAACCTGTAACAGTTCATTGGAAAGTGTCACAAATACCAATTCAGGATCTGCAGCTCGAGAGCAGCCCAATTTGTATGAATCTAAAAGGATCCAGTTTAGTGATTTGAGATGTGATTTAGCAGGCTCTGGCTTTCTTTCTGTGACTGATACAACACATTCCGTGGCCGCTGCCTCCAACAGGGGTGGCGATGTCGGGAATGTGGAGCTCTCCTCCTCCACCCTTTCTAGCAGGGCTCCCGTGGAAGCCTGTTGCTATGGCGAAGCTACTGCCAAGAACTTGGAGCTTCTTGGCAGGGTTCCTGGGACAGCTGATTGTTCTAACTACACTACCTGTTCTTCTGGGTCAGACGCAGGAGTGATGAGAGGGAAAAACAAAATACGGTCTAAGTCAGAGGTAAACCTTCCACTGCAATTACCTAATTGGTCTAATATTAGTCAAAATTTAGAAAAAAATTTGGATTCAAATAAACAACTCCTTGCCTTACCTGTAAGGTATGGTTGTAATGATGTAAACCCACAATATGAAACTCTTTCTCACCATGATATAAGGCTTTGAAAGAAAGTGGGTTCTCTTCTCCTTATTTTAATAATGTGTTGAAAAGTATATT
The DNA here is from genome assembly GCF_048771995.1 of Taeniopygia guttata. Lineage (NCBI taxonomy): Eukaryota > Metazoa > Chordata > Aves > Passeriformes > Estrildidae > Taeniopygia > Taeniopygia guttata. Next base: position 19,214,217 of record NC_133063.1, on the reverse strand, counting down.
TAATTCTTTTGACTTAGTCCCTGCTGATTGTCGAAATGTGGCTTCCCTGATCTTAACCAACTCACAATATCTTTTATGGGAATTACAGTGGAAAAAACTTCTTAATAAATCGGTTGAAAACTATGAAAACACTCCTTATGAGAATACAGATATTGCCTAACTAGCAGGTGATCAACCTTTCCATAGACCAGAAAATCAAGCAGTGGAATTGCCTCAGCCCGTGCTTACAGATATTAAAGATGCTGCTAGAAAAGCTTTGTTTTCAGTTGAGCCAGCTGGTGCCCATGTAAATGCTTATACTACTATCAGACAAAGTGAATTGGAATCTTTTGGCTCTTTCTTAGATAGATTAACCCAAGCTGTTGAAAAACAATGTCCAGACGAACAAGTTCAATCCTGTATTATCCAAAACCTTGATTTTGTCAATGCTAACGAAGAATGTAGAAAAATTATTTTAACTTTACCTGATCAGCCTCCAGCTGTAAGACAGATGCTAACAGCTTGCAGTGAGCTCACTTCTCCACAACATCTTGCTAATGTGCAAGTTAATGCTTTTGGAAAGCAAATTACAGAATCTCAAGAAAAGTTAGGAAAAATATTGGGAGATAATTTGGCTAAAGCTTTGGGAGAAAATTTGGGACAACAAATGGAAAAGTTCGGAAAAGCCCTAGAAACACAAACAAAAATTTTTGAAAAATCTGTTGGTACTGTACATTTGGACGCTGATAAAAAGACTTGTTGCTTTGCTTGTGGTACCTGCTAGTGTTGTTGCTAAAACCCAAAATGCTTGACTTGAAATTTCTATAACCAAAATTCAAGAAGATTCACCCTGGAAGTATCTGGGATGGAAGATGACTGAAAAAACAATTACACCTCTAAGGATACAGCTCCAGACCAGTGTCAACAATCTCCAAGATTTACAACAACTTCTAGGAGAAATCAATTGGGTTAGACCTGTTTTGGGAATTCCCAACGATGAACTAGGTCTGCTTCTTGATTTACTGAGAGGAAGTTGTGACATCAACTCTTCTAGAGCTCTAACACCTGAAGGCTCGTGCAGCTCTTGACAAAGTCATGGAAGCTCTCCAAAGATGACAAGCTCGTTGCTGTGTTTTGGAAAAGCCTTTTTTTTTTGTCATTTTGGGAGAAAAAATGCAACTTTGTGGTCTCATTTTCCAATGGGATCCTTCTGAGAGAGATCCTTTGTTGATAGTAGAATGGGTTTTTCTTCCCTACAGGTCTCCTAAGACTATTTTTACAGTTTTAGAGATGATAGCATAAATTGTAATTAAGGCCAGAACAAGATTGTTAACTTCAGCAGGTCAAGAATTTGCAGTTACCATTGAAAAAAGATTATCTTGATTGGGCAATGCAAAATTCTGATGATTGGCAATATGCATTATTAAATTTTGCAGGTATTTGTTCTGTTCATTACCCAGCTCACAAATTATAGCAAGCAAAACTGAGTTTTAGAGAAAAACTTATGTTAGTGAAGAAACTTTAAATGCAATAACTCTCTTCACTGATGGATCTGGCAAAAGTCACAAATCAGTAATAACTTGGTTAAACCAAACAACTTAAGCTTGGGAATCAGATATCCAAATAGTAGAAGGATCTCCTCAGATTCTTGAGCTTGGTTCTTTGGTTCAGGTTTTTCAGCTCTTTACACAACCTTTTAATTTAACTACAGATTCTGCTTATGCTGTTAATGTGGTTAGAAGAATAGAAGGATCCGTTTTAAAGGATGTTAGTAATGATACCTTATATCATTGGTTTTCATGTCTTTATACAATTTTGCAATACAGAACTAATCCATATTTTGTTTCTCACATTAGGGCTCATTCTTCGCTTTCTGGATTTCTAGTGGAAGAAAACGCAAGAGCTGACAAATTGACAATGGTTATTCCAAACACTCTACCAAACATTTTTGAACAAGCAAAACTGAGTCATGCCTTTTTTGACCAAAACATGCAAGCACTTTTGTGAATGTTTCAAATTCCCAAAAGTCAAGCTAAGGCTATCATTAGTGCTTATCCTGACTGTCAGCTTGTGCAGCATCCTCTTTCTACAGGAGCAGTCAACCTCCGAGTCTTGCAAAGCCTGTAGTTATGGCAAATGGATATGACTAAATATCCTTCTTTTGGAAAATTTAAAAATATTCATGTTTCAGTGGACATATTCTCTGGTGCAGTTTTTGCTTCACAGGTGAAACAGGTAATCATGCCTGTCACCATTTTTTGCAAGGTTTTGCTTTGTTGGGTGTAACTCAAGAAGTAAAAACCAACAATGGTCCCGCAAATATATCTCAAAAATTAGCCACATTTTTAAAAGATTGGGGTGTTCGCCACATCTTTGGTATTCCTCATTCTCCTACAGGTCAAGCGAATGTTGAGAGGGCACATCAGACATTAAAACACATTCTTGATCAACAGAAGGGGGGAATAGAGGCCACACCACAGATAAGGTTGAACAAAGCTTTATAAGTTTTTAATTTCTTAAACAGATCTGTTTCAGAACCCGATCCCCCTATTTTTAGACATTTTTCAAATAACACACAGGTGAAATTGAAAGAAAATCCCCTTGTTTTAATTAGAAATCCTAAGGCAGGAAAAACTGAAGGTCCTTTTCAGTTAATCACTTGGGGCAAAGAGTATGCTTCTGTCTCTACAGGTGCAGGAATTAAGTGGGTCCCTGCGAAAAACATCAAACCATATCACTCCCAAGAATGTGTTGATGAGTCCAGGACTGTAGAAGCAAATATGCAGATGTGAGCTGAACAGAGAGATCACGGGTCACGCCTGGCATTCCTTGTTCATCGCTGGAACCTACAGTCTTCTGATTTTATGCTATTTATAGGTGTGTTTTTTGTTTTGTAGAGTTCTTTTTGGCAAAAACGGGGCCAAAAAGTTATGTTACGTTATAGATCCCCTCTATTGGATTTTCAAAGGTGAAATTTTATTTTAAGGTCAAAATCAACATTTCTAAATTGGTATATATGGGTGGAATTTTTGCCAAAAATTAGCTCACGAAAAGGAATGGAGCTTTGCACCTTGGCTAAAGAATCTGTAAAAAAGGTTTATATGTGTTAGGTGTTTTAGTAGCAATACTAGCAGTAATACTGTGCATACTTTGGTGTGTGTGACAAATGATGGACAAAGCTATCAAAAAAGTTTTTATCATACAAGAGAGAGAGATAGGAAATGGATTCACAGAGGGCTCTCGAAATCTTACAGAGATAGTGGATGAAGGTAGAGAGATGGAGGAAGGCTTTGAATTAAGACCTTGGAACCAGCAAGACTTTTTTGAACAATGACTTGTAATTGCTATCACACATGACTTATGCACTTTGAATTGACTGGACCTTCATAGCATTAAAATTGCTGTGTTGTAATATAGCCATGCTTAATGTGAGCAAAAATGATGCTTTAAGCAAGTAATAAGCAGATGTATTATACGAAAGCTATGAAATGCAATGTCGTTAATAAACGACAAGGTTATGACAGCTTCTTTTTAGTTGAACCGAGAGGGGGAATTGTGGGATTCCTTAAAATCAGAGCATTTTGGGCACGTTGCAAAAGGCAGGCCTCAGACACAGCACGATGGTGATTAGAGCTAAGCAGTAGCTATAAGATTTGTCAGCAGAAAGATTATACAAGAAGTAGAAAGAAAGGATAAATAAAAAAATTGTCTGTGTATTAACACTTGGGTAGAATAACTCCCCTAAGTTTCAGGAAAGTATATCTGGTGAGATATTAGGAAGTTCTAAGCTTAATAATGGAGCTCTGTGCGTTGTATCTTAAGGTTTACAAGCAAGCATTGTATTTGAAATAAGCAAGCATTGTTTTAACCAAAGGTACTTGTGCTTACAGTGGTTGGATAGAAGTACTGTCAATATGCTTTTGTTTTGTGTGATTGGTCAAAAAGCTTTTAAAATAAGTTGTAACATTAAGTTCTTGGTCTGCTGCCTGGGATGTGAGCTGCTGGCATCTTTCCACTCTCATAACCATGTAATGAGACCGATGCTAAGAAATAAACATCTCAAGACGCGTTCCACAGCAGTCCTGTCCTGTTCGTGATTTGTACATAGCCCCTGGCCAGCGATATCTAACTATGTTCCTATAGAATTACAAACTTAGCACATGTCAAGAAAGAATAAGGAAATTAACAAAGGGAGATGAGGCAACTGCCAGTTATCTTGGAGGGAAAAAAGTAATATTCTTAGCACTGTAAACATGGTCTCAGCCTAATGGCATGTGCAATAATATCATTTCTATAACTGCTTTTTGGCAACTTGTTACAAAGTTTTCCATGTGAATAATTTGTGTGTGTGAATGTGCAGTCAACTAAACCCTGAGTGTGTGATTGCAAAATTGTCTGTATGGTAATGTATAAAAAATTAATCATTTAAATATCTTTTGTGGAAAATATCATGATTGTTATTGAGCACTAGGAAGCTATTTGTATGACCATGTTTTAAATTGGTATGTCATTGATGTCAATTTAATGCTCTTTGCCACTGTCTATGAAGTACAGGAGTTTCATAGGGTTCCAGAAGTGGAAAGATTTATATAATAACCATTAAAGAAATATACGAATGTCAGTTTAGAGACTGAAATTCAAACATTTGTCTTTTGGTGGTTTTTCCCCTAAAATGAACTTTTATTAACTCAGCTAGTGATATTATTATCAGCTACTGATATGAGAATTTTGTTCAACCTTTGAATACCTTTCATTTTACCACTTTTAGTGCATTTTAATATTTAACATTTATCTTATTATAGGCAGAGAGCATGAGATGCATGCTTAGTTTCCACACAGTTTTAAAGTTCATTGCACAGTCACAATTCTGAGGGGAGATTTCGCACATTTATGAAAAACAAGGCATTTTTGCAGTAAAGCTAGAAAGTGTGAAAAAATTCTTGTTTTATCTGCCTTTCTTATCATGTTTATGAGTTATTTTGCCTGGAAGTAAATTGACAAGTTGTCAATGAACAATAGACACTGCTTCAGCTAGGCTTTTCACAGGTTTGGATGCCTTTGGGCAAAAGGGCTAAATCTGTAGTTTGCAATCTAGCATATGGAGTACTGAAAAAAGTGTCAATAGGGTGAGAGACATTTAGTGAGAAATTCATATGGCTGCTGATCTCTAACCAATTCGTTTGGTCTGGGGTTTATGAATTCATGGATAAGTGCTCTAGCCTTGCAGTTAGATTTCAATTTACATGTAATGACCCAATTCCATTTATTCCTGCTGTACTGCTGATCCCCCAAAATAAATACTTTTATTTTCACCACAAGCAATGACACCTGCATCTCGAATAATAAGGCTTTCTTTAGAACAGTCTAATACAGAGTTTCTCCATATTCCACCTTTTTGTTACAACACTATATTGCACTATAACCACCTAATTAACACAAATCTTGATATCTTTATCCCTACCCTCATTGTAAGCATACCCTCTTGAGGTATTGAGCATGTTGTACACTTTACAATAAGATTATTTTGAATTCACGTACTGTAGTAGGGGAAACATCACTGTCATTTCCTTTATGTGATGTTGTATTTCTCAAAGGACCTTAATGCACAGGGGTGAAAAAATGTACTGTCAAAAGATTATCCAGTTTCCACATACTCTATAAAAAAATTTGTGTGTGGTAAAACAATGAGGGGAGAGCTCAGAATTTCTCTCTTTTTGGGGTAAAGTCTATAATGTCTGCCTCCTCTTTATCTTTCTGACTACTGAAGCTATTAAACTGCTATTAAACCCATTAAATGCACAGTTTACCTGACCAGAGATAAATTCGTATTATTTTAGACATTTGTTACCCACACACTCACCAACATATTTTTTAAATAAGCTGTAAGAAATGCTGAGCTGTTTTGCTAGAAAGTATTTAACCATTTATGTAGTTTAGGAGCATTATAGTTGGCAATTAGCATAAGAAATAATACTATGAGCAGTGACAGTGATGATGAATGACAAAAGGACACTAAATTAGACTGGTTATCACACTTAATTAAGGGACAACTGTGCTACTTGCTTGATGTCAGTATCGTACATGTGACAAAAAAGGACAAGCAGCCTATTTTTGTTATTATCATGGCCAAAGGAAGTACAACTCAAGCAAGGAAGAATATAAATTATAAATACATCACATCATGTAATGCACTAGTCAACCTGAGGAAAATAATGAATGCATTATATTTTAATGACTTACAAACTCTTCAATTATTAATGATCATAAAGACTATTCTGGCTGCTCTATTGAAATATTATTTAGATTTTAATTATCTGTGTGCAGCAATGAAGCATGTTTTCCAAGATCCACAATTTGCATGCCCATTTTGACTTATAGAGAAACAGAGAGATTACAATCAATTCTATTCTTAAATGACTTATTTAAATTCAAGAAAGTTAAAAAAAAAAATCACAAGAAAAATTCCAGAAAAGCTTTTGCTGGATGTTGTCTATCTTGTGCCAGCTACAAAAACAATGTATTTCCAAAGCTGTAATAGTTGCAGAATACCAGGCTGCCTTTCAAGCAGTCTGTCTCTTCACTCTGCCTTTTCACTTTCATGAAAATTTCACTGATCATAAAATGAAGCACCATATTTCTTCCAAAAAATGTTGAATTGCTCTCAGTAAAAGGGAAGAGAGGAAACATGAAACCTCATTTTCAAAATTTGGCTAGATTTAAGGTAGAGGGCCATCCTTAAAGTAGACAAATGCGTGCCGTAGTTGCTGGGAATGCCCTCATTGTATCTGTAGATTAAAAGCCTATTTTCCGCTTCAAATTTTTCTTGCTGTGCTGTGGCAGTGCTGAATACTCCTGCAAAAAAAAAATGTAAAGAAAGTTCCTGACTTTAAGGGAGGAAAGCACCAAATTTGTGAAAAGTCTGAGATGGTCAGTGTAACTACTTTCCATGCTACCAAAGATCTGAGCCATGACTAGTCCTGGTTGCTCGTGAAGGGCTGTGAGAGAGTGAGCAAATCTTGGACCCTGACAAGTACCAGCTAAAGGAGGAGAACCCCACTGAGGGTCTGACATGCCATATCTCAAGAGCCAGAGGACCACAAGGGTTTTCCTGCCCCATCAGCACAATTACCTCATGGGAAGACAACTTCTTCCAAACCTGTGAGAGTGTTGCTCCCCCAAGCAGCAATAAATTGAAGCTAGGTGTCTAAGCAGCTGCTAGAAAGCTAACATATCAGATTCCTCCAGCTTGCTTTCCTTTCAAGAGCTCTAACTCTCCCATGTATTTAGGATGCAACTTTGCAGTTTCGTGCAATTATGCAAAGTGAGCATGTTTATGATTTTGCAGCAACCTACTAGCTGCAGAAATTTAGAAAATGCTTCTTCTTATGTGTTATCTATTAAGGGAAAGATTTATCTTATATATATATTAATATATATATATATATTAATAACCATTCAACTTTAATTCATTCCTGCCTGGGACTTCATACCTTGGTTTGCTGTAGAAGCTCGGTAGTAGTGACCTGATTGTCAAACACAAACTGGGTAGGTAGAAGGTTTTGTGTAAAGTACTCTATTGGCCAGGCTTATGCAGCCATGACTGAAGGAAAGTCCAGGGGTAAGACTGAGCCATACATGATGATCCCTGAGTTCAGCACTAAGCCTCAACAGGACCTGGAAGTCCTCAGCAGCTAACCAGGCAATGAGAGAGCAGTTCCAGAAGCAACCCAGGGTGATTTAACAGCTCCAAGGAGCACAAGCAACTTGGAGTACCATGAACCCATAACACCTCCTTTAATAAGAGGAAGAGAAGGCTAGTTGTAGCAGGAAATTCCCACTTGAGAATGGAGGGCCTGCTCTGCAGACTGGACCCAACCCACAGAGATGCCTGCTGTCTCCAAGGGGGACATTACTGGAAAATTCTCTAGGCTAGTAAGGTCCTCTGATTACTATCTGCTATTTATTGTTCAAACCAGTATCAACAAAATAACAAATAGAAGTTGAAAGGCAATCACAATAGATATCAGGGCTCTGAGATAATTGGTAGAGGGATCAGGAGCATAGGTGGTGATTTCCTCAATTATTTCAGTAACTACAAATAATAGCAAAAGGAATAGGCTGATCCATCAGGTCAGTACATGGCTCCAAGACTGGTGTCAGCAGAAAAAATTGGGATTTGTTGACCATGGGACGATCTCCACATCTGGTCTACTAACATGTGACAGGATGTACCTGTCTCAGAGGGGAAAAAGAGCTCTAGCACAGGAGCTTGTTGACAGAACTTTTAGCCAGCTTGGCAGGAGAAAAGGAACAAAACCACACTCACCAGTGAAGACCAATAGAATGCTGTGCCAAAACTTAAGGAAATGAGCGTTAATGGAATTCCTCTATCTGCTTCAGGCGGTGCTGGCTACAATGCACCATACATGAAATGTTTCTACCATAATGCACAAAGCATGAGGAACACACAAAAGGAGTCCAAGGCCTTTGCTGTGCCCCAGAGATTTGACATCTGGTATAAGCGAAACCTGTTGGAATGAGTCCTGTGACTCATTCGAGGCTCAGGAGAAGGGATAGGCAGGGCAGAAGAGGCTGGCAGGTTGCCCTGTATGTAATAGAAGGGTTACAAGGTATATGGAGCTCACAGTTGGCAATGGCACAAGTGAGAGCCTCTGGCTAAGAATCAAGGGGCAAAAAAATAATGGTGATATCATCATGGGAGTCTACTATAGACGTCCCAGGCAGGACAATAACACTGAAAAACTGATCTTTGAGGAATTAAGGGGCACCTCCAAGCCAAATGCCCTTGTCCTTATGGGGGAATTCAACTTGCCAAAAAATTAACTGGGAGCATCAAACAGCTGGTACTACCCAGGCCAAAAGATTCCTAAAGAACCTGGATGACGACTTCATGGAATAGATTCTGAGAGACCTGACTCAGGAAGATGCCCTCCTTGACCTACTGCTCATCTAAAGGGCAATGTGCTCTCATGCAATGTGCTCTCGTGCAATGTGCTCTCATGCAATGTGCCCTCAATGCAATGTGCTCTCGTGCAATGTGCTCTCAATGTAAGCTTATAAGCAATGTGGAGATTGGCAGCTGTCTTGGCCACAGTGACCACGAGGTAATTGAGTTTAAAATCTCTGTTGAGGGAAGCAAAAGTGCCAGGAAAACCTCCGTTTTGGACATGAAGTGAGCAGACATCAGGCTGCTCAGGTCCCCTGGAAAAATGTTTCTGCAGGTGCTGGAGTCCATTAGTGCTGGTCATTTTTTAAACATCATTTTCTAGGGACACAGGAGCAGCATTTCACAGACAGCAGAAGTCAAGCAGGTGAGGCAGAAGACTGGCTTGGCTGAACAGGAATCTTCTCTTGGAAATTAGGCAAAAAAAAGGAAGTTATATACCCTGTAGAAGCAGAGTCAGATGACACAGGAGGAATACAGAGATGCTGCTGCCACTGTAGGAGGAAAATTTGTGTGACTAAAACTCAGCGGTAGTTGAAGCTGGCCGAAACTGTGAGGGACAATAAAAAGAGGTTTTTCAGATATATTAATGACAATAGGGAATATAAAAACAACATTGGCCCATTACAGGATGAGGATGGTCACCTCACAAACAGGGGTATGGGTAAGTCAGAGGCGTTTAACGCATCCTTTTGTCTCTGTCTTCAACACGGATGATGGACCAAGGAGATCTCAGTGCCCTGAGCTGGAGGACCACGACTGTGAGAATGATCAACTCCCATCTGACTCTGAAATTGTGGGATCTGCTGCTCCCAGCTGGATCCCTACAAATCTATGGGACCTGATACAATCTACCCAAGAATCCTCAGAGCTACCTAGCATCATAGCAAAACCTCCCTAGATACTCTTTGGGAAGTCTTGGGAATCTGGAGATGTCACAGCTGACTGGAAGCTGGCAAACATTGTCCCAGTTTTCAAGAAGTGCAAGAAGGAGGACCATGGAAACTACAGGCCTGTCAGTCTCAATTCAGTGCCTGGTAAAATTATGGAGAAGATTATTTAGGGAGGTATTAAAAAACATCTGAAAGACAATGCAGTCATCAGTCACAGTCAGCAGAGCTTCATGAGAGGAAAGTCCTGTTTATCAAACCGGATTTCTTTTCATGACAAGGTAACTCACCCAGCTGATCAAGGGAAGCCGGTAGATCTAATCCTTTTGGATTTCAGAAAAGCTTTCAATAGTGTCTCTCCCAGTATCCTTCTGGAGAAAATGCACAGCCCACAGCTGGATAAACACATCATGGGGTGGGTGAGCAACTGGCTCAGGGATTTGGCACAAATGGTGATAGTGAACGGGATGACATCAGACTGGTGATCTGTCACCTATGGGGCTCCCTTGTAGCCTGTGCTCTCCAACATCTTCATTAACAACTTGGATGTAGGACTGGAAGGGATACTAAGCAAATGCACAGATTATGCAAATGTGGGATTATCTGTTGGCACCTTCAAAGGCAGGGAGGCCCTGCAAAGAAACCCCAGCAAATCACAGGAATGGTCAATCACCAACCATATGAAGTTCAACAAGGGAAAGTGCCAGATTCTGCTCGTGGATGAAGCAACCTTGGATGGATGGACAGACAGACTGGGGAATGAGATGCTGGAGAGCAGTGCCATGGAAAGGGACCTGGGAGACCTGGTCAGTGGCAAGCTGAACATGGGCCAGCAGTGCCCTGGCAGCCAGGAGGGCCAAGCGTGTCCTGGGGGGCATCAGGCCCAACATTGTCAAGCAGGCAAGGGAGGGGATTGTCCTGCTCTGCTCTGCTCTGCACTGGGGCAGCCTCATCTTGAACACTGTGTGCAATTTTGAGCACCACAATATAAAAGAGACGTTAAGCTATTAATGAGTATCCAGAGGAAGATAACAAAGATGCTGAATGGCATTGAAGGGAAGCCTCATGAGTAGCTGAGGTCACTTGGTCTGCTCAGCCTGGAGAGAGACTGAGGAGAGACCTCATGGCAGTTACGTCTTCCTGATATGAGGAAGAGGAGGGGCAGATATTGATCTCTCTGGTGACCAGTGACCAGACCTGAGGGAATGGCCTGAAGTTGTGTCAGCAGAGGTTTAGGCTGAATATTAGAAAAATGTTCTTCATCTAGATGTTGTTAAGCACTGGAACAGGCTCCCCAGGAAAGTGGTCACAGCACCAAGCCTGGCAGAGTTTGGGATGCGTTTGGACAATACTCTTTGGTACACAGTGTGACTCTTAGGGATGGTACTATGTAGGGCTTGAAGATGGACTCAATGATCCTTGTAGGTCCCTTCCAATTTAGCTTATCCTGTGACTTTTTTTCTACAGACAATGTTTAAAAATATTGAGGTTTTCTTTTTCCCTTATAAATCAAACCAGAAATGCTCCCTAAATTGCAAGTATTCTCACTGCTGTTATATATTCTGTAAAAAAACAGAGAAAAAAATATTTCCTGGCCTAGGACAGTATGTACCAACAGAGAGAAAAAATAAAATTAGCAAAGCAATAATAATCTCTGGTTTCTTGAAGACTAAATGGAAAACATCTATGCTGCACTGTGCTCTGGCCACATGTCTGCCTCATCCTTTTCCTCTTTTAACTGACAACTCAAACCCACCAGAAAGATCTGCCTTGTTAAAGTTGTTTTCTTATGCCTTGACTAAGTTTTCCTTAATTATTTCTCCGATTCTGTCAGCAATGTTATTGTCCCCACTAGTTTAAAGGTTAAACAAAGCACCAAACCTGTCAAAATGAGTGAAACCAACTGGTGAAGTGCTATCAGAAAGCAATCAGTGCTAATAGGTACATAATGGCTAACAGTGAGCTGTTTGCACTGAGATACATCACCCAGACAGAGCACAGAGCTCGATGAAATCACACTTAAGGAAAACATAGAGTAAAAGAGCCAGCTTATAGCTGAAAACAACAGCACAGGGCTCTGAGTCCACAAACTCTTTTAAAAATAGCACATACTCTAGTTACTAAGGTTTTGCCATATCTCAAGTTCATCACAGGGCTTTTCTTCCATTGCATGTTTGACACATGAGTTTAAAAAAAAAAAACAAAAAAAAAAAAAAACTTTTGGAAAAACTTCCTTGAGATAAGAAGGCAAATGTCAAAAACCTTCAGGCCTTCAACCTTTGCCTGAATTTTTCTAAAATAGTTTGAGGAAGCTGGCAAAGATGTCTTATAACTGTATTCTCTTATTCTTCATCATCTTCTTTTTCTTCTTCTTCTCCCTCTGAAGATAAATTGTAGCTCAGTAGCAGTTCCTTTAAATCATATCCAAAAAAAATCTTTTGGCTGTAATTTTTTTTTCTTCAGTGTCACTCAAAGATATATTGTAAGAAGTGCCTGTAATGATTAGTTTTCAGCACTCAGAGTCTGATCCTTCAAGAACTTGAGAGTTGTATGGTATTCAGTATCATTAACTCAATGAAATTAAAAAATGAGCAGGTCGGTGCTATGCACAAATAGGCACATGGTTTGTTCTATGGTAGGACTTAATTTCTCTTTGAATTCATCTAAGATCTCATATGACAGTACTATCCCTCTACACACAGCAGCCGTTTCTTATTCCCAAATTGGATAGAGGAAAAGCACAAGATAAAACTTTCCTTTTGCAGCTTAGATTCCCACTACATGCTACTAAGAAACACATCGCACCAAAACTTTGGCCCTCTTCCAGGGGACATATTTTTGTATGGATCAACTATTTTCCAAGAAATGTAGAGGATCTTTTACATAAAATAGAGATATTTCTCTTTCACATTGTATATTTAGAATGATCTGTTGAGAAACTGTCATTTCTTATTCCTCATCCCTCCAAAAATATTGAACAAAATAATTTTCAGAAATTAATATCTTTCATAAAGTATCTGCCATGCCTGTTTCTGAACATAAACAGAATCATTTAACTATTTTTTATAACTCTGATGGAGAATTTTCTGTCTCACGAGTAATTTTTAAGAAGTGATATGGGCTATTAAGTCTTTGGTTAAAAATTCTAATATATAATAGCAACTGAAATAATAACAGAAAACTGATTTTTATTTGCTTTATATGTATTGATCATGTAAAGCAAAGTTCTAGCTTTTAATCCCATTTGAATAATATGTTCTAGTCCTACTACCCCAAGGAAACCATCAGAATAAAGTGTAATTTAGAAAAACTCGGTTTATCATTACACAGATTTCCAGTTAGATAATGTGGATGTTGTCATACCAGATTACATAAGAGGTTTATTTAGCCCTCTTTTCTGTCCCACAGAGTGAATCACTTTTTGAACAATTTAAGTGAAAAATACTCAAGAGCTTAGGTACAGGGAAACATTCATCTTTAGTGCTAGTCCCTGACTTGAATGTGAAAAATCCAGATTTATAAAAACTTCTTTCTAATCTTTGCTTTGGTCATTTTGATGCTCACATAGATTTTTTCCTCCATTAAGTGGTTTCAAATTTTGTTAGTTTCACTAAATTCTGTTGTGTTTTTTTGCAGACAGACAGAAACAAAAAATCCCAAGTTACCTTCTCTTTTATAAAATAATTAAATATTGAATTACCATCATTAAGCTTTTCTGAACACTTCTAAAGCTTTCTCATCTGCTGCATTAATGTTTTCTCACTTTTACCCCTTCTTTTAAACTATATAAGACATTCCTAATCATACTGCATCACTTATGTATGGAGCAGTTTATGGTAGTAAGAATTAAATAGCTTTTTGGAAACTATAAAAAATATGGAACAACATTATTTGTTTTAATCTCAGTATCTGTAAATATTGCCAACTTTTAAAAAATACCTGTTTTCTGGAGGGTTTCTCATATAAAGGGATTAAACTGTAAGAGTTGAAACCATTGGGAAGAAAAAAAGCTTCAAAAAATGTGTCACTTCCTTTACACTTTCAAGATGGTGCTTAGTTATCTTTCAGTATGTCACACTTCAAAAAAAAAGGAAAACAACAAAACTCCTAAACAAATAAATCAACAAAATACAAAAAGACCTAGTGCTGAGAGAACATAAAAACAGCTTTAAAGATTTCTTTTAGACTGAATCACAACATTCTTATGAACACTGCATTATCAAAGCTTTAGGACAAAGTATCAGGGCTGAATTATATCTTATTATATACCTTAAATTATAAGGAAAACGCAAAATAACAGAAAAGTATCTCCAAAATTTAACCAAGAGTCTTCCATTTACAAAATGTATCAAGGTTTCCTTAAGGCAGGAACAACCAGGATCTTGTTTGGCCTCCTTTTTAAAGAATAGTTTCATACCACTGAGCTTAATACTGATTCAGAAGAAATTTGGATCATTTTTCCCTTGGCTGTAGAAAGAACAGAGCTGACCATATTCAACTGATGAGAGCTGTTGAAAGCATTGAAAGACTGAAGTTTTCTATAAAATACTTTTACAGTGAAGGCAAGAATAGCTATAACAGTCACAAATTGGAAGTATGTATGTGGAGAGAAATATTTGAAAAAAAGAGTGCTTTAAAAACTTTTAGGTAGATCTGTAAAGTGTACTTTTATTTTAGGAGTTTCTTCTACTTAGCACTTTTCACCTATGACATTATGTGTATTAGGTATCATTTGTATGATGGGTGCATATATATCTCCTTATATAAAAAGAAAAAACTTTCTTTTTTCACAGTGCTGACGGCAAATTTAAGTAAAATGAATGCATTGTATTACTGAGTTTAAATTCTTGAAAGTTGGTGTTTAAAATGGAAATATTAAAACTCTCAAATGAACACAAGGTGTTATTATCCTTCATGACAAAAGTATTTACCTGTCTGCTCAGCATTTCAGATTTTCTCAAGATCTAAACAAAAATCTAAAAGTCTAAAAAACAAAAGTTGTCCCATTTCACAAGACTATAAAAAGGCATAGTGAGTTTAGCAATTTTAGCAGAGCTCAACTAGAGAGTTGTATAATAAACTATTAATCACTGTGAGTAAGAGTGCAAATTTTTCAAGTCCTACTGTAATAATTCACTATAAAAAAATTTAATTCATAATTGAGTTTCTCTTTGTTGGATGAAATAACCATGCAACAAAAATTTGGTCATCAAATTATTTCTTAATATCCTTAAGACCTAAATATGTATTGTAATTTTAAAAATATCAGTTAAAAAAAAGTTTCTAAAGCAACTTGGAATGCTTATTTTTTTCTGTAACTCTTATTGAAAACTTACTCAATTCTTAAGGTATTTGAATTTCATTAAGTGATTTGCTAAACTCAAGAGTAGGCTATGTTTAAATATTTTCATTGGTTCTGATTTTCTGTCCTTTTCACAGACCTCTAAGTCCTTTTCTGTTATATGTGCTCTTATGAACTATTTACACAGAATAGTTTCATATTCTGTGTGGAAAGGTAAAAAGCTTTTTTTATTATTATACTGTATATTCAATGTGCCCTTATTTGTACATTTGTGTGCAATTTACATTTAGATCACTTATTTGTGGTAGATATTTTTTTGTTTAAATCACGTTACTATTCAGTTCATGGTTATGAATAACCATCTTCTGTGGAAAATTAAAGATTGACAAAGCATATTTGTATAAAATTACAGTATTACACGACAGAATATGTAAGTTCAAATGTGTATGCACACTTGTTTAAAAGCATAAAACCAAGACATTTTGTTTAACCTTTAAATTATAATTGTCTTCTTTTCATTTTAAGTGAAAAATTCACTAACTCAAGATGGCCAAGAACAGCAGAGATATTAGTCAAACCTCCATCTACCCTCTCTTGATTTTCTTTTCTTTGGGACCATTTATGTGGTTTAACATTGAATAATAATTCTGCAGGAATTCTTTGAGAAGTATTCTGTGCTGTCTAAAAATAGTATCTAGTATATTCCACAGGTCATGCAGGATGATCACCTTGTGACTGGTTGTTATAAATAAGGGCTTTGGGGTCAAATCTGTCTTTTCTTTGAAGAGGTTAGAAGGTTTCACCCAGAAAGCAACATCAGCCCTGAGTCTAGAAAGCCAGGTCCCAAAAGGATTCTTTGGGCAAGCGCTTCTAAATAGCTAAGAGTGAGACAAATGGCATGGCAAATGTCAGCTTACATAAACCCAAATGAGAAAAGATGAGAAAATTGTGTCCTTTCCACAAGGACAGAATCTAACTGCTCTAAAATCACTTAAAAGAAAAGTATAACAAAACAAAAACACACTCCAAAATAGGAAAAGTTTACACACTACACTTGTATTCTTGTGCACCAGTATATAGCCTAGCCTGGCTTTTCATAATGGCATGGTTGCACACTTTGGATAGAAAAATATCTTTCATCTGTAAGTTTCATCTTGTTAATTCAAACTACATTTATATTTGCTTTGAACCTTAAAACACAATTTGAATGAGGGGAATCTAATTTATCTGTCTCTGGTGCTATTTAGTTCCTAGTGCTATTCAGTTCCTCTTCACCATTCAATAATTGCAGCAGTGTGATATCCAAGTTATTGAAAAGAAAAAAAAATGCAAAAACTCATAAGAAACTCATTCAAGGTGGCTTTGGATTAAATTTGACCTTTAAAATCTAAGCTTGCACCCTAAGCCAAAAATCCAAGAGCTTGTTCATTCCTGGTCAAAACTTTTGCAACACAGCCTAAGAGGGTAGTTTGAGTTTTGCATCGTGGTAATCCACTTTCACCATGATGAAGATTGAACAGCAGAATCTATTTATAGTTCAATGTAAGAAGGAGGGCAGCAGTTCAGATTTTAAAGAAGCAGTGGTGGTCAATGAACTGTTAAATTAATTATCATGTTGTAGTCAGAAATAGATGTTTTTCTAACCTGCACAAGAAAGGCTGCACATAAATCCTATAAAGATATTTTAAAAGGTCGTTAAACACAGTAGAGTTAATATAAATATTTTAATCATTTATATGCATTGTTGAGTTTCACTTAGGTGTCAACCTACAACAGCTTTTACCTAGCACATTATTAGTCTGAGTACTTGCAGGGACATTAAGACCAGTGCCACTGAAGCACAGTTGGGTGAGGTTGAAGGGTACTGATATTAAGGACAAGTATTCAGAACGTGTTGATATTTTTCTGATTGATATACAATGTCCTCATTGAGTTTGCTAGCTGGCATAACTCATTTGCTGTGCAAAGTTCAACAAGCCAATTTCTGGGGGAGTAGCAACGGATGTTAGGGGATCAAATCTAATGAACTGTTCAACAAAGCATAAACAATCTGTAAGTGTTCAAAGGAAAGAGACAAAAGAACTAGGGAGAACTGAGGGCAGATGAATCTTCTAGAATCTAATGCACCAGACATCTATTTTCATAACAAACAAGAATGGTATCAATGTCAGAATACCATACTTCCCAGAGAAGAAATTTCCATACAATATTTTCCTGGAGGTCAGAATATTTCCAAAAAAGGCAGAAAGTAGGTGGCTTCAAACTGAGTGCCTCCAAGTCACCAGTCTCCTGCGAACACAATCTATTTTGCTTTGAGATGAGTACAGGCCTAGAATAGACCAAGACCTAGACCTAGAACCACTTCAGTCAAGACTGACTTAATTTTAGAACTTGTGGGAGCCCTTATGGGGGGATGGGGGGGAAATAAATGCAAAGTACACTCTCTTCCCTTGAAGAAAGATAGAAAAACACAGCTTTGTGTTGTAAAAAGGAAATAACATAGATGATGAGAAATAAAACACAGTCTCACAAGGAATACGCTATTAGCACAATAAATTCACAATACATATGATTAGTAAACTATCTGAAAGTAGAGAAGCAAAAAATTGAACTAAAACCCCCACATTTTCCTTTCTATATCTGTGTTTGGGAAATATTGTTCCTTTCAGCTATATGTCAGCCCAGTTCATGGCTATGAAAACTCCCCTGCAAAGAGAAAAACTGTGAGTTCATAAAAACAAAAGGAACCTGAGTCACACATTATCACTTTCAAGAGAGCAGAAACTCAGACTGAAACTCTGGTTCAGGGATTATTTATTGTTGCTTTTCTGCAAGTTTTTGTCCGGTCTTGAGTGCTGAGTCATCCACCAAAATTGTTCAACTGAAAAGCTGTGTGAACACCCAATCTCAAAAGAATTGGATTTTTGATAACAAGGATATTGGACACCATAGCAAAACATAATTTCAATTTTCTGCATTGGCCTTCTTCAATATAGATTTACAGGTACAGAATTTGAGTATCACATGAGCATATAAACCCCCTACCCTACCCAAGACATTAATTTTCTGGTGACAGGCTGGAGTTCTCATACATTAAACTACTATTGATACTTCTTCCAAATCACTATGCCTAAGTCAAGAGATAGTAGCAACCGTATAATTAATAAAACTGGCATGTTGTCATTTCTTGCTGGATATTGGGTCTTCCTCTTGTTCACTGTTAGAAATACCAAAATGAAAATTTTATCAACTTCAGCATCAAGATTTCTCTTCAAAAGCCCTTATAGGGCACCATAAGACTCACCTGTAAAATCAACTTCTGGAACAGAGCAGAAATATATAAGCATGATATAAGCACCACCTTTCCAATATTGACTGTCCTTCACAATTGCTTTTGCCCTGCTGAGCATTTTATTTGAACAAACTAAGATAGGAAATCGAAGTTTTTTGGAGACCCCTCTTCCTCCTACTACAGGATTACAATGATTAAAGCAACATGAGATCCATACAGTTTCAAAGCATATATACAACCAAAAGCACACCTGGCAAATAACACAGATAATTTTATAGAGGTGTGACTTTATGTCAAAAAACACTTTGGAAGGTAATTCATCCAAGGTTGTGAGAGCCATAGTTTGAATAGACAGACCCACTAGGAAAATAATTATTGCACTCCAATTTTCAGATAGTAATATATAATCAGCCACAAAATGCAAATCTTGCTATAGCTGATTTTTCTATAAACCTTGGCTTCAGAGGAAAAATTAAGCTGCTAAGTTCATACCGAATATTAGCAGTATCATACAACTTTCCAGTTTCTCACTTCTATGTTTAGAACGGAATTTCTAATAAAAAAAATTTAAAACTATGGGAATTTTTGAAAGGCTGGTAAATTCAATGTAGTCCTATAGAAATATTTTGCTTACCATTTTTAGAGTTTCTGAGAATATACTAAATAATTTTATTGCATTATTTGTACAGGCAGTTAATGGTTAGCCATTCAAGATTTGGTAGAAATATCTACAAAGACTAATAGAACAGAATGTTTGAAACTTGTTCAAAAGCAGTGCAGATAAAAGAGTTACTTGTGCTAGCTATATAACTATAGACCAGAGTTTTTCTCAGGATTTCTTAACAAATTAATAAGTGTAGCATATTCCTATACTAACCAAAGCAAAAGCACTTATAATTCTAATTTAATGGAAAATAATTTATAATATCTGGTTAGCTGTCCTTACTAGTCCTATAAAACTACCACACTTCATTATGCAAGAAGAACGTCGGTTCTTCTTCTTCCCCTTACACCTGGACCAGTTCTAATCCTCTCACAGGATGATTTTCCTCATATAAGCAGCTTCTTCAGGCAAACCAGGAAGCTGCTGGCTCAGATACAAAGTTTGCAAAAGAAGAAAAATAAGTTACAAGCAAGACATATTGAAAGACCAGCCTGGAGCTGCCGCTGCTCAAATACAAACTTGGAGACTATTGCAGACAACAGACCTAGAAAATGCAAAATAATGCCTACAAAAATTTGTGTATCCATCATAGTTTCCCTGGTCAGGAGCAATCCAATATGCCAACATATAACTTCTTTCACTCAACTTTTCTCTTCTCTTCTCAAACCAAAATTTTCTGTGAGGCACTGAGATTTCAGTAACAATAGAACAAATGTGCTAGGAGGCAAAAAAAAAAAGATTCAATTCTTCTGATTTTTAGCACCTCTATAAGGTAAAATCTCGAATTTATAACAGTTTTGCAAATGTTTAGGCAAAATTTAGAGGAAACACCACCCCAGTCTTCTTTGAAGAAGCTCGAGTCTGTGAGATACAGAAAAGCTTCTGTCACATCAGCATTGTGCTGTGGACACATATTCCTTATGACATAATATAGCCATATTTTCTACAGTAAAGCATTGAAGACCAAATACAGTCATATTCAATTCTCAAACCAATCAGATACTTAGAAGAGTAGCACTTTCTGTGAAAGAGACTTAATGATTTGAGTTTCACATCAATGAAACATTAGATTAGATTAGATTAGATTAGATTAGATTAGATTAGATTAGATTTACCAAACTAATTTCAAACCCCTGCAAACTGTTGCATATGTGTCATGAGATTGCAGCAGGATGTATAGGGAAGAAAAATGCTGTTGCCAAACATGTATTACAAGAAGAATATTCTCTATAAGTTTTTCTTAAGTAAATCCAGTAATTTTTTTCTATCTTGGCTTCTTTCCTAGAACCTTTACCAATATCTGTTTAGTGCCACATTAAAATGGCATAGGAGAAAGAGCAGGCATTGACAAAAGAGTTAGATCAATAGTGGGACTTTTTAATGAAGACAAGTTGAATAGTTTCTCAGGTTCTAGTGTTTTAGAGACATGCAAACTGAGAAAATTCTGACACAGAATCATGATGTCTTGAGTTAACAGGGACCTTAAAGATCATCTAATTCCAGCCCCCTTTCATCAGACCAGTTTGCTCAGAGCCTTGTCAAACCTGGCCTTGAACATATTCAGGAATAGGGCATCCAGAGCTGCTCATGTAACTTGTGCCAGTTACTATCCTCACAGGGAAGAATTTCTTCCTAATAACTAATCTAAATAGATTAGATAATAATCTCCAGAATGATGCCTGCAGCCAAGATTCAGTTTGAGCAGAAACTGGTGTGTTAGTTGTGTGGAAAATAAGAGCTGAGAATCAGAGGAAATAAAAAATTGAGGTAACAAACCCATAGATTGTTTTTCAGGCATATACTTGCTATATCACCTTAATTTACATAATGTTACATTTACTTTTAAAATTTTTTTAAAGAGTGCAGAAAAGAAACAGTTGGAAAAAGACAAAATATTTCTTCTCAGGACAAATCATACCCTTGTAAAACATTGGAAACTTTCAGACACAGAAAGTTAGACATGTTAGGCAGATGTGCAGATAAACTGAACTTGTTCTGGTAATGTTCAGAAACATTTGTTCCAACTTTATTAAGCTGAAAAATAAAAATATCACTTCTCCTTACCTTATGCCTTCTCATTTGATTTCTTCGTGTTCTCATCCCACTACATCTAGAACATTATTATACCGTCAATGGTTTAATCTATAGCTTTAAATCAAAGTATGCCCTTATAGTCCAGTTTTATTAAAGCTTGTTTGCTGATTCAATGAATTTATAGCAGTGTTAGTTTTTGCATTTGACTGTGCCAGAGCTAAAGGAAAAGAGCGTGCTGCCAGCATATTTCAATAACTAGCAGTGCATATGGAAATAGAATATGTAGGTCTTGCAACTGTAATCTTTTCAGTAATTTTTACTGAAAGAAAGAGGTCACTTAAATTCTTATCAAAGGTAAACTGGTTCAAGAAGGACATGAAAAAAAAGTTTATCTGCATTGAAACTACACAAATACAATCAAGTAATAATTGCAGTATATAATATATTAGGATGCCTCTAATTTTACTGTCCTAAAATATGCATAAAAAAGGAAATAAAATAGGTCCCTTTGTGCATAAAACACTTCTAGTGTCACAAAACCTGAAAGTTAAGGGGACAGTGAAAGCTTTAAATGTAGTCTATTGCCAAGATTAATTTAAATGTTGTAAAGGAAATCAGATCTGTCGCTTAAGCTGTTCACCAATTTCCACTGATTTATATTTTTTTTCTTTTTTGATAAGTATTTCTGTTTCCACTTTTTCATTGAGAAGCACAATCAGAAGATGAAACTTTAAAAAGAGTTTCCTATCTGCAGGGAAATAATGAAATAAGCACAGAAAGTGCTTTCAGGTTTAAGAAAAGGAAACTGTAAATAAACATCATTTAATAATCCTGACTATGATAACCTCAAGAATTTACTTAAAAAACAAAATATTAAATATTTTAACAAATACTTCTTTTTAGATTATAGTATTCCATGACCTTTCCCAAAGTTTTACAATTAACTGGTATTATGCCACAACAAAGTTAAAACAAGCAAGAAAGATTTTTCCCCACATAATTCTATTCGTTTTCAAGTTGGATGTGCAAAAACATGTGAAAAAGAACAGAAAAAAGGTGTTCCAAAAATGCTTATTTCTACAACATTGTGCTTTTTCTTTCATCTGTTTAGAAGCAGTTTTCAGTTCTTATCTACAGAAATTAAAATTAAATCAAGCTTTTAAACTCTTTAAGTCTCAGGCTACTCTTAGGTACCTGCATTCAGCAAGGCCATGATCTCACTTGCAGAGATAACAAGAGTTTTATATTTATTACTTCACTATGCATTAATTTTTTTTTTTAATTCTATTAAAATTAAACAAAAACTATTCTTACTGAAGGGATATATGTCACTTTGAAAAACATGAATTAAGTCCATGCACTTTCATGAAAATGTTTCATTTTCATTAATGAAAATGCCACACCACCAAATGTTTAATTGTTTCTTTCTAAGCTTACTCTCAGAAGGAGAGATGTATGCAGAAGTCTATATGAGCAAATTAATCAGAATCTGCAGGAGATAAAGCTTTCTTCTGACCCAGCTCTTTTGTCTGGTTTCTGACTAGAAGAGGACATGTCCAGGGACATCACAATGCAGTAGGCATAGGACACTGTGTGTGTCATCAAAGCTTCATTCCATCTGTTGTGGGTTGACAAGGAAGTGAGTTTTCTCGGGAAGTTACAGCCAAACCAGCCAGAGGTCGGATTTGAATATTGACATCTGGTGTAACCACTGACGACATGGACATGCCTCTGAGAACACAGGGGTTAAAAGCAGAGAACTCGAAGAGGAACTCTGTGTTTTGTTCCGGACAGTGAAGGGTTCAGACCTTCCCTGGGTGGTGGGGGAAGCCATGTGGCCAAGGCTCAGGTGAGCCAGGAGCCCCGGACAGAGAAGGGGAGTGAAGGGAATGGAACTGGACCAACCCCTGCAGGATGGAAGGGTGGAGAAACACTGAGATGCTTTTTGTTCTCCGCCGAAGAGGAGGGGAGAGAGAGAGAGAGAGAAAGAGCCTTTGGTATCATGTGCCGGCAGTACATCAGCAGAGGAGAAGCAGAATGAGGGGGAAGGTGCCCAGTCATGGGAGCCCTGGGCAGCCTGCTGTGAGATTTTAGTCGTCCTGAGGGCATCAGAGGCCGAGACTTTAACCCTTTCTTGGACAAAGACAGCTTTGTGAAACATTAATCCTCCTTGATCTGAAAGAGAAGAGAGATGGCCTGGGGCCTGAGATGTCAGAAGATGGGAAAGAATCTTAGGTGGGAGGAAATGATGGAGTGGCTTTTGGCTGGACATTTTCTTGTTTAGCCACAGACTGAACCAATTTCCCTGTAACACAGAGACTGCATTTAGGGAGATGCAATGGCTTGAGCCAAGAGTGACAGGAGTGAGAGTGACCTGCTGCAGTGACTGCCGGTGCAGGAGTGAGAGTGACGGGCTGTAGTGATGTCATGTGCACGAGGGAAGTGAACAGAGAAAGATGAGGAGGGTGTGGTGGTGCCCTCTGTCTTCAGGCAAGAAGAAGATCTCTGTTCTCAAGACCCTCAGCCCCAGGGGAGGAGAAAATATTGTCCCAAAATGAGAAATTGTTGTTTTTTGGTACTTGGCAGAGCATCCTTAAAAGGAACCCTATTGGCACTTTTGGTTCATGGACGGTGGTGAGAGCACTGTAATGGAAGGAGGATGTCACAATGGCAGATTTTCTCTGGGTGGTGCCATGTGTGACATGGAAACATAAGAGGTTTC
Source organism: Taeniopygia guttata (assembly GCF_048771995.1). Lineage (NCBI taxonomy): Eukaryota > Metazoa > Chordata > Aves > Passeriformes > Estrildidae > Taeniopygia > Taeniopygia guttata. The sequence continues at coordinate 19,190,369 of NC_133063.1, read as the reverse complement.
AACTGTGTTTCCTGTAGAAGACTATGGCACAAGAAAGACTCCTCTCTCCCCTGGTGGACTGAGAATTGGTTATCTGAGAGGTGGTAACTTGATCGAAAATCCAAGGTTTTGTCTCACTGTGCTTTGGTGGAAATTGGGTGGGGGGAGGAGGAATGTTTTGGAAGGTTTTCATTCTGAATGTTGTGTGTTCCTTTTATTATAGTGTAGGTTAATAAAGTTTTTTTCTTTATTTCTAAGCTTGAGCCTGCTCTGCGCTGTCTCTGGTCACATCTCACAGTAGCCATTTGAGAAAAATATATTTTCGTGGATGCAGTGGCACCGCACCAGTGCCAACCAATGACACTATCTCATAAGTTGTAAGTTATTCTTTTTAGCAAAACCCATAGACCACTGTTTATCAGATGAAAAATATTTCTCATCAGTACTGCTTTAAACTAAATTTGAATGACCCAGCTTCAGTCCCTACATAGAAGGCAAGGTGGATAAAAAATTTTAGGGAAAAGCCATGTTTCTATTAAGCCAGATGATAGTGTAGGGGGAAAAATAAGATTTGAGGCACACATACAGTCAAAAGACCTGCAAACTTTTAAGGAGTTAATTTCTACTTATGTTACTTATGGAAATGAAAAGTAAACACTTTCTGTGCAACACAGAATGGTGAATCAGTGAAGTGGGATCCTTGCAGAAACAGCAATCCACATGAATTCTGGTGCCACTAATACCTTCTGGAAGTGAGGTCCTCCACAATATACACAGTGCCTCATTTTACTGTTTTCTAGGACAACTTAGTTATAAGTTGCAAGCCAGATAAATTTAACATAGGAAGATGGATAACACTAGGGTTCAGTCAACCTTCAACCTATTCAGTTTTATCCCTTGTGGCTTAATTTACTTCTTCTCTAATAAAATCTACCTGCCAGCTGTGATTTGTTTTGCTTTGAATAGATACTCGTATTGCGGCACTGCCATCTTGGAAAATATGATGGTGCACAGGAACCAATTAAAACATACTTTGCTAAGAATATCATTCAATATGCGATTTTTTTCCTTATTAGTTACTCAAGAGGGGAATTGTGCAGAAACTCTAAGACTAACTGGTCATTTCAGTAAAAGTTTTGTCTATTGTATTTTACATAAGTAGCATAACCGTTTCCATGTGCTGAATGTAAACACAAAACCAAGCACAACACAAATGGTTAAATGAAATTCATAAGCAAACAGCAAACTGGAGTAATCAAACTATATGCTTTACAAGTGAAAGCTGACTTTTCAATTTTCAAAGACTTCTGCTCCCAAAGTATATGGAAATATGTATGGGGAGGGGGCAGAAAAATATAAAAGTAGTTTTAAATGCTCAGAAAAAAATTCATAGCACATATTTTAGAGTCTTGAACAATATGGTAGATAAGAATTCAGGTGAGAAAAATTTCAATTCTAGGTATTCCAAGGTAAATAACTTTTTTTTCCCCTGCTGTTTTGATTTTTTTAAAGTATTTGCTGATAAACTCTGAAATGGATGTTACATCTTGGCATTGTCATGCTGTAGCTACAATATAACATATAGATATTGACAGTAAATAATAACTAAACAACAGTTCAATATTCAAAGTAAAGTTCATCCAGGGTCTTGATATCAAACAGCAACTGATCCAATGCTTAAAATAAAAAGTTTAGAATTTAAATTTTAAAAAACATATTTCAAACGTGGAAATTTTATTTAAAAGCAAAATGTAAAGCCACTGAACTGCATGTTCTGAATGCAGAAAATTCTTGGTTCTACACTTGCACCTAGGGAGTAGGGAAGAAGCTCAAGTATTACCTTAACTAATTAATGTTTATAGAATCTGTATATGTCAGGAAATGACCAATTAATTAGACTGAAAGAAAAGTGGACCTTCAAATGCATTAAGCTGAGTTGAAAATGGTAATATTCCCACTCCCACCCCCATCCCAAATACCACTGTGAAATTTTCTTACATTTTTCTATTTCACTTCAGTTTACCCCCACTCACACCCCCACCCCCCAATACCATTGTGAAATTTTCTTACATTTTTGCTATTTCACTTCAGTTGTCTTCATTATAGTTGAGAGTAGTCCAATGATTTCAGGTTATGAAACAATAAATTACACCATTGACATTTGAGAAAGAATATGGGATCATTAGGAGTCCTAAGCAGGGTGGCCTATATGCCTTCCTAGCTATTGCTTTGCCCTTTAGCTAAGGTCCAGTACCTAAATCAATGGGATTCTTCTACTTCTCTTTGAAAAGCACTCCAGACTCTAAAACCTTGGTTAGGAAGCACTCCAGATGCTAACCTTGGTTAGGAAGCTTCCTCCTGTTTGTTTCTTTGGGGTGTTCTGACCTTTTTTTATTTTACACCATGTCTAAATAGTACTACAGATTCTTAAGGTCACCTTAAAGTTTGCTTTGGCACATATTCTCTGCTCATATTCTTGAAATATTTGAAAACAGTTATCCATTTTTTTTCCTGAACTCCATATTAATCACTGAATATCACCATTAATCTATCTTTTGTCTTGGTATTTTGTTGCTGAATTCCTCTAATAAGGTCAGTGCTTTTTCTGTTTACTTCTGATTGTTTGGAATTAATTCCAAATATTTCTGCAAAAAACTCGACACCACTGGGGACAAAAGCCTTATGCTTACGTATTTCCTGCCCAAAATCAGCAATCCTCTGCTGTTTTGTAAACCTAGTTCATTCCTGGGTGATTTTCTGTTCACTCTACCATAGATCACAGATTTACTCTAACTTCCTCTCAAAGGCTGTGTCAAGCTTTCACCCATCCCTCTCCTCTCTGTATCCATGGTGTTTGGTGTTTTTCTCTCAAGACTTCTCTCAACTGAATTTCTGAAGTGATTATCTCCTCCTTACTGAACTTTCTCAACATGTTGTGCAGCCACTTTTCTTGAGCCATTTATTTTAAGCATATTTGAAGGTCTTTCCAACACTACTGCTTAGGCAAATCCTGCCACTTTATTGCATCTTTAACAGAAAAATAGGGAAAACCTTGAATGATATCAATTGCTTTTAAACACCTTAAAAACATTTCACAGAGGTGTTGCACAGAAAGCCTATTAAGCAAAAGCATGAATGGATGTGGGGGAAGAGTAATTAAGCTAAATAAGATTTTTCAAATATTTTCTCTCTAATTTGCTGGTACAGACTAAATTGTGCTTATAAAGTAGTTAGAAATTTATGGTAATGGTTTTTTTTTTAATTAACAATAAAACTTGGGGGAAAATAAAATTCTTGTCATTCCCACTTCCTTCTGGATTTTCATTCAGCTGAGAAAGGTGGCAACACACAGGAGATTTTTCCAGTTCAAGACAAGGAACAGAAGGGAGTCTTCACTTGAGCTAATATCAATGAGCCTGCAAAAACAGTTGATCAATTCTTTCCCATTTTCTGTCCATAATATGTTTATATCTTTATCTTACTTCAGTAGCCTAATATTATGATCTGTTTTCAATTGCTCTGACACACTTTAATGCAAAAGAACAAGACAGGCATTTCAGCAAGGCACATACCAGAGTCAGTGGCCATCAGCAAGGTGTCGCTACTGCTAGCACAAGGATAATTAGAGTGGATGGCCTCTGCAAATAATAGCTTGTTAGAGTGACAGACCAAGAGCAGGTGAGTGCAAAGCTGGTGATGATGCACTCAGGGTGGGAGCAGGAGCACTACGCTGGCATGAAAACCACTTCCTCTGCACATTGGCACTTTGATCTCCAAATGCTCCATTTGCTGTTACAAATGGAAAGCCAGGGACACATGTAAAATTTAACTGCTGAGAGAAAGAAGATGCCTTAGGACATCACCACAGCATATCAGTTCCCATAAAACACAAAAGCCACAGCTTTGCCCTTTTGGGGGAAAAAAAAGGAAATACAGATTCCCCTTATCACTGGTGTTAATTTCATCTTACATGTCTGCAATGAAGCTGCCTGACTGCATAACCCTTCCCCTCCACCAGTTACTTTCACAGGCAAAGTGGTCAGCAAGCTAGAGCAAGAACCATCTATTGCATCTGAAATATGGAAACCTGCCTCCATGCTTTAATATAAAATAGCTGAAATGCAGAATTTAGACAAATTCTAACAAGGGAATCTTTCCTGCAGTGGAGTTGTTTGAATATCAACTAAAACCTTCCCCTGTTTGAAAACCTATTTACACAGGGTCTTTTGAAGATTTCCAGTGTCATCTTCCTCTCCTCATTAGCCAAGTGCTGCTGAAGTCACCTCTAGTGCACTTAGGATAGAGCTTCTATTTACTCTTAATTGAACTGCTTTCTTTTCTGCTCCTTTTCCCTCAAACAGTTTTTCACTCTACCACTTCTAATGTAGAACCAGTGCCCTGTCTCAAATCTTTTGCAAAACACAAGAGGGATAGTGTTAGGAGTCTCGCCTCTCTTGCAGAATAAATAAAGGATGAGCGTGTAAAAGCATGTTAGCACAGCAGGCAAAGGGATGTGCGATATGATTGCAGGTCTAAAATGAAATTAGTGGTGTGAAGGCTGGCTATGTGAAAAATCTTATGGAGAAGCTGATTGAAAATGAAAATTAGTTGTCTTTTTGAGAACACACTATAGTCTGCCATAAAGCAGTTAAAAATGCAATCAGAGTTGTTACACTCTCCAGAATTAAGAGAATATATTTCCAACAACAGGCAAGTGCCTTCAGCAGAAGACAGAAGTAAAACAGCAGGATGTAGCACTCCACTTAAATTGTCCATGCAAAGGGAGAGGTGTTGTTTGCAAGAGGAGGAGTGTAATTCTCTGGTGTGCCTCCCTTTTGAATGCCATCTTCGGAGAAAGGCTTCAAACAAACATTAATGTTGTCGCCTGAGGTTCTGCCCCGCGTGAAGGGGCAGCCCATTTACTTGCATAAGGGCAAGAAACCACTGTGGAATGATCTCTCACCACAAACTTGTTCCTTTCTTCCAAAATCTCCCTGTCTCCACTGTCCCTGTCACCATAAGATGGTGACAACATGTCTGGATCTAACCTGCCCAAACATCAGGGTTAAAGATATAGCCTGGTGGCAGCCATAAAACCAGCTTTCTTTCAGCAAGGAGATAAAAATTACAGAAGTCAACTTTTTATTAAAATCTTCATCAGAATAGCATGGGGCACAAAGATGATTTTGGGATACAGTTCAGAAAATTATCCTCTAAAGCTGAAATATTTTGGTAAGAGTCAGATGTGTTCCCAGGCCACAAACCAGGGTTGTTCTAACAAGTGCATTGTTTTTGTAGATGGATTGTAAGCAAGAACACACAAAACCTGCAGTGTGTTAATTTCTAGAAATTTTCTGAATTACGCTATAGCTTTCTGGGTGAATTCACACAATACAACATTGTGTTTTCCTATGTGGAAAAGTTGAAGTGAAATAACTTAAGAATTGTATTGTAAAGGAAAGAAAAAACTTAATAACAAAAAGGAAGTATGTAAATAAATTTCTTCTACCCACGCAGAAAAGGTTTTGTAGAAGTTGATCTAGTCTATGAGGCAACCCCTGTCTTCTGATGGACTGTAATATCCTTCTATGTCTTTCCAGCAACTGAAAACAAAAATCAGCACCTAATCACCTGTTGCACATGTTTCTGTCACTTGCAAAGCTATAAAAAGATACACCATGAAGTAATAAAAATCTGGTGTCCTTTCACAGTTTTCTGAAGGAAAATCTTAATATCTTCCCAATATGACATGAAATTTTCTGCCCCCAGTGCCCAAAAGCTTGGATTGGATCAGACAAACTGCCTGGGACACAGAAGCAAAGACACAGGCCTTGAAAGAGGGTATTAAATTCCACCAGATAAATGCTGCGTGTCTTGATTTGCAAATACAAGATGTGGCCAGGGGTGTGTATTCTATTGCACCTGTTAAAATCAGGTGGCCTGGTTTTATCTCTTCCATGACCCAACTGATAAAGTGACATCATCCCATTGTGAGATACTCCACCCAGGGGAAGGAGACAAGCATTCCTACCTGGAAATAATCTGAGATTTTTAACACCACAGGCAGCTTTTTTTCCGACTGGATTCCCAGAGGGGAATCCTAAAAAAGAACGTTATTTCTACTCCCATATCTTTGCTTGAGAGCCTCTTAATTTCAAAATTATAATAATTCGGAGGGAGGTGGTTTACATTTTCCATTACAAGGGAGGCTCCTGCCTTCCTTAGCAGACACCTGTATTTTCAAACCAAGACACTGTGTTTTAGCAATATTGGAAAAGCTTAATTAACAGTGGGAACAAGCTAAAGTTAGAGACCTGCTGACGCCTGACTTGGCAGAGCAAGAAGCCAGGGCAGGTCTGATAAAGAGAAGTACTGGGGATTTCTAAAATGAACTGTAATTTTTCCTGGGTTATTTGGTTTCTTATTCCACTGCATGTTCATTTTCTCCATTTAGAACTTCAGCAAAGATTTATTAATATTTAGATTAATTCTAGTGGGTTGAGCTCATAAGATGTCATTTTTGGAGGTTGCTTCCAGTGTCTTTGAGCACAAAACACCCGCTTTTGGTATATTTCCCCTTTGTGCATAATAGATGCTCTCATACAACTGAAGAATGCCTCAAAATCTACAGTACAAAAGTTTTTTATAAATGTCAGTGTTTAGGGGAAAAAAAACCACACACAAAAAAAACTCTTGAAAATTTTTAATTCCCTCCTAATTTATTTCATTTCATGCTACATATGCAGCAAGACAGGGATGGAAGTGTACCTCTCTGATTTTAAACTAGTTATTTCAGGGATCCTAAGTTTTTTAGTTTTTGCATTTAACCTAGTTCTGTGTGAAGTCAGCATAATGATAAGACCAAATTTAAATCTAAAAAAAAAGAAAGCAAGGGAAAAGGAAAATCTGGAAGGAAGTCCCATTTGAATCAACTCCTTTGGTTTCGGGCTGCCAGCCCTTCATTTTCTGTGTGCAGTTCCATTAGCCTCACTGCTATTCTCTGGAAGTGGCTGCACTTTCCCTCCAGCTGGCAAGGTGCAAAGGGCTCTGTAAAAGTGGTCTAGGAAGCAACCAGCACCCTCCCTGGAGACCAATTACTTTTGAAATGTGCCTGATCGTTTGCTGCTGCCATCTCCCCCTCCCCAACCTGCCCCCACCTTCCCCCAGTCGCTCATTGTGCTGTTGTCATTGAGACACCTGATCAACCCTAATTCTTGCTTTTATTTGAATTAGGGTGCCACCAATCCTGGATCCATGTCAGGGCCCATGTAATGCCTTTGGGCAACACTGGGGATTAGATTAGCATTTTGGTGTTCTTCTAAAGCCACATGGTCAGCATTATAAGGATCCCATTAGAGATAAAGGGAGCAGTTACACAAAGCCTAAGAAATATAAGGGCCAGAGGAGGTTGATGTAATTGGCTGATATTAGAAAGTGCTTTAATTGATGAAAGCATACTGTGGTTACTACCCCTTTTTTATAGTTTAACATGCCTCTTAATTAGATTCTCAGTTGTTCGTTTATACTGAGCATGTCTTTCAGGACTGCCAAACTCTTCAGGGAAAATTAAGCAAGTATGTTGTAGTAGGTTCACCAGCCTCACAATTCAAACCCCATTACTGGATGATAGAAAATAGTCTAACCAGAAGAAAAAAAAAGAAAAAAAGGTTGCCTAATCAAACAGTCCCAGACATCAGAGGACGAAGAAAAATTAATAATTTTCAAACTGGGGAGCATCAGATATACAGCCTATGCTGAAGTGCTTTTTGAAAAATACAGATGTATATATAATTTCAATGTCTGGAAAAGGCATTTTCTAGCAATTTTGTACATGAGGCTGTCTCAGCTCAGAAGGGCAGATCTTGGCAATGGTACATCCACTCTGCAGTACAATGATTACCTGAATTTCTAGGCTTGACCCACTCAGTCCACCTGAGATATATCAGAGTTTGCTAAGAATTTTGTATACCTACACTATTATTTAATTATTTGGGTTCCCTAATACATGTGGTGACTTGATGTCGTAGTAATCTCTTATTGCCAGGGCCCATTCCAAGACTTACTTTTCTTACTTTTCCTATCAACATTCACGGTTTCAGGAAAAGAAGGGTTTATACTTAGAAGAAAAAGACAAAACTTTTTACAGAAACTTAAGTATTAACATCTGCATGAAGATTAGATTTAAATAAAGATCTTAATCTCTACTTTACTTATTTAGGTGTTTGTCAATAGGCTCTTTTTAATTAATTGTCTGTTATGCAGTGGAAAATAATACACAAACTATAAATAAAGGTTAACATTTATTCACTTACGAATTACCCATAAAATTAGTAAATAAAAACTTACATCAGAAACTACTGGTGTCCTTGTAGAGTGAATTCTGTTACTGCTGCCCTTCTTTTAAGTTTTTTTATATTATGTGTATTTCAAAATTGTTCCAGTAGCTTTTCTTACATTTTTTCAAGCAAACAGATACCTTTATCCACCATGTGTTGAATTATTTGCAGAGACAGAAAATAAAAATTCCTTCAACCTTACAACCACTGTGTTAATTACGATTAATATGCAGGACTCAAGCTGCTGGCTCATTTAGGCTTTCATAGTAGGCCACAGCTAAACAAAGCAATATTTTCCAATTATTAGAAATTATCAAAATACTGAATTTCAGATAACATTTATATTACTACAGGAAAAAAATATAGGGAATAGGTAGGCGTATGTTAAGGCCCGCATGTCTTGATGTATTAAAATTGTTTTTGAAGAGGTAAGTGTAAGACACAGCATCATATGCTTGCAAAATTGCTCATGCAGAATTATGATTTTGGTCATATCCATGAAACAGTATCTCTGCTTGGCATCTGTTGCCGTGCGAGATCGGCTCCGGGCGGACGCCTGTGGGCACGACGAGGAGGGAAGGAGAGGGCGGCTGCTTTCCCCTCGGTTCTGCGAGGCTCAGTTCTAGCACAGGAACAGACGAAATGGCGACACGGGGCTCAGGTGCAAACACGTGTTTATTGCGGGAGCGTGTTCCCGAGACACCGGGGCACCAAGCGGGGCTCGGTTATACCCCATGCCAGGGGGCAGGGGGGGAAACACGAGCCGCGGCCAATGGGACGGGAGGCAGGAGACAGGGACAGGGACAGCCCGCGTGGTGAGGGGAAAGGCGGGGGGGCGGGGGACAGGTGAGAGGGAGAGATAAGGGAACACAGGGTCGGGACAAGGGACCGCGGGGGGAAGGGGGAGTGAGACGGGAACGCAGGACAAAGGGGGAACGCGAGGGAAGGGGAATGGCGGGGGGGGTGGGGAGGGAAGAAGAGAAAATTACAAATCCTGCAGCTCACTCTTTTGAAATTGCATAAAGGAAAGGGAGTTCTGAGGTAAAAACAAATTAACAACGTTACAAATTCGAGAGACATCAGAAAGTGATACACCAATCATAGTTACAATGAATGGGGCAAAAATCTTTTCCACATTACAATTTAAGATAAAGGGTACAAAATTATCATAAACACATTCTGTATCGAGGATGAAAGCAGGATTCATGATGCGATGCTTGTGGTTTTTCAAATTTTAGCAGAGCAGAAGCAGGCAGCAAACGGTGATGTGGTTTCTCCAATTTGATTGCGAAGTTGGCATAGCATTGTGGGTAGTAATTAGAGAGGATGGTCTTTCTTTCCTTCTATAAGATATATCTCAATCCAAGAAGTTATTTCCAAATTATCACAAGTAATGGGGAAAACTTGTATTGAAATAATAAGGGAACTTTGTGCAAGGTACATTTAGGAGATGGGATGGGGTGAATCTGGGCGCCACCATTTCAGGGGACGGAAAACAGTGGAGCTCTGGTCCAGGTTTCCAGCTCCACTCTCTTCGAAGGGGGCCCCCCCACAGCAAAGGGGAAAGCTCTCTTACAAAGGGAGGTCCTCTAATGGAGGGACCCCTCTGGCAATTCCTCCCATCAGAGGGGGAGCCAGAAGAAGGACTGAGGGATTAATACCTCACCTCCCCCCCAATAGGGGCTGGCTCGCTGCAGGATGGTGCAGGGCCGTTGGGGGATGGATGGGGCTGGCGGGAAAACATGGGCTGAAGAGAAGGATCAAGGCAGGAAAATGGGGTCCCTGTAGCGTGGCCAGCGCCATCTTGGGAGGGGGTACCAGGTACACTGCATCTCGCCCGGGAAGGCACGGCCAATGCCACCCCTAGGGGAGGATAACAGTGTCCGGCAAGGCGCTTGGGGCGGCTCGGCCACTGCCATCCCCAAGGGAGAAGGTTTGGGGAGGTCTGTGGGGAAAAGGGGAGGGGAAGCTTCACAGAAGCCGAGGGGAAAATCTACAGGAGAGGGGCCCGACGCGGCTGGAAGCCGACGAAATACGTGGATGTGGAGGGCCTCTCTTAGGATGTTAACAATTCTCCCAAAGCTGACGTGTCGCCATTTACAATTCTGTCCTATTGGTGTCCTTTCAACCCCCCCTGCCCCCATAGCCCAAAGTAGGGAGGAGAGGGTAGGAAAGGCAGCTTTCCAAGAAAGAGAAGGAGCTTTCCAGTATGAGTTACCCCAAAAAGACCGAACGAGGTTGCGTCCTCCTCAGATAAGAAAAAGCCTCCTGGCCGCCAGGGACATGCAAGCCTACAGCCCCCGTCTGGACGTGGACGGTGGTTAAAACTCAAAAGAAAAAAAAGGTAGCCCAGCCGCCTGCCAGGGTCCCACCCTGCTCTGACCCAACTTACCTTCCGGGCTCTGGCAGTGAAATCTCTATCCTTCTCTTTGGTGGTGGAACATCGCGCTGAACTGAGAACATATTCTTTCGCAGTTTGGCTTCTCCCAAAAGCCTGGGTGTTCCTGTTAACCAGAGTTTGCCCTTGAAACCCTGGGTTCGGCCACTGTCAACCTCTGGTCCCCGTTCGAATGCTTTCCCCTGATGGGCCACTCTTCGAGCTCAGTCCATCGAGCCACTGCCAAACTGTCTTCTTTGTCCTCAGGTAAGTCTACCCGGCTCCTGGCCCCTGCAGTCCGGCTGCCCCTGCAGCGCGGCTGCTTCCGGGCGGGTTAGAGAGCACGCCGGCAAGGACGGCAGAGGGTCCTGGAGCTTTGAGTTTATTTTCCGCCCGGCGAATCCACTCCTCTTAGTGTCTGCAGAGCTCTTGCAGCAGCAGAGTTCCTTTCTCTCTCCCCCCTTTCACGAATAGATGGAAACAGCCATTGCCTGCTACCATTTGTTGCTGTGTGAGATCGGCTCCGGGCGGACACCTGTGGGCACGGCAAGGAGGGGAGGAGAGGGCGGCGGCTGCTTTCCCCTCGGCTCTGCGAGGCTCAGTTCTAGCGCAGGAACAGACAAAATGGCGAGACGGGGCTCGGGTGCAAACACGTGTTTATTGCGGGAGCGTGTTCCCGAGACACCGGGGAACCGAGCGGGGCTCGGTTATACCCCGTGCCAGGGGCGGGGGGAACCTGAGCTGCGGCCAATGGGACAGGGGCAGGGGAGGGGCAAGGAAACCCTGGGGACCATGAGGGGGGGGGCAGGGACAGCCCACGTGGTGAGGGGAAAGGCGGGGGCTGGGGGACAGGGACCGGACCACATGGTGAGGGGGAGAGATTAGGGAACGCAGGGTCGGGACAAGGGACCGCGGGGGGAAGGGGGAGTGAGACGGGAACACAGGACAAAGGGGGACCGCGAGGGAAGGGGAATGGGGGCGGGGAAAGAAGAGAAAATTACAAATCCCGCAGGCATCCAATATACTCATCAACACAGCACCATACATAGTAACTGTAATTTCCTTCGTTAATTTAGTTACAGCATGGATTTTGAGTTAATAGAAAATATTCAGAGAAAATAAAACAAAGGCATCTTCTTTAAAACTGCTTTCAGATCAATCACCAAAGCCTTCGTGGATAGGGAGGAGATGAAGAAACAATAATTTCTAATTCATCAAAACAACAATTGTACCCTACAAAGGACTGTGAGATTTAGTAGCTCTAATTGTGCTGCTCTACTAGATAAACAGATAAATTCACCAGTTCATGAGCTTATTGTGAATCGTAAGTTCCTTCTGGCTTTAAGATGTTTCATTTTGAATTCCCAATATCTGAATTAATTGCAGGTATCTGCTTCCAATAAGATTAGAGTCTTTAAATTATACATGTCAGTGCATCACTTAAACCATGTCACCTCCCATTAAATTTCTTCTTGCTGTAAGTTTGTGTAACAAAATGTGACATTATAGAAGTGTGCTGGTGTGGTGCAGTATCTCAAAAATAAATATAAACTTCAGGATATTAAACTCTACTGATCTTTTGAGTTACCTGTGGATGATTAACATGTGTAGATAATAGTTTAGTTGGAAAGGTTTTAAGCAATAGCTGAGGATAAAACTGTTGACCTTGAAGTTGTCACAATTCTGCTATGAACTGAAAACACCAAAAAAAATGTACACAATAATAATGATCAGAATACCTGCTTGGCCACACAATACACAAAATACTAAATTGGAAGGGTCATGACACTTAAATAGAGAAACAGAGAAATATAGACAAGAAAAGAACTCCAAAGAGATTGTTTCCATCAGAATTAAGCTGTAAAGTAGACATTTGTCCTAAATAACTTTCTATCCCAGATAATATCTCCCACAGCAATTTGTACAGAGCAAGAACCAACCATATACATTACCACGGTGAGGCTTATAAAGATGCTGTAATTGCAACTGGATCTCTGGGATGCAGAGAATCTAATTCCTATCTTGACTGTTCCTATCCTGAACCATGCAACTTCAATAGTAGAGTAAGGCCTGGGAGCAAATGTTGTGCAAAGGCAATCCTCAATCATTTAGGAACTGTGATGTTATGAAAGGCTTAATTTCTACTTTGCCTAGTACAGGAAATAACTACCAATCACTTCAACCTTTATACTTAATTTTGGAGATATTGGAATTACGGTACTAATTGGGCACTGGTCTGTGCAGGTTTTGCCACTGCAAAATCCTTAGCTAGAAAACTTTTCAACATTACACAGAATAAAACTCGAAATCTACCATTCTAGCTACAGTATTGCTGTTCTATTTAAAATAGAAATATAAGTGTCTTTAGTCATAAAAGAGAAAATTATTGGCCGTTATTCCACTCACCTACCCTATAGACACAGTTTTCTTGGAAAACTGGTCCTTATTGAAAATTAATAAAACAGCTAAACGGAACTGAACTGAACTGAAGATTCTGCTAGTCTTTGTCAGGCTTTTTAACATAGAGGCACTATCAATCTACTTCTCATTATCTCTCCTATAAATCTCACCTCGCCCCACAGCAGCTGTCAGCACAAACAATGAATGCATTGCCACTTAGGCAATTGATATGGTTAGCTATCCATGCACAGACCATCTCCAATATCTTATCCAGCAACTAAAGCCTTTGCACTTAGCCAGGTGGTCAAATGAGCTGTCATTACTTTTTGCCATTAAAATTGTTCTGTTTTCTCTGTAAACTGGCATCCAGCTTCTCCCCTCCCCTTACTGTCTGTAGTTCTCAAAAAACTGCCAGTCTAGTATTTGCCCTTAATACACCACAAAGTGGAGCCAGCTCAGATTCTTCCAGAAGTTACAGTCCATGCAGAAACATAGAAAAATCTTAATGGTACAGATCTAGTCTGATAGGGGTGTTTTGATAAACATAGTACAACGCTACATCTGAAGATAACAGTTACTTTGACAAGTGAGAGGATCCTGGTTCTCTCATCCTAAGGGAAACAGCAATCCCATGTATTTTGGTTTTTAAAAAAATTATGCAGTCAAGAATCAGAGGTGCCTACTCCAAAAAATTGAGAACTGTGAAGCGACTAAAAACAGAAAATACCTAATCTGAAGATTAAAGAAGCCTTCAAACCAAAACATCTTGAGTACCAGCTCCAGTGAAATTTGTGGAAAAATGTAGAGCAAATGAACTCATCATGCTGCTCATTTTGGATGCATTCATCTTATTCATGCCTGACCATCTCTGTTTGTTGAAGTAAATCTTCACAATGACATCTATGCTAAACTCAACATATACTTATATTTGACCCTTAGATCTACATAAATCATAAGCAATCCTCCCACAAACTGGGCATTAAAATGACTTTGACAGCACATATCCACATTTCCTCCCTAACGATAATAATGCAGAGTCTCTAAGTATCAGCAGACTAGGATTCAATCTCTAAGATAAGTAGTTTTAGTACTATTACAAATATCAAACCTCATCCTTCATTTTCCATTTACACCAGAAAACAGTTGTCTTATGTTTTCAGTTCCTGTGGTGTTTTGTCAGTCAAACACAAAGTCTCCTTCTCTGATGTTCAACAATACATAGCTTTCAAATTAAAATATATGAGCTTTCAAATATACCTGCTTCCTACACAGGTATTGTTCATATCCTCCTGACAGGATATTAGATCCCTCATTTACTTATTTATCCTGATAAATAATATTTATCCCTCCATTACTTATTTATCCACTGTCTTTGAGAGTGGACAGGTAATCATCAAACATGTAGTTCAACAACACCCAAACATCCTGGCAGAAAAGCACAGTTCTTGTTTGTATGGGTAATGTCACCAAAAGAGCTGACTTCTCCAGAAAAGGCTGAAAGGAAGAGTAAAATAGCAAGGTGGTGGCAAAGACCACAGGTGCAGGACCCCTAGAAGCAATCCAAACACAGGACCTAACAAAATATGCTTTTGATGTATATACAGAATAGTATTTGCAAAACTTCAACTGCAGACACTGTCCTCTAATCAGAAGTTTATATTAAAGATAAGCTTTGCATATCATGCCTGATTTTTATCTATCTTTTACTGACACATGTGGAGAATTGACAGGCCTGGAAGAAGAGAAGTCTCTCTGAGACAATACAAGTAGGTTAAAACTATTAAAAACTCTATGCATATATATATGTGTGTGCGTGTGTCTATACACATATATATAGAAACACACACACGCATCTATACTGCATCTAGATATGATAGAATCCTTTCTGAGAATGCCAAACTTGCATTTGGAGGAAGTTCAATAAGGACATTCAGGGACTCTTCGTTTTAGTGTATCAAGCTTAATGCAAGCAAAATTTCAGTCATTTCATCAAAATCATTTAAGGCTTACCTGCTGACTACTTCATGGTTCTCTCCAGTGAGCTCACATTTTACCAAAATAAGACTGTCGTACACGTGCATCAGTTTGTCCATCTCCTCAAAGATAGTAGTTTGGTTATTTCTTCACTGTAGTTGTAGTTTTACTCTAGGTAAGGCTGTCTAGGCTGTGCAGTTTCTGCTTTAGTTCTTTCTTGAGTGGCTGAATAATTATTTCATGTTGTCATGTTTGCTAATATGAGCCTTTTATTGCTCAAAAGCTCTAAAAGCTTTGAATGTTCTCCTCTGCATTACCTGTGCCATGACATTTAAAGGGATTTTGTTTGTGATTTATTATCAACTAATACAAAGCAGAAAAATCCTCTGGTGGACTGTTTAATGTATTATCTTAGCCTTAAATCTATATCCTATAATCAGCAGGCCAATGTCCTCAGTGGCTCCTGCACATATCTCCATCCTGTTTCTGGGCAAGCAAGAGTCAGCTTGGAGATTCTGCCTCAGAACAAGCAGGCCCTCCCTCCAAACAAGTCACAAAAAATCAAATTAATGGAGTTCCAGTTTCCAAGCTGGAGCTAAGCAAGAGTGGACTGAGAGCTGACAAACTTGTGAGCAATTGTGTTGAACTAGCCAAACTTGTCAACAAGATACATAAACAGGCCAAAAAGAATCAAGGACAGGACAGCATCTGAAATCCTCTGTTACATTTTAGGGGGCTGAAAAACAGAGCAGCTATCCCTCTTCTCAATTCAAAAAATTGCAGTGTCCTCTTACTTCTAGCTCTTTTTTTTTTTTTTTTTTCTTGTTATTATGTTTTGGGGTTTTGTTTGCTTGTTTGTTTGTTCTGGTTTTTGTTTGGTTTGTTTCTTAGCTGCAGTAATTGCAGTGAGTGACCACACTTGGGTTTTATTCCTTTTGCAGTCATAAAAGATTCCTGGGAGGTGAGGTTAGGGTCTTGTATTTAAAGATCATTTATGCACCAGAGTAGATGCTGAGAAATATAGTAATTTTTGGTTTATGCAGAACTTTGGAGCACTTCACTGACAAAAACAACAACAATAAGAAGTGCTGTTGAAAGTGGGAAAAGTGTTGAAAATAGCACTTTCTATGTCTGAGGTGCCTACATCTGCTGTACATCATATCCTCAAACCCTGTTCCCAGCTGCTGGAGTTGGCAAGACAAGAATAATTTGGGAAATAAAAAAGGCAAGAAGTAAGGCAAGGTCTGAATCTCTCCACTTCAAGGGAAACGATGCTCATCATATAATAATAAATCAACTTTACCAATAATATACTTTCCCACGGAGGAAATACTAAGCTTTCTCAAAAAGAAACATTTTTTTGGTAAAATTCTGCTAGGTTAAATACATCTCTGTAGCAAAGTACATCAATACTTTGTATTCCTCACAGTATTTTAATTTAAAAAGGAGTTGCTGTGCAAAATAATGTCCTTGTCTGTCCCTTCCTCATACAAACCTCAAATCAAATTTAATAAAGCTAGTTTGATACAATGCCAGCCTACACTTGGTTTACCCTTGATCAACTTTAATAGGGTCAAAAATATTTTCGCTTTGGCAGTGTACGCATTAATCATTTTTCCAGAGGATTTAGAAAATTGGAAGAGACAAGGCCAAGCAAAATTTTAAATTAATTGGGCCTACCCCAGCATTCAGGGGGTCACCTTGTGTATGCTGTCCCACATTTTCCAGGTCACAAAGTTCCAGTGTATCCTAAGCTGCCATGAGGAGAGATCTGTACTGGGGGCATACAAAGGTGAAAGAATTTCTCTCAGAAAGTGCAATTTTCCTAAAGGCAACAACAATGACTCCAGTTTCCAAACTGTCACCAGACTGCAACCACTTAAATAATGCATATTCGACTGATGCCTGTACTTGGTGCATTTTCTGATCAAGTAGTCAGGAAAATTTGCAAACATGCTGTCATTTACTATAAATCTGCTGCCTGCTTGGTGCTACAGAGTAATTAATTTTAGTACCGCTCAGAATTCTTAATTTCAACTAGGAAATCTACCTTCACAGTCATTGCTTTGTTTTCACCTTCCCTTCTGGTTTTTTTTGGTTGATTGGTTGGTTGATTTTTAGTTGTTTTTTGTTTTGTTTTGTTTTGTTTTGTTTTGTTTTGTTTTGCTGTTTTGTGTTGTTTTGTTGTTATTGCTTTGCTTGTTCCCTAATACTCTTGCTAGTGGTTTGAACATCAAAACACTATTCTTACAAGGGAAAGACTGTTTGTGGCAATGCTAGTATGCTATTCCAGTGTGGCACCAGTAACTGCTTCAACATTTCTGATTGTTGTCTGCAATAATGCCCTCTCAGTATCTGGCTGACTGACTAGATACAGATGTCTATGCTAAAGGAGGGAAGCAAGTGAAAGATTTCTTTACAGATGTAATTAATTTTTTGACATATAAAAGACCTTACTGTGTGACAAGGACTGTGTATACCTTTTAGTTCACAGTTTTATTTTGAGGAACAGAGTGTCACAAACTA
This sequence comes from Taeniopygia guttata, assembly GCF_048771995.1. Classification (NCBI taxonomy): domain Eukaryota; kingdom Metazoa; phylum Chordata; class Aves; order Passeriformes; family Estrildidae; genus Taeniopygia; species Taeniopygia guttata. Next base: position 19,172,777 of record NC_133063.1, on the reverse strand, counting down.
TGTGCTGAAAACAACTTCAGACGAGGAAGTTATGTTAACTGGTTTATCATCAGTTAAACATTCTTAATATTTAACCCATAGCATTAATAGGGGTTTTGGCACAAGAAAAAAAGAAATATATCTTGCAGATTTGCAAACCTTGAAGTTATGAGGAGACTGGAATGGAAATATCTGTAATTATTGATTAAAATTCTGCAGATACAAGGCATATTGCTCTTGAAGAGGTTTACCCTCAGTTGCAAGGTGGACTAGGAGCTGAAACAGTAATTATTTAAGGCATTCAATCTTGGTCCAATCTGAGTCATGGCCACTGTGACCAGAAAAATTGTGTAGCTGCATTTTCAGGGAAATGATCCATTCCAGTCAGGGACTTGAAATAATCATACTGTACACCTTGCAGTCTAATATGACATGTAAATTTCTTTATTTCCATTCTATAATAGTATTAAACAATAATGTTCAACAAGAAGATTACATAATAAAAACTGAAGAAACTTACATTAAGTTTAAAAAACTGTAAATATGAGTCACAAAGAGATTAAAGTATTTCAGATTGTTTGTGGCTATCTTCATCTAAACAATACTGGTAGTTTTCTGTGGATGGTTCTGTCTCCAATTGTTCCCAAGCCTTTTTAGGATGGCCCAAAATAAAGGTGATTGTTGTTTTGTAACTGTTATAACCATTTGATATCAAGCTGATTGTTGTCCTGTCAAATGACTCAGTTTTAATATTAATGAAACCAACTGCTGGTGAATAGCATAGTACCATCACTAAGCATTAAAAGCAAAAAAAAGGAGGAACTGGAATCTGATGAAGCTTGTTTCCAATGGGCACACACCAGAAAATGATAGATTAGGGTCCTGTAGGGAGCAACAGCATACAAACACCTATTAGAAAAAAAGTTAAAAAGAGGATTCTACATGTGAGGAGAGAGTTCCACAATAACACAGCATAAAATTAGTACCTATTCTTTCTCACCAGTTACATGCATGAATTAAATCACATATTTAACCATGTTAAATTTAACAATGTGCTTACATTAAAATGTGTATCTGATGCATCTGTCGTGTATCAGTGTGATGTCCAGGTCTTTTTTCCCCAACTGTTATATTGGAGCCTCACACTGACTTTACAGATTTTTAAGAAACATCCAAAAATATACCCATCAATATCAACAACCTACTTGATAGAATGTATGTGGGACACTTGAAAATAGAAATTGGCAGAAAGCTCTAATCATATCTATTTCATAGACTATTAAAACAACACACTGATGAAAACTGTCATGCAACTGGGATCTTCTCTTTAATACTGCAATTTTTTTTTTTAACAAAATAGAAGCTTAAACTTTAAAAGGGCAGATCATGCTTGTGAGAAATAATGCAGACTCTATGATGCTGAGCAAGGAACAAAATAACATGCAGGCCTGTTAATTAATCATTATAAAGTACTGAATTGCAGCATTAGATGAGCAGTGGTTTTGGTGTCATAAAATATTATGGGATTATGTCTCATGTAGAGATGAGATACTGTGATTTAAATGTACACAGGTAGAATAAATATAAATAAACATCTCAACATGCTTGTTCCCAAGTGATGCTATTAGTGGTGTACAACATTACTTATGTTACTTCCTTTATTAATGGAAAACATTTTAATTTATTTTAGGACATTTTTCTTAAGAGCAGCACTTTGTTTCTCATCATTATATTTTGACAGCCAACTGAATTCTTGTTCACAAGTATAGGATTTGTTTAGCTCCAGGCATCTGTGTTTGGATTATGAGAATGCTGATTGGTTCACTGCCAGGGGCACAAAAAGGTCAAACTGTCCTTTTTTACAGGCTCTTTTTTTCCTTTCCCCCCACCCATTTTTCCTTTTTTTTTTTCCTTGCCTGAGAATTTGGCTCATTAATCAGAGTTAAAAGAAAGGGGAAAAGGCAGTCACTTGAAATCATTTGATTCTTTTTCAAGGGGTATTTTAAAAAGCAGAACTCAATGTTAGTGTTAGAGGTTGAGTAGATGTTTGTATGGATCATACTGACATAGTTCTGACAGGTGACCTGAAACCTTTCAAACTGACATCTGTCACAGAGACAGACAGAGGTTTTTAGCCTCAGAGCCTGTTTTCATGACATTTCATTTTTCATCAGATTTTGAGAGAAGGGGGGAAAAAAGAAGATGAACTTGAAAAAATCTTGCCAGGGGCAGAAAATGAGATCAGGTTTTGTGCAGCTGTCTAAGTCACCTTTAAAGGTTAGAGGTCCAGGCAAAGTGAAGAAAAAGGTCTCATTTTGATGTTATTAGCTAAAAGGACAGATTACTTCTTTAAGTCTATTTCTACAGTTACATAGCTGGTATAGGACATTCTAGAGGTGTAGGTAGTTTGGGTTAGCCATTGTAAGTCCTGATTTTCAGCATTTACTTGCTCTTGCACTGCACTGAAACTTAGGGAACCAATTTAACTCCTATAAACATTTAAGCTGAAGACTTCAAATCTCTATCATTAGGAAAATATCACATGATAAAATATTCAAATAGTTGTTAGGAAACAGTGACTTCTACTTTAAACTAAAATGGATGAACATACAGGCATCTGCAACACAGGCACCATAAAGAGAGTATATTTTGAATTTAAACTTTACTGAATGCAGCCATGAGACAGATTGAATTAGCTAGAATTTTTCTCTCCTTGCATTTCCCAATGGTCACCATTGCTCTTCTCCTTTGGAAGAGGAAGCTCATCCCATCACAAATCCCAGCTTTTTTCAAACCTACCATTGTAGGAAATACAGATTGAAATTACTGCCTTGACCAGCCTTCCTCTAGCACACTGGGATGGGAGAAGTAAAAAAGATCAGCCTTTGGTATGTGCAAACACATCTGAGATTAATTGCCAGCTACCTTTCATAAAGATATTCACTCAGATTCACTAAGCTCATCATAATCCTGAAATCCTGAAACAGTACTAGGCACTGAAAAGGAGACAATAAAATTAACGTCAGGCTACAAGTGAGCAGCCAGTGGTGGTCCAGTTCTACCAGAGATTTAGCAGCTGGGCCACTGAAGTGAAGCAGAAAACCTACAATATCTATTTCATTTTGTGGTTGTAAAGTAAAAACGAGCTGAACATTTCCCAGCACACCTGTAACACTGGTGGAAGCAGTGGCAGGAAGACTGAAGATCCAGGCTGTTGTCCCTGCTTTCCTTTCTCTTGACAAGGGAGGAAGGAAACTAGAACTAACATTAATTGTACCTCAGCTGATCTGGAAAGACATCTTCAGTACATTATTACCGCCAGCCATTTACTCTTGCTGAAGCTATGCAGGCTGCAGCAACAACATCTTGCCCAGAACTGGTTAGGTTTTTGCTACAGTCTTGAGATTTCAGGGTGCATTTCCAAAAAATATTAATTTGTGTTTGAGAAGAAGGCTGGATGATGTTTTTCTTATGTGTTCAATTCTACTGAAGTTTAAGAAACTGCATGAACTGAAATTGTTTGTTCATTAGTGCCATTTTTTGGCAAACAGGATTTAGGAGTAAATATCAAAACCAGTATTTTCATGCACTATTAATTTCAGAAGACACTTCTTCACTTCTGAGGAACCTGCTGGTGTCTCCATTACTTTGAACTGCCAAGAAATCTTGAGAATAGCTCAAGAGTTATGCCATCATTAAATATACAACCTCAACATAATCACAAATTGGACAAAGAATCCCAACCCAATAAACACTTTTCTGCATGTACCCTATCACCCTGACATTAGTTCATTTCTCTCCTAAACATTGCTTACCATACTTGCTTTGTTGCTGTTTATCATAGTAAATAAATTACAAGCACTTATTTAAGACTGTCAATGGTACTCATAGTCACCAGTTGAATAAATATTCTCCTGGTACACCTCAAAATATAGCAGTTTAGATTACAGAAGTTTGACAAATAACATAAAAGCACAAGGTGTGGGGTTTTTTTCCTGTGAAAAATAAATTAGTTGTGAATCTGAATTGATCTTTCAAGGAACTCCTTCCTTAAAAAAAAAAAAAAGGTGGGCAACTGCTGTCTAGTTAGCATAATATTCTTCATTTAAATATATTCAACCTTATAAAAATAATATTAATATTAGTTTTCTGCCTCACCAGATCCTTGGACTTTCTTTTTTCTGCTCTTTAAATGTCTGGCCTAGTCTGATTAAATGTGGATTCACAAATCTTTTTTCTCTATTTTGTGTTTAAAGTATTAGTAGATATTGCAGGGATACAGCTAGTAAAACTCTTCCTTAGCCAACTCAATACTAGAGAACATTAGACTTTATTCTATTTGTATACACTAAACAACAAATTAATTCAGACACTATACTAGGCTATGTCTGCACACATAATAAGCCTGTGAAGGGAGGCATAGAAGAGATTCAGAAGACCTGCATCTCCAGAGTGTCGAGGTTGAACTCCTTATGTATTTTCACAGCTGTTTCATAAGTGCTGTATCTTCAAAATCATCCCTGAGGAGGTAATCCTTAGACAGGTAAGTCTACTGCTACCAGGGACAGAACCTGTGTCGAGCACAAGTTAATGGTATTGCAGAAAACTGTCCAAGATTAATATAACCTCAATGAATACTGTTAGTATCTGTGCAGGAGTACAGATCTGTAAGAAAATCTTCTCTCTTACACTTGCTGGACAAGAAGAATTCAGACTCAGCTGTGTAGAAGATACTGAATGGCTCTGCAAAATACGTAAAGCACAAGAATTATAAGGCAGGAAACGTAGTCCATATGGAAAGATGGAGAAGATTGAAAAAATTAGATAGTATTTTTGTGAAAAAAAGTGTGCCTCTGGTTTTATTTTGGCTGTGGTTGTGCAGTTGCGAATGTCTCAAGAGAAATCACTCTTGAGGTTAAGAAAAATATCAGTGGAAAAAGCAGTTGGAGTTTGGATGTAAAAAGCTACAATTCTGAAAGTATTGGTTATTTTTTTCCACAGGAGAGGAGGATACTAATCTTAGAAGTCCAAGCTGATTATACAGAGACTTTGAGTAGCAGCAAAAAAAGTTAAGCCCATCAAAAAGGAATGAACTAAATGCTAGGAGAATAAAGAAGGAGTCATAAGTAGTTTAGAAAATCACCATCTGGTATTTCCAGTGCAAAAGAATCTCTGTCATTTTTAGCAAATTAAGTAGAAAAGGGGGCATGGGTATGGTATTTAATGCAGTATAATATATTTGGATCACTATTAGTTATTGCTTTAGTTCAGAAATTTAAAAAAAAGGAAAAAAGTATTCAGAACAAAACTGGTGCTAGACATGAAATACACAAGAGTACTGTAGTTATGCATGTTGCTTTCCATTCCTCTAGAGGGTATTGTACCCTTATTGTATTGACTTTGAAAAGGCATAGATTGTTTCAGCTCCTACTGAGATTAGTTTAAAAATCTGAGGATTGAACATCTCTGAAAAAGCAGATGTTTTTACTGGAGATGAAGAGCTCTTTTCACCATCATAAAGCATTCAAATCATGATCTCACACACAGCATTCAGGAAATTTCTCCTCCCACCTTTTTATTGTATTTTCCCCATATGAAAATGTGGTGAAGGAAATCTGCCCTTGTCCTGTTTTGGTGATTCTTTATATGGTAACAGGAATTCAGGATTATTAAAACATCTTTATGTGGTAACAGGAATCAGAACTGTCAAGAATAAGATAGTTAATGACAAGATAGGTGTTAACATTCACTTAACATCTATGTCCACCCATAGACTTCAAAATTTAGAAGACAGATAGATAGGAAAAAGGGATATATAAGACGTACTCTTCATGTTAGAGAAACAAGCATGGTTAAACTTTGCTTTATTAGCTTTTTCATGTAATTTGCACATTGATGATAAACATGGGAACTAGAGATTCATAATGAACCTCAGTTTCTCATCTTTCTGAGGAAACATCCTCTGTCTGATGTGGTTTAATACCTTTGTCTCTTCTTGCTTTAGATTTTGTTTTTGGTGCATAGCACATTAGAGGAAATTTTTAGAGAAGATCTGAATATGACCAAAAAATATGAGCAGAATATGTCCATTCCAAAATTCTAATTTCATGGTTTAATAGACAACTTTAAAGTTTGACTTTATAGTTGATTTTTCTCAATATTCACTGGAGAATCTTGCTTTTCTGAATATCAAGGCCCTCAGATAAAGGTTGAATACAAATTTTCCTAGAATTATTCACTTTTGCCTAAAGCCTGAGACCAATAATTAATAAAAATTTATGAAAACTCAAACTTCCAAATTATATGAGTTCACTCAAAATAAATTTTCTACAATAAATATATTTCCAGATCTTATTTGTAGATGGGCCATAGTTCATAAATTCCAAATATAAAATAGATATTACATTAATTTTTTGGTTGCTAAGTCATGACAAATATGCGGTTATTTCTAAAAATTACACTAGGCAACAGGAAAATAATTCCCTTGGTTTCCTGGCTTTTGTTTACTTCTAATTCTCTTGTTTACAAAGGTTTACTATTTTCCATGAACATTTGCCTTAGCCTAAGCAGGAATAGACCTTCTCAAAAATAATTTTTTGTGTCATCAGTGACAGTGCAGTATTTCAAGAGAAGTTTCCACAGTTCATAATATTATTATATTCAGTATATTATGTATCATTTATAGGACAAATTCACATTTTCAAGGGCTTACAATGACAATGGAAGAACTACACTACTTCTGTACCTGTAAGATTTTTAAGCCAACTGATTATTATTCTGTTCATTAATAGAAAAATGCAGCATTCACTACCTGAACTTTACTAGAAGGAAAAACTTTTGCAGCCTTGTTAATTTTTGGATAAAATCTTGAAGATAGGCTATCCAAACATGATCCTGAAGAAATAAAGTAAAATAGCAAGGTCGGTATAAAGTTAAAATGCAGAGTCTCTTGACACAAAATTCAAATTAAGATCTACATTGGAAACCTCTTAAATTAAGCTAAGTCCTTGTCAGCTCTCATACCCTGAGTGTGATATTTACCTATTGGTCTTCACAGACAACTACTCCACTATAGCATATACATTTCATATGTTTGCATGCCGAACACATTGATTTAATCAGGATTTAGTTCAGTTATGGTGACCAAGAGTCTTTACCAAATATTTCTTATGCTGATCAGGGGATTTACATCAATTCTGGATCTTATTTCCTAAAAAGACTGGGAGTTTGAGACTTCCTTCTGCTCCCTGCCTGAGATAGGAAGCAGACTAATATAGATAACACTTCCTCAAAAAAAAAAAAAATACTTCTTTCTGAAAAAAAATATCTTGAGATCCCACAATGACAACCAAAAGGTCAAATAAATAATATGGGGGTATGTATATATAATAAAAATTGACCTTTCTTACAGAAATTATCTCTCTTACAGAAAACATTTCCTTTTACATTTTATCAAACATCTGTAGACCTCTGCATGCTGTTTCTGTCACACAGGTGTGTTAATACAGATGGAATTTTATCATAAGCAGAGAGGACATTAAATGCAACAGGAATAGATCTGAGTTACCTTTTAACAGGACCTAAATTAATAAGCAACTTAAAAAGAGAAGCCTTTTGCAGATTTCTTTTAAATCTGTTGGGCAAGGTGTTGCTGATATGGTGCAGAGGCTGAAAATTCTCTGAGCTAATGTTTTTGAATATAGGCAGGAGTATCAATGAGCTAATAATTATGAGATGTGTGGGTTCATCTATTGTTATTCAGGGCTCCAAATAGTGAGGCTTAAAAGAAGATGGGAAATTAACACCTCCACTAATGTGCAATTGTCACCCATTAGCCACCACAGTTTTTGTTTGCCAGGAAGAATCGGTGAGTTTTTCCTATTATTATTTTGTTTTGGGATCTTTTCTGAAAATGTGTGCCATAAAGGAGGATGAAAAAGTCCTTAGAGAAGTTGTTGTGATCTCTCACAGGTTGTGCAATCTCTCAAATACAGATCAGACACAATGGAGACTAAGAAGTTTTGACACATTCTTCATCTATAATGCATATTAAAGCAAGAGGAGGCCTGTACCTCATTGTCACCTTCCTCATGAAAATAATACTAATGCCTCAATGGTAGACTTCAAAGTGCAACAATGACATTAAAATACAGCAGGTGCAGGCAAAAAAAAAAAAAAAAAAGTGCTTATGGCCTCATTTATAAATAGAATATATAATACAGTAATGAACAAATGACAAATTAAGACTATTGCACTCAAGCAACGGTGAAAGACAGTATCAAGGCTTTGGAATTGCAACAAATGTTTTAGTTCCCTGGACACTTAGATAATGAGATAGAATCAATATATCCACATTAAAATTTTTAGTTTAAAAAGGATATATAAATAGCAGAAATAAAGATATCTATCTTACAGGAGAGCCTCCATAAAATTTCCTACCTTGGCTAACTGTTTCAACTGCTGCAGGGTGAAGCAGGTATGTTGCAGATTTTATTTGCATTTCTCACAATCTTGCATAAAATTCTTGCTTACCAGCTATGATTTAATGTGGAAATGTTACGATAACATTCATTGTTAAGGAGAGAAGTTTTAGCTGGATACTGATTGTGGTTTTAGGACATATGAGTCTATACATGGCTTCAGATAAAAAAGGTTGAAGGAAAGAATCAAATTAACTACAGTAATTTGATCTAAAAATTACTAACTAAAATAAAACCCCATTTTAATTAACTCTCCATACATAATTTCTTCCTTTTTTCTCCTTTTTTTCCTTCATTCATCTGTTTACTAGGAAATATCCTGAGTGTCATAAAATATTTCTCTATATGATGATGCCTTTCAAGTACTGAAAATCTGTTTCAGGGTGTGTATTCATGGCTCTATTTTATTTTACTTTTGTGAAGTCAATATTATAACTCTTAAGAAAAGTTAATTATGATATTGTTTTCTACTCAATATTTAGTATAAAAAGTTTTCACTTTCACCATTGTGTGATATAAGTTCAGTGCAGCATGAGCTAACATCTGGAGTGGTAGAAATGAGTGAAATATGTTCCCCAGTTTTCTGGAAAAAACTAATTTTTAAAATACAGAAGTAACAAAAGGAAAAAACATGATACAAGGACCCACTCATAACACTGATAAATTCAAAACTAGTAGCAAGATTATAGGACTAAAACACTTTGATGGGGAAACATGAACGGTGGGCTTGTGGAAGAAATCTAAACTAGGACCTCTTGGATGAATAGAGGTCCCAACTTATTTATATATCAGATAACAGAGATTAAGACTATTGGCTATGGTTTTGGGGCCAAAAAGTCAGAAAAAAGAACTGATTACTTAAAATGTAAAGCTTGTTTGTGCCCACCTACCTTCAGCATGAAAACCTCTAATCTAAAAATTGTAAATTATGAACTATCCTCATTCTCCGCTGCATGTTTTCTGTTGTTTCACATGTAAAGCACACAGAGCACATATCAATAATACAGCCAATTGTATTTGTTATCATCCTCCACTTTTTCCACAAGACAGTTACAGCATCAGAGCTCTCATATGCCAGGCATTGTACAGGCAGATAGAAAGCAACTGGATATGTCCCTAAAAACTGTCAACTTTGTTTGTTGTCTTTAAACTGTAAAGCATCACATACCACTACTTTAGCCTAAAGGGAAGGAGGAGAAGACAGCACAGCCTTATTATTTCTGATTTTTGTTTGGCTTGTCTTTTCATGTAAATACCAGTATCTTGTGAATAAATAGCTTCTTTGCATTTAGTTTCTTTTCTCTAGGTATTCATTGGGTATTAATAAGCTGCTTGTTAATCCTATCTTTAAATGTTTTATTATAGCTTGTATATGTTTGTGTTTAGAAAAGTTGGTGAATTATTTTAATAAGATAGTTACAAATAAAAAATTCAAAGCAAAAGACATCTAAGTTTCTAGACTGCACTTCTGTCAATTAGCAGTACTTTGTTGATCTAGAACAACCAAAACGAAAGCATTCTCTTGGACACTTTCAAGAGGATGATAAAGCCTTAACTCTTTCTAAGTGTGTGATATTTTCTGTCTCTTAACTAGGATTTGCAAGATCTGTTTTCCAGGTCTGCATATTTTAAAGGCACGCAGCAGAGCTCCTATGTTTGGTGAGAGTTGACAGGCAGATTGACTCAAAAGTTTGCAGGAATTTGTTGACCCTGCAATAATCCAGAGTTTGAATGAAGAGTTCAAAGTGATGATGCCAGCTGGAATAAGAATGACCATAGAAATGGAAGAAATGCTGAAGATAGTCTGGGCTAGTAACCTTGCAAAATGCACTAAATATTATTTAAAAGGATAAAGGGAGAAAATAATGGAAAACATCTCACAAGAAATTTGAGAAGTTCTAACTCTTCCTACCTTTCTGTCCTCCTCTCCTTTTCAGTTTAGGAAAAAATAATGTGCCTAGGGAGAATGCCTTGGCATTTGTGTGGCTAAATAAGAAAATAGTGGGTCACAGAGACACAAAGGCAGTTTTCTAAAATTTGTGAACATTTATGCAGCCTTTATTTATCATGTATTTTAAGCTATGAACTTTCATCCACACATAATTTGAAATGGTATTTGAGATGAGGTTGGAAGCATATAATTTCTGACACAATTTAACTCCTTTAAAGCAGTAAAAGTCTTATGTAAGTAGTAGTCCCTATGAGTTCCTAGTGGAGGGAAGAAAGGGAGAAGGAAAATACACACAACCAATTGACTCCATTGGACATGAAAAAAATCTTGAAAATGAAAGCCATAGAAATTTCCCAATATAGTCCACTGAGCATGTATTTATTTATGTAACATACTGACAAATATATTCTTGTGCAATTAAATTGAATTTGTGAGCAGCTACACCATCTGACAGAGTTGACCTATAATTCAGCATGTGGCTGGTATGATGTAAGTTCTCCTTGTGCATTTGTTTGTTTATTTATGTTTCAGAAGAATTTGTCAGCAAGATTTATTTAGAAGGAATAAAAGACTACCAAAAAAATTTTCTGGTGGGGATTTGACAACACAATTTACTTACCTTGTTGCTTTCAGACCTTCTGTTTCAGCACTTGCTTACTAATTGAGAGACTAAACTGTTTATCTTCAATTAAAAAAAAAATAAAGTAGTTTAAAAAAGGTATTGCATAATGTGTGATCTTCTGTTTTCTGAACTCAAAGAATCATTATTATTTTACCAAGTTAAGGCCATATTTCATTTGTTGGTTCTTTTGAACATGATATATTTATCCAAATAGGATTGTGCCTGCCCAAACTAGAACCAATAATGAACCTTTAGATCCAATAATTCCCAAGTAGGCCTTAAAAAAAAACAGCTCTATAATCTATACAGAGAAAGAATGAAGCATATGTGTGATTCCAAATTTGTTTGTATGCCAGATGAAAGATTTGCTTTTATTCACTGAGTTTTTTTTAGACAAGGCAGGATGATCTTTGAACTAAGTTGATTTTTTTATAAAATTAATCAGAAAAAGCCCTAGCGTTTGCTGTGTTGAGATAGCACAGGAAAAGTGTGGGATGGAGGCTTTAGGAGGGCTAAAACACCACATAAAACAATCTAGTTTTTATTCCCATACTTTATGTTGTAAAAGCAAAATAGAGGAAAGACATTTAGCTGTGTGCCCAGCTCTCTTCAACTGCTCATTCCACCCAAAATTAAGGCAACATCAAAGTCCCAGTCCAGCTGCACTAGTTGCTGACTACTTTAAAACAATTTCCAAAATGAAACCAATGTAATTTGCACAATTGACTTCAGAGGATCATAAATGATTTATCGCAGATTTTTTAAGCACGGTTCCAACCATCACCTTTACTGAGGCTTCTAAATGCGGGTTTTCAGAGCACTGAATAGACAGACCCTTAAGTATCTGCTGCTTTTGCTCTTTCACTTGCTCTTTGGCATACAGCAAAAAATTACCAATCCATACCCTCACAGATATCTCTGCTCAGAGGTGAAAGTCACAGATGTCTAACCTCAACTTTAGTGAAGTGTGATATAAACCTCAGTCCACTATGCATAAGAATTTCTTAACATTCCAGCAGGTTTTCTCACCAGCAATTTAATAACAGCATTTTTGCTAATTCAGTATCTTTATATCCTGAATTTAAATGTGAAAGGCTAATTTCTTCCTTTTTCTCATATCCATTACTGAAATTTGTTAGAGCCATTGGCTAAAAAACCTGTACAATTTAAGGCTGAATTTTGCTTTCTTCTGTGGACCATGTGCTATTCTAGACTATACTATGAAGCCTTGCTATTTTCAAAGAGCTGTACTGATGTAAAAAGAGGGTCTCAGTTCTGATACTTCTAGGCAATATAGCAAATCCTTACCTTCAATCATCATGCTTAGGTACATTCTACATATCTAATCAAGATGACCTATGGATGACAGGTTTCAATGCTTCTACATTGCCTGGGTGATCAGTAATAAATAACTCATTTGCAGAGCAAAACCACCTCTCCTGGAAGATTTGATTGTTCGTTCTCAAAACAGCATGTAGATACTTTAATACCTGTGTAACGCCTCCATGTAACATCATGTTACTTCTTTTTCTCCTTTCTGTTCACCAGGCAGAAAAGAGAATACCACAGTGAAAACTCCTACCAGGGTTTTCATCCTGAACATTTAAGCATCTCTGGAGCTAGGTATCTTTGAGATTTATATATGGCCCAAATGTGTTTACAGACTTGGAAGCCTTTAGTGATTTGCGGAATGTTACTTGTGGGTGCAAGGCTACTCTGGAGATTTTTTTCAGATTAGGAGCATACAGAGGAATAGTATGTGCAAGCTACAGCATAAAATGGTTTTTAATTATTTCAACTGCTGTGAACACATCCAATTTTCTAAAGCAGTACTTATGGAAATATATGTCATTGGTCAATTGACCATCATTACATCAGAACAAACCAAAACACATGCAAGGCTTTTCCAGGGAATTTGAGAGAAAGAGTTGAATTGTCAAAGAGGTGAACTCAGGCAATTAATCAGGCACCTAGACCAACAGTCCTTTGGTTTTCATCCATAGAAACCAAGCCGATCTCTGGTACTACTTCCTTTCCTCTAAGGTCATCTCCCAAACGGTTTTTCTCCATATAGAACTAAAATGTTTCACAATTAAGTCATCTCTACAGGAAATCAGGTATTTTGGCAATGTCTCATGTTTTCACATTTTCTTGAGGCTCTGAACAGAAAATCTGGATCTGTTCTTAAATTTCTGTGTATGTGTTAAGGAAGGCTGCATATATTGCAAAAGTTACTTGTTAAATGCATTTTTAAATACATTCTTACTGTGCATCATAAATACACTAAAACTCCTACTATATAAATTTAAACCTCAAGATTATATAAGCAACCAGCTGGATACACTATATCCTCAACTAATAGTATGCTTGAAAGCTATGTATGCTAATGAAGAGGTTATATATTGTTTCAGCAGAAGGCAAAGTTATTTAACTGTTTAACTTCTGGGGTACCAGCATAAAGCAATAAAAAGAATCAATTTTTTTAAAAAAAAATTGTATGCTTCTAATGGTTATTTGTGACCCTTCCACTGCTTTTACAGAAAACAGAAAGAGAAGTTTTAAATCCTTGTTTCGACCATGCAGTTTTGGAGGGTGTGGGGGGAGGGGGACAGGTCAATTAATAGTCAATGCAGTCTTCTTACATGTAGCACCTGCAAGTAGTCTATTTCAGAGTGCCAAGTCAGACAGACCCCATTCCTCATCAAATGCACCAAAAACTGACATCAGTGAAGAAGAGGAGCTGTAGAAATTGAGATTCTATTTTTCTCTAGTTTTTATAGTACCTCATGATAAAAAGTCTAAATTCACGATTCACCAGTTATGTTCTGAGGGTAAAGCACATTTTTAATTTCCCACTCTTTACTAAGTTTGGCTTTTTCAGGTGGAAGGTATTATAACATATACCTCTGAAACATATATTTTCTTTTTTGGTATTTGCTTTTGGGATGGCAGAGGTGGTTTTTTTTGATCATTTTGTTTTGAGTTTTTTTGCTTTCTTCCCTATCTAGTTTTTTGACATCATGCTTACTAACTCAAAAGTAAAGTCAGACAGTTTGACTGATGCAGGGATTCAGAGATCCTGGCCTCTACCTCTGCACGTAGCTGCAGTAAGTTCAGTGCTGTGATTCACTCATGGCTCAATTTCTTTCAAGGTATTGATCTGAAATGACACATCACTCTCAGCTGAGCCATTAGTTTCAATTTTTTGACCAAGACGGAAGTATTTTTCAGCATTGAAATAATTAATATGTAATTATAGTATTGTGTTAAGAGATTGTGATGTTATGAAGGTGGCTTTATGATCACCAAAGAAATAGAACAAAAACTGTCAGTGATGTGAAAAATAATAAGCTCTTTGATTTAAAATTATATCTGTAAGTATTATAACTGTTATTGTTGTTGTTTTTGTTGTTTTTGTTATTGTTGTTGTTGTTGTTGTTGTACTGGGGAATCAAAGCCAGCAACATCTGAAATGACAGAGATGTCTGTATTTGATATTAAACCAGTGCCTTCTGCTTGAGTTGAATATCACATAAAGGATATCTCTTACAGCCACCACAGA